>NC_141047.1:11280271-11825271 GCF_041138505.1 Cibotium barometz
CCAGTTTATGCAGGTTCCGCGCAAACCACATCTTGACAGTGTGCGACGGACACTTTGATACTTGAGGGCCATTGTTGATTATGCATTGTTTTATGCAGCAAGTGTACCATTGGAGCTATATGGGTACGCAAATGCAGATTGGGCATGTAGCATTTCAGACAGGAGATCTACCAGTGGATTTATGTTTGCATTGGGGAGTGCTATTGTGACATGGAGCAACAAGAAGCAGCTCACAGTTGCCTTGTCGAGTACAGAGGCAGAGTACAGAGGAGCTCTAGTGACAGCATGTGAGGTAGCTTGGTTACAGAAGCTACTTGTGTTGCTGATTTGGGGTTGCATGTGGAGAGAAAGGTTGTCATATATTGGGACAGTCTTAGCAATATATAGTTGTCCAAAAACCCAGTTTTCCATGCACAGATGAAACACATTGAGATGCATTAACCACTTCATCAGGGAGAGAGTCTTGGTGGCACAAGTGACATCAACTTGGCCTACGTCAGCACATAGGATTAGGTTGCTGACATTTTCATGAAGGCCTTGGGAGCTGAGAAGCTCCACAGATTTCGAGATATGCTTAGAGTTCATGAGTTGGAGTTGAGCTTGAGGAGGAGTGTTGAGATGTAAAGCTCGACATGAGCTGACACTCACGAGGTGCCTGCATGACTGTTCGACATTTATATCACTGGCGGGTTTAGTAGTTGGCACCGACATATCTTCGCCAGAGATTCTACTGCTGGACTACACCGACACATCTACCCACTCCTCTTAGCGTGTTCACATTATGGATCGCTTGTATATACTCTATTATGTGTGTTAGTCACTTTATCTTCTTTGTAGACCTCTTTTGTTGAGTGAAGAAGAAGAAGAATTTCCAGCCTCTCACCTTTTGTATTCTCTTCTAGGGTTTGTGTGAGTGTGTGTGTGCTTGCAAGATCTCAAGCTCTCTTCTCCCTTGCATCTTTTTAATTGGTAGACTCAGGAGGAAAGGGGACAGTGAGGGGTCCAAGAGATCATTTGCCACAATGAAATGCAAGGCATCATCAAAAGAGTGAGAAAATTGAGAGCTAATGAGAAAAGGCAGGAAAGGAGGGCATGGTGTAAGCAATTGGAGTGTCTTTAGAGGAAAAGGCAAATGGGTTAGCCTCTATAGTAGGTGCCAGACATGTCTGAAAAGTGAAGATGATAAGATTGCTAGTGAGGGAAAGAGGATTTAGATGGAAATCATGTAATAACAAAAAAAAAAGCCTCATAAATATTTTTTAAGGTTAGCGGAAGTTATATAAAGGCTTTAGAGAAGTGGTGGGGTTGATTAGGGGTGAGAATGAACAAGAACTAGAGGAGATTAATCAGGTGGCCAAGAGACGGGTAGAGTTTTTGGGATCTACATTAAGCATGAAAGAAAAGGTTCCAAGCTAAGAACAAACTTCTATGACTGATCAAGCAAAGAGTGGATGCTGACAAGGCCAGATGGTTGGAGAGAGAGAGAGAGGTGGAACTAGATGAATGCTAGCTAGCCCTCCAAAAGTTGGGGAAAAAGAAATCCCCTAACTCAGATGGGCTATCTATAGAGTTGTTTATTGCTTTCTAGCCCTCCATCAAGGACCTGGTATGGAATATTTGTAAAGTGGCCTTTGATATTGGTAATTTGGACAAGGATTTGAAAGAGGGGATGGTGAAACTTATTCCCAAACAGGCAACATGCAAAAGGTTTAATCATTGGAGACCCATCACATTCCTAACTGTGGTATACAAAATTTTGGCCAAGGTTATTGCTTTGAGGATTACTCCAGTCCTACAAGAGGTTATATCCAGGAAGCAATATGGCTTAATTAAGTGTAGATCTATCTATGATAGCATATGTGTTGCCATGCAAGGAAGGGACAACAGGAACCCATCAGATATACAAGGCCATCCAGCCAAGATCATACAAAATGAAAACATAAAACCAGGTTGTGACAAGTATGTTCATACTCCACTGGCATGGAGTAGACACTGGGTAGGCATAACCTTGCCATCAAGAAGATATGTCGATGAAGCTCCAACATCTGCTACATGCTGACATACCCCAATCGACACAATACCTCAAGCTCGACTCAAGGAACCTGGTACATCATCTCCAAAGAAATCTGCTAAATAGCACAAGAGTGTGTACATAAGCAGCCAATGAAGCACTTGATCCACATCTACATCATGCCGTGTAGGCTCATCAAGAACATTCAAATCATGCTCTGCTGCATCTAGCATACAAGCAAAATTTGCATGATCCACATCCTCTACCACCATGGACAGGTACACCGTCATCGGCAAGCAACATGTCAAACTAGTGTATGTCATCATCTTCACCAAAACTGGAAATTGGATTTTTTAAAATATCTACACCATGCAAGAAACCTAACGCAAGGTTAGAGACATCCAAGGCATCGCCTGGCTCTTTCGACCTTCATGCTCCTTCCATGCCCTCTCAATCTTCAACATAACTAGCCCATCATCATGGCTAGAATTACCATCTAGATCATTCGAATCTCCCTTGCTCATCATCTGAGCATAAACTGCATTCTGGGTATTCACCTACTCATCCATCCAAGGGATATCAGTATGTGAGGGCTTCTCCAGGATTTTGCAACCAATGTGCTCCTCCCCAACCTTACCCTTGTTCTGATGCATCAAAGCATCCTGGAGATCGTCCTCTATGCTGTCCTACATATCCGTCTGAGGGGTCTCGTCATGTGAGGGCATTCCCGGGCTCTCCCGGCCACACAGCTCCTCCACTGCCTGACCCTCTTCCTCATCCATGGGTGCATGCTGTAACCTGTCCTGCCCGTCCATCCGAGCATCCACAAAGCATCCATCCTACTCATTCATATGCAAGCATCCATCATGTATGTATCTTGCTCCTTCATTTGAGCATGTATTCGGTAACCATGGAGCTCCTCGAGCTACATCTTTGGTGTCATGGGGCTAGACCTTTGCTCCTGTAGATCGGCTTTATCTTCGATCTCAAAAGATCTTGCTGCTTCTCAATAGGTTTAAGACTGCATACATGCAATTCAGGCCTATCATGCTACTCCATTGGCAGCCATAGCATCCAGGAAATCTCCCTGCATGTTGTCTTTGTCCATTGCTCTTCCTTCCGCCATCATGGCACTTTGCACTTGTTCCAAGCAATCCAATGCTTCCTTACTGAGCCCTTTATTAGCATATCCAGAGATTAGAGCATTCCGGGAAACTGCCTTCCGGACTAACAATGTATCAAACACCTCTTGTGCTTCTACAAGAAACCCAGATTTGATGGAAACCTTCTCATCACTTGGATCTAAATCATCTTGATCCACAACATCCTGAACATGAGAATATGGGGGTTCAAGGGAATGCACATTCAAGGAAGTGGCCTGGACATCTCCGTCCTTCTCCCCCTTCCATGTATCTGATGACCATGAATCTATGGAACGCGTATCACATAGAGCTTTCCGCTTGGCAAGGATAAAGGCAAGATCCCCACCATATCCACCAAGATTCTAAGTAAATTTTACTACATATTTAGATTTTCTTTGGCTTCTGTGGGTAACCTCTACTTATTCCGCTTCGTTGTGTTTAGGCACCACATTTTTCGGATGATCCACTAGGTCAGCGGAATCACCATGAACCATATGATGGGCATCTATCATTGTTGCATGCCACCGGGGCATCTCCGTGTTAGCTGCCAATGCCTTCGGGTTATCATCAACCAAAGTGAAAAGATCCCAAAGCAACCCTTCCCCGCATCCATCATCTGCATCTGCATCTGCAGAGCAAGAGCCTCCTCTTCCAAATCATCCAGTAAATCAGCCATCAACTATGTATAGGATGGAGACTTTACAAAAAGCTTGCTTTCATCACATGGGGACATTGTCCATTCGGCAAAACCGGTTCCAAGGCTAGGCCAAAACCCAATCTGGATTGATCATGTGGATGTCAGTATGTAGGAGGTACAAACCTGGAATCTAGAAACATTTCAGCCCACGTGTTCATGACCTCTATTGCCCTGCTTGCCGAGAACATGTGCCATACATCTGCTTCATGATTGGTATGGGCTTCGTCCAAAAGTGATTCAGCATCATCCTCATGGGGACGAGGGACGGGCTACTCATTCATCCTCATGGGGATGAGGGACGGGCTACTCATCATACTCATGGGGACGAGGGACGGGCTTATGCTAGGTACCATCACTAACATAGGGGATATAATCAATGTACTGTGTTGATGACCACTATGCTCTTCAAGGACATTTCGGGCAGCCAAAAACTCCTCATTTGGATAGTCAATTGCAGCCATATCCACTCCATTATGAAGGCAACCATAATAAGAATTCGGATTAGCATCAGAAGCTTCAAAGTCACTCTCCGGACTGCTGTCCGAACTACTGTCTTCATCCTCGAGGTCTATAATTGCATGCTTGACATCGGACAAGAACTTTCTGGTTGCAGTTACCGTCCATGCCATATCCTGCAACAAGGAGTCTCCTCGTCGAGGGTGTTGGGAATGCCATTCCGCTGCTAAGGCGGTATCTTTGAGAAACTGCTTGAGCTCCTTTTTACTTTTCAAAAGGCGGTCAACTTAGTAGGCATTCCTCCACTTGAGCCATCGGCATTGCACAATCTCAAACTGCTCTAACAATGTATTAGGGCACACCCAAGAGCTGTAACCTTGGACTCCGCATTGGCCACATACATGGTACAAGCAATCATTGGTTCGATGGACATGTTGGCTACACTGCCTATACAGGTCAGACATTCACTGGACCGATGTTTCTTACTGCCACCCACAATGCTTGCATGCCCTCCGACCCATCAGGCAAGTTTGCTCAGCTTTAGCATTGTTCGCAACACATGCTGAATTCACAGAATGTTAGGCGGGTGCCGGACTGGACTTTGAACAAATCAGCACCATCCTTGCCAACTCGGCCAGAAACTCGACTGGTTGAAGTGGGTTATCCTCCTTGGCTTCTATTTTAGCCCATCTGGACTAGTTCAGTCAGTCTCCTCTTGGTGGGCGCTGCATTCTGAGTACTAGACATGATGGTTCCTGGAACTCAGAGGGTCATCTTCTACCAACACGCTTTCTCCGTTCCCTCAGCCTAAAGTTTTGCTTGAAGACCTCCGACTCCCCTTCATCCATGCTCAACTTTGCCTTGCCATGTGCCTGTGTAGCTGTGCATAGCTTTGTAGTCCCACATTGGAGCTCATCGTTGCCTTCTAATCCGAAAATGGCATGTTTAAGCATTTGTTTTACTACCTTTGTCTCATGTGTATGCAGACTATCTGTAGTTGTATCAAGTAAGGCACGTATTGTGGGCGTGCCAACCTTCAGAAGATCTGTTGTGCCTGCATGCAGTGTTGGATGTCCCCCCCGTTGCGCCTTCCGGGTCAAGAAACGGAAGAGTGATTAGCGTTCTGGATTTAGCAAGCAGGGTAATTATGTGCTTCTAGGATTAGCAAGTGTTGGAGCCATTGTGTCGGGGTGCAGAATCAGGGTGGGCACTAGAGGGGTTGATGGTCCTAGCTCCTGAACAGGGTGAGTAGTAGGCCCATGAACTGTCATCCTTTGTAATCGCTCAAATATGTCCACTGGCAATCTCTGAGCTGAAGTACCAGCCTACATCGAAGTTGGTTGGGCGCTTGGTTGGGCACCTGTAAAAGCATCCGGAGGAGCCCGTACTGTCTGTACAATGGGATATAGAATGCCTGTGTATGGGGATACAGGCTGAACTGGCATCAAATGATGCCAGTCCTCTTGAGACCAGTCTGAAGATACTTGGCAACCTGCTGCTCACCGACAGGTAGATTGTAAGGTGCAGCAAGGCCTGTGGCTATGGCTTGGGGAATTACTGGAAGTCGTCGGGCTCCGGGTGTGTGGAATCGGCAATGCAGGTGGGTGGCGGAGGGTTAAATCGTGGCGGGTGCGGAGCAGGAGGTGGTGTGGAAGCCGGAAGTGTTGTGCGGAATGTGTAAATCGGGTGGCCGGTGCGAAATTTCAATCAGGGTGGTGAAAAAAAAGTGCAGCGTGCTCCCGGAACCAGCAGTCCGGGTTGTATCTGGAATCGATAGTCCGAGTGACTGTCGGGATGGCGGCGTCTGCACGGTTGTTTTCAAGGTCGGGGATGTGCGGAGTGAGCCTCCGGGTGTGTCACGGAAACAATCCGGGTTCCGGGTGGCGATTGCAGAGGACTGCAGTCCGAGTGTTGTGGAACGATCACCAGGGCAGCGGATGTGGGGTGTGGGTGTGTCCCGGATTGCAGCAGTGGGTGGCCGGTTGTGCTGCACAACACCCCCCAGACTTAAGAGAAATGACTCCCGGAAACTCTAGACACTGCTAGAGACCGAATCGAACAGCAAGTAGGTGAAGGTATTGATTATGAGACTTGGTTGATCGCGGCCTGAAAGGCAAAGGTTTCAGTCTCGGTCGCCATGGCTAGGGTTTCGACTGCAAACAAGCTAAAGCAAGCGTGAAGGTGAAGCCTAAGCTTTGGGCTATGACGAGGGTGAAGCTCATGCTGAAACCAAGAAGACTCGGGCAACTTTTAGTAATGGCGAGGGTGCACCTCAAGGTTTGATCTGCTACTTTGCCGCTCTGTTGTCGCGTGTGATGCGGAGGTGAGCAGTTATTGGCCTGCTCCGGGTTTGCTTGACCTTTCTCTCAAGCTTGAATGCTTGAGAGAAGGTACACATTATGCAAAGCAATGTTAATGGCAAGGCTACCATCGTGATGCGAGCATAGGATTATGTTAATCCAATTCTAGGATTAACAAGAGGTACCGCCATTATCTTACATCAAAGAATCATGGTAGATACACTAAAGGGTCATACATTCAAGATATGAAGCAATAGTATCCAAAGCTACAACTTGGACGGGCGCCCATAATGGTGTGACGGAGTATTTATAGCGATTCCCACTTCAAGAGCGTGTGGTAACAAGTTAGGATGAAGTCCTAAGTGATGTACTTCATGGATATATTATGAGAGTAGCCATTGTAATAATATTAGGCCTCTTATGAGCTTAAAGTATCGAGTCGGCCATAGTTTAAGTGAGTGTGAACATTTATGGCCATGTATATAAGTGAATTTCTCTTATAATACAACATACTCTCCCATTGTGCAATTGAGTCTTGCTCTTGCTAATCTCTCTCCCTAATGCATGCTAGTGAGTGTGTGTGAGTGAAGTGAGGTGAGAGGAGGGACGAGGACTCGTAGTGCAACGCGGTGGTGTGACAACACTTGTGGGAGACGCGGTGGAATTGCTTCTCAAGGAGTTGTAGAGCTTGGAGACCTCAAGGGTTACGAGCTCAGCCATTGGAAAGATCCTCACGATAGTTGCGGTTCACCAGGTAACCTCTTTTTGAATGTGTTTCAAGGAGGGTTAGGGTGAGCCATAACATTTTTGGCGCCGCTGCCGGGGAGCCATCCCTTAGCTTTTTTCATCATCGTTTTACCTCTAATCTACACATAACCCATTGCCCATTATCTTGAGTAATGGTTTTCCATGAAAAATATGTGAATTTGATGGTGATTTGTGTGAGATTTGGTGTAGAATAGCTCTCTTTTTTATTTTTGAAAAGAATGCTTTTTGCTTAATTTTTAGATTAATTTATTATTTTTGTGGTTTTTCATGTTTTTAGGGCTTGCACATAGTTTGTATTAGGCTTAGTTTGTATCCATTGCATCAAACAATGCAAGAGAATGTAAATTTTAGTGAATGTTAGCTCTCTTTAGTGTTAAACATAGAACTAAGATCATTAATTTTAGTTTAATTGTGTATTTGTTGTTGAAATTGTTTGGAATAGAGTGTTAGCAAGCATTAGGGGTAGCTTAATCTTTTAAAAAATTTCTTAAAACCATCAAAAAATCCTTGAATTTGACTAATTTCTCTTAATGGATTGGTTTTTGTCATTAAGGGTGATTTGTTCAAGAGGCCGAAAATTTAGAAAATGTGTTAATTGGGGTCTAAATGGATGATATGAGTAGTCGAAATTGGTGTTTTTAAGTGTTTTAAGAGCATCTAGATGTATCAAAACACCTAATCAGATCAATTTTTTCATCAATTGGAAAAATTTGACTCTCTTTACTTAGTTTTGCCTTAAAAGAGGAGACCATAATTAAGAGTCTAATTAATCCCCTATTTTAGATTAATTTACACAATTGTTGATGCACAAAGATTAGCATTCCTTTGCTCTATCCAATGATGTACTCAATTGTGTGAATTAATTAGAGATTAGTGGTTAATTAAAGTCCTTGATTAGTGTAAAAGAGAAAAAGATTAGTGAAATAATTAACCTTAGATAATTCTTAATCATTTTTTTACATAACTCATTAAGGCTAATGAGCACTCAATGAGTAGATGCTCATGAGTTGTCAAAATTGTCCATTTTGGGGGTCATTTATGTAGGGTGTAGGGTGTCATTTATGAAGGGTGTAGGGTGTCATTAAAAGGTTGACTTTTTTTATTCCCACTTACCTTTTTGGAAAAATGCTTATATCTCTTTAATTTTAAATTCAAAAAATATTTCCCCCCAAAAAGAAAAATTCGTATTTTCCCATAGACTCCCAAAAAAATAGTCTTGTGAAAAAAATTTCCGGCATGAAAATTCCGGCCACCATGAAAAAAAATTCCAGCCGTGAAAGTTCCGACCGTGAAAATTCTGACCATGAAAGTTTCGGCTGTGAAAAGGTAGACGTATTTTTAAAAAATCAAATTTAATATTCCATGAAGTACAGTTTCTGTAGTTTCATGATGGAACTAGAGTTCACGCACCCAAAAAAAATCGAATTTAATATTCCGTAAAGTCCGGTTCACTGTGTGAACCATTTTCTATAATTTCACGAAACTAGAGTTCACATGTCCCAAAAAAAAATCGAATTCAATATTCCATGAAGTCCCCGGTTCACGGCATGAACCATTTTCTACAATTTCACGGAACTAGAGTTCACACGTCCAAACCATATATCCGATGAAGGCGCTCTAGGGCTCATCGGAAAGCTGACATCAAGCTCTTCGACTTTGGACTCGGCCGTCCGAAGTCGAAATCGACCATTTTGGCCTCCGACCAGTAGTCTCAAAATTCAACCTAGAAATCGAGGTAAAAAAAGTCCAAAAACCACGAAAAATCGTAAAAAACAATGCAAAAACGACGATGAGCCATATTTGGGCTACTTTTTGAGGGTCTAAACGACAAAATCACGTACGACTCAGGGAAACGAAATTGTAGTACTCCAAAAATACTACAACTCTCTCATACAGAGTTTTTCAAAATTCCTTTTGGAATACCCTCAAAAACGTGTTGCGAAATAGGAAAAAGATTCTCGAAAAAAAAATTCGTCTTAAGACAGTGTTGAAAAATAGGTTTTAGGACCTCCTCTTCCATCTGGGAAGTTCCTAGCATACGCTTTTTTCGAAAAAATATCTCAGTCATTCACATGCGTATAGCGCCTAAGCTAATTAGGGTGAACAAAAACCCATTTGATCCAACGAAGAGTACGCCAAGCCTCTTGAGGTTATATAACGGGCTGTGAGAAAATATAAAAAGTTAAAAAAAAAACTGTGATTCCTCATTAAGGAGCAGTTAGGCACTCTGCCATGGCCACGATCGAGGGATTGCCAGCGATTGTAAACACAAGGATTGAACCCAATGGTTGACGTCTTCGAGCCATTGAGATCTATGCCACAAATTCACCTCCCAATACCATTGGCCATGCTTATAACAAGCATGTCATCGGGTTTTACACCCCCTATCACTTCCATCCCACCAGGCTTTGGTCCCTTACCTAACGTTCTCGCAAATCCTATAAGTACCAACCCTTTCCTGGATGCCCACACCCTGGACATACTGACTAGTCTAGGAAGGGGGTGGTCCAAGGACTCAGTGAGTCTCTTCCAAGAAGAGCACTCACATACCACTCAGTGATTTATACAGAAATACGACCGTTCAAATTTTTAAAATTATGGACAAATATGACAGAACAACAGACCCTGTTCAATTCATTCAAATGTTTGAACAGAGATATGAAGCCTTTGGAAATCCCAACTGCCCCACTAAAGTACATGTGTTGAACTTATGCTTCGAGGGAAAAGCTAGTCGATGGTTCATCACATTGATGCCGGCGACGATCAAGACCAACTTCAAAACCGTGAAATCAGCCTTTATACAAAGCTTTTCCAGACAATGTGATCGGTGGAGTGCAGTAATAGAACTCTATTCAATTGAGCGCCAACCAAATGAATCCATTAGAGATTTTATCCTTAGGATAAAACTCTTGGACTCACGTTGTGAGTCATGGAAAAAATTAAACGATGTTTAATTAAAGAGATGTTTCATGATGGGCTTGAAGAATAATAGCTTACACAACTTGATCATTGTATCCGATCCGGAAACATTTGATCAATGTTGTAAAGAAGCAATACGTTTAGATGACAACATGCTAGAAGATGATAATGCTACGAGGTGTTCTTCATCTAAACCAAGTGAAGCAATGGTAAAAGAAAGATCGATCTCAAAATTGACATTCCTAGAATTCTATGTAGCCTTGCTTAAAACCTTAGAGCCAACATCTCTAAGAGAGAATGAAAACCTTCAAAACCAGACATCCTTAATGCCTCCGAAAAAGTGAGAAACAAAATGCCTTGTGTTGTTGAGTGCAATCACTACGATCATCCCAATCCTCATTGTGCATACAAGGCACATGTTCTTCTATACTACATATATTGTAAAACCTTTGACCATGATACTAAAAAGTGTTCTGCTTCATCCACAAGGGACTCAAAACCTCCATCTTCTGTGCACCAAATAAAAACAGTCCAAAGGGTAGAAACTGCTTAGGAAGCAGTTAATCGGACATTTCAATGTTTCTATTATCGAGGACCTTACAAGGTGGCAGACTGCACAGTTTGGAATACTTCCATGCCCACTGACACCTTACGAGACGAATGTGGCTTAACATCTTAAGTGTACAAAATGGGCAACTGGCCACTGTGCCATTGAATATGCTTATACGTTTACAAGCCAAGGCACGACAAACAGTCAAAAAGAATGTAAAAGGAAACACCTCAACATGGGTAGAAGAACATGCTTTAAAAAAGAACCCAAAAGAAGAAGCAAAACCTTCTAAAGCCAAGAAAAGCAAAGGACAACAAACTATTGAAACCAAGGTCGAATTAAAAGAGAAAGAAAAGGAGCATGTAGAGGACATAAACCCAAAAGGGGACATAAACACAAAAGAGCCAAAAGCTATACATGATGAAAAAGCATCCACCTCAAAGACCACCACACAAACCTCAACACCCATATGTGTGACACATGATACAAAAATCCAAAAGAAAATTTGATCTCATCGCATGGGTAAACGTAATGAAAAATTGACAAACTAAAGAAAGTCAGAGAACGAAACAAGTTCTAGTACATCACTAAGTGAGGATGAAACAAATTCTTACTCTTTGCTCAGTGCACCACATAGACCAATCAAGAAACTAGAACCCACCCAACCACCCCAAATGGATAACAATGATCACATGACAAATACGAAACACCAAAAGCAAGCTCAAGAGAGCATGCTTAGCTTGGTTGAATGTCTTATAGGGTCACCGGTTGTGATTGAGCCTCATAATGCCAATCCTAAAAACAGCCAACCAAAATACAAAGCCCAGAGGAGTACCGCTTCCCCTTTCAAGAGGAAGACATACTCTCTACAGAAGAGTCATCTGGAACAGATTGTAAGAACTATACGCTTGAGAAAGCACATGAGGAATTCGATAATTCCCTTACAAGATTAAAACAGTCTCTCAAAACCTCATTCGGAGGAACGCTCTTCTCTCATGATAAAGTCAGCATCACATTAGCACTTGCACCTTTAAGGGCTCAACCTGAGTTATACCAAGATATAAAGAAGTCCATAAAATAGAACTGTGAGGATTCACAAGTTTCCAAACAGACATCATTAAGAATTGTTAGAGGGCCAAGTGTGCCAGTGTTCACATTGGGTACTCTTGAAAAAGCTGGAAGCCAAAATGAGAATGAAAGTGAATGCGAGTATGAAACAGAAATGGGATCTGAAGCCGAAATAATATCCAAAATACCCAGGGTTCCTTTGGAAGATTCTATCATGGTATGGTTGGATTTCCCTATAGGCAATGATGTTAAGCGCAAACGCGCATTGATTAACCCTCAAGCTAGTTATCACATCATGACAATTGACACTTAGGTGTCATTGGGACAACCTAAACTCATCCCTACAAGTAATAGTCTTGCAAAAGGAGCCAATGGACAAAACATTGAAGTTCCAGGTTACTTTAGATACACTACTCAAACAATCGATGGCGATATGGAATTTACATTCCATGTTACCTTAGATTCCCTTGAGTATGATGTCGTCCTTGGCGGAACTTGGATAGGTGAATCGTTGTATTCAATAGATGAATCCATGCAAACAGTCACCTTGAACACTCTTGCAAGCAATGTAAAATTGCTATTACGGGAGGAAGAGATCTTGCAAGAGCTAGAACTTCCAAAATATCTTACTGAAATGATCCCTATAATTTTGGTGGGATTGAAAATTTCAAATAAAATAACCACAGCTCAAGCACAGCTTTATCCTACATGAGAACACAATCTCATGACCCTCGAGCTATGGGATTTGTTAGGTCAACCAACACTTACGGCACATCCTGAAAGGAATACCTTTACACAAGACTTGAACATGCCATGTTTGGGGTACTTTGAACATACAATGTATATTGAAAACTAACCCCCTCACTTGCAAGTTTTTTGTGGTTGAGTATATGTTGGAAGTAGATTTGACCTTAGGGCATAAATGGACTATTGCTGCCCAAGCACCTCTGTGCTTTGCTAGTGATAGAGTCATCTCATGATGGTCAACGACGATAAAAAGTTGACAATACCATACTGCAAGGAAGAGGATCCAACTTTAATGGATATCTACTATGATGCTGAACACAAAAGGATACAAGCCTCTTCCACAAAATCCCCCCTACACAATGACCTACCATCTACGTCAACGATCAACTCCGATAAAGCATCTACTTCTTCAACCCCATCCTCACCTATGAATTTTGATACCAAAACCTCGCAATTAATAGCTATTCTTGAAGAAGTTTCCATTGCCAAGGAACTCAAAGGAAAGACCCGGGAGCCTATGCATCTTCACCAACAAACCGCACCAAAGGAGACAACAACTTACTCAAAGGCCTCGTCTTCGACAGCCACTCCACAAGAGACTCTGGCCTCATCATCATCAACAATGCCCATGAGTCTCAAACCTGCAGCCTCAGCACCAACCAAAGTCAAGGAGGGCCCCAAACCTTCCACATCAACCCAAAAGAAAACTCCACCACGAGACAACCACAATCAAGGTATCTTAATAGTATCAAGATGTGGGTGGAGAAGCATCTACTTGTAGCTCAAGGCTACTATGAAGGTGCCAATCAAATTCGGGTGCCTCGACAGTCAAAGCCTCTTCCTCAATGAAGCACTCGGAGGTCAAGGAAAAAGAAAAGTACTCCACAACACAATCCACAAAAGCCTATTGCGAGTTCCTCAAAAATCTCCACCAAGTCATCAAGTGTGGGTACCAAAAACACTGCTGCATGCACAAGGGTACTACCAAAGAAATACCAAAGCTTAGGTCCCTAAGCGCATCATAAATACTCTTAAGCTTGCACAAAGAAAAAATCCTCATCACCAAGCACATCGGCCGCGCCAGTTTAGAGTGTTCATCAAAGATGGGTGCCTGTGCTTCAACAACAAGGATACTATGATGGTAATTCCATCATATGGTTGCCAAAATCAAACAATGTGAAGAAAACCTCACCACCGACTTCAACCCCAACAACTTTACCTAAAGTTCGACAAGAATGGAGGCCCAAGCAACGACAAGCAAATCACTCAACCACTCTCGTGCATTCAGCACGAACACAAGAGCTTGTCTGTTCAAGCAAACAATCAGTAGTCTTCCCTACTACCTCGACAATATTTGAGCAACAAATTCAAGAATCAATACCCATGTCTACAAGCGGATACATATAAGCGCATACATATAAGCGCATCAAGAATCAATACTCACGTCTACAAGCGGATACATATAAGCGCATCAAGAATCAATACCCACGTCTACAAGCGGATACATATAAGCGCATCAAGAATCAATACCCACGTCTACAAGCGGATACATATAAGCGCATCAAGAATCAATACCCACGTCTACAAGCAGATACATATAAGCGCATCAAGAATCAATACCCACGTCTACAAGCGGATACATATAAGCGCATCAAGAATCAATACCCACGTCTACAAGCGGATACATATAAGCGCATCAAGAACAAAATAACAATGCTCTTGTCACCCTTTTGGATGTGAGAAGTAAGTGCATAAGATGCGGTTGTTTGCAAGTCATGACCTAGATAACCCATAAAATTAAAAAAACCCTCGGGGTCGAAACCTGCAACTTCACTGAATTAGGCCACTTCATGAAATAACCCTTCACTGAATTCGGCCACTTCACGAAATAACCCTTCATGGCGGCCAAAAATCGTGCAATCTCACGAGTTCAGGTTTCTCATGAATTATAGTCTCACAGCTTCAAAACCTGCACTTTAACGATTTAAGCCCCATCATGGATTAAGCTATATCACGCAATAGCCACTATATATTTGTTAAGCTTATTGCTTACTATTCTTTTGGCTAAATTAATGTAGCAGCAGCTGCTCCATGAGTACATATCCATACTCATGCACTGGAGAACATTTGCACCAAAGCCTCACCATCAACAACTTCCAAGTACATCCCTAGATGGGGGGGCCATGGGGGGTGGGCGAAATCCTAGTCAATGGTACAACCCATTGCCTGGAATTTTTCTTCAAATTACAAACCTCTCCAAATGACACCACCATCTTCACAAGTCGATGATCTTCAATTTTTAGTGAAGATATCTATATTAGCCTCGCAAGTCAATGTAATTCTTTCAATCCTCACCAACAAGTAGCTACTTCAACACAGAGTAGTTCAATAAGAGTCTATATGACTCAATTCTTTTACTTCATCTAAATCTTCTTCATAAGAGCACTTAAATATACATAAAAACATAAAAAGCACATGGAAAGAAGAAGACAGGAACATGTCCTTCTCAACAACATTTGACAAGAATCCTGCCACACAAAGGGACATCATCAAAAGCCAATTACTTCAAATGATGAATGTCGCTCAATGAATCAAATGAGGAACTGAGAATCACCATCTCGTTCTAATGATTAAGTCTACGTTCCTCCAGATCTTTCCCTCTCTTCTCTCCCATTATTAACATCTCTTAGTGTCCCCACTAACAAAAATCAAATGTAACCTTGCCGATGATTGCCAAAAACAAAGTGAGCAAAAAAAAAAGGCCTCACACAAATATAAAAATGTAATCATTCGTAAAACCCCCCCACCCCATTAGGAATTCCCAATACACCATTAATCTATTCATTCATTAACTAGCTTTTCTTATTCCTTTCGGAGGAACAAAGACCATTGAACGTCATTCAACATCAAAGCCATCAACAAAGCTTGTTCATTCTCCCCACACAAAGGTCTTCAACGCGATCACGAGAACGCGATCACCATCAGGAAGGGGGGGATGTTAATCCAATTCTAGGATTATCAATAACTACCGCTATTATCTTACATCAAGGAGTCACGGTAGATACACCAAAGGGTCATACATCCAAGATATGAAGTCCAAAGCTACAACTTGAATGGGCGCCCGTAATGGTGTGACGGAGTATTTATGGCGATTCCTGCTTCAAGAGCGTGTGGTAACAAGTTAGGATGAAGTCCTAAGTGATGTACTTCATGGATATATTATGAGAGTAGCCATTGTAATACCATTAGGCCTCTTATAAGCCTAAAGTGTCCGACCGACCATAGTTTAAGTGAGTGTGAACACTTATGGCCATGTATATAAGTGAACTTCTCTCATAATACAACATACTCTCCCATTGTGCAATTGAGCCTTGCTCTTACTAATCCTCTTGCTAATCTCTCTCCCTAATGCATGCTAGTGAGTGTGTGAGTGAAGTGAGAGGAGGGACAAGGACCCATAGTGCAACGCGGCGGTGTGACAATGCTCATGGTGGTGGGAGACGCGGTGGAATTGCTTCTCAAGGAGTTGTAGAGCTTGGAGACCTCAAGGGTTACGAGCTCGGCCATTGGAAAGATCCTCACGAGACGACAGTTGCTATTCACCAGGTAACCGCTTTTTGGATGTGTTTCATCAAGGAGGGTTAGGGTGAGCCATAACAGGTTCGTAGTCTCATTACTACAGCTCTCGCCCACTTATGCATCGTGCATCATCTCCCAAAGTGGGTTGCGAACGTTTATCCTAGGGTAGCAGCAATATTTAAGTGAAGAATTTAAGTGAAGACTTGAGATGTAGAGAGTGATTTCTTTGAAAGCTTCGCCCTCATGTGCGATCACACTGGTCTTCATCACCAGGGAGGTTGCTGCCCCATCAGACCAGTCTTCATCACACCAAGGAGGTTTTGCTGCCATCGTGGTGGCCAAAGTGTTAGTGGCATTCTTGCCCTAACAGAGAAAGAACAAAGAAAAGAAAAGAGAACACTAAAAAAGAAGGTATCCATTGCAGCTCTCTCACAAAAATCCCTAGTTCGTGAATGCTCTCATACAGCAACACACACACAACCTCCTCTCATGAATGATCCCAATGCCCAACCGCATAAGGTAGGTGGGCACACCTAACTCTGGCATGCCGACTCTATAATAAAGTGCATTGTTCCACCGACTCTAATGTCCAACGATGCTAATTCGGTTGTGGCTGTCTGGCCGCCAAAACAGCCTCCTTCACTCTTGGGGAGACTCAACTTATCCTAGGCAAGCCATGCTACCACATTCCTATTACTCCCTCCATTTCTCCACAGAAAGCCTCCAGGCTAGACCTACAATCTTCTTCCAATGACACTTACGAAAATCCAGGATATGACATAATAACATGATGTAGGCATTTAGAACCGCATTGCAAATAGCTACCCTAACCTATCATGAAAGGGGACCCTAACCCCCTCCAATTTCTTCAACTTGTTGATAAATCTCTCTAGAGCCCAATCAATCAGTTGTTTATTTGATACCTCCACTCCAAAGGGAACCCCCAAATGTCTAACTATTTGACCCCTCCTTATTACATCACACCGCCATCTCTCCAAGTCAAAGTCATTGTCTTCAGTCAGACTGATGATCCTGGACTTATGAATATTACACCTAGATCTAGAGGCCTAAACAAACTCCTACACAATGCATAAAGCCTACCTCAGATTGTCATTCTCTGCCCTCAAGAATAGCAGCAGTGAGTCATCTGCAAAGCATTGAATAACCAATTGCTCCTCACCCCTCAACTTCAGACCAATCACTCTTCCTTTGACATAGGCATCTTCTCGGCTCGGGGGGGTCACTCGTATAAATATGTAAGTATCACGTGGGTTCAATAGAAGGACATTTTAAATATTTAAAACTTACAGAAATATATTTACAAAGGGGATTTATTTATTGTATTTTAAAAAAAAATTACAGATCTGAATAGGAAAAGATACATTATATTCACTAAAAAATTCACAGATAAGGGACTTTTTAAATAGGCTTTGAACGCACGTGATATAGAGGATTTACATATAGTGACCCCCCCGAGCTTCTCGAGGTATGGGAAGCAATAGCAAATAGCAAAGGAGCAAGAGGGCACCCCACTCTCACATATCTTCTAACCTCAAATCCCCGAACCAGTCTTCCATTAGAGTGACCAACCATGGTAAGGGTAAAAATACAGGTAGCCATCCTATTTCCAAAGCCCAACCTTTCCATGACCCTGGCCACAAATGACCAATGAATCCAATCATAGGCTTTCTCCAAGTCAAGCTACAACATTATGCATTTTTTATCTGTTTTCTGAGCTACACCCTTCCTCGCATGGCAGCACATATGCTATCATAGATAGATCTACACTTAATAAAGCCATATTGCTTCCTGGATATAACCTCTTGTAGGACTGGAGTAATGTTGTATTCTCTGCAACGGTACTATATTGCACCCAAATTGTCACAACCAGTGACCTTACTTTGCATACATACACCCAATGGCAACTCTGAGACCTTTTCGCAGCAGTGTCTCCACAACCAATCGCCCTTCTTGCAGTTCCAAAAACAAAGTTCTGCAGAGAATCGAAACTTACCCGTAGTGCTTGCGAATGGTTGGCAAACTGAATAATGGAGGTCCAAACGTGTCCGAAACGCGTTTTTTGGCTTGAAAAACTGGGTCCAACATAGAGGACAATATAGTTGCCCTGTAGTTTTCTACCCGCGAAGAAATCTCCTTAATCAGAGCTCGTTTGCCTGTGTCTCCCGAAGAGCTCCTGACAAGGGTGTAGTAGCCAACACAAAGGGGGAAGAGTAGATGAAGCTCTTACCCTCGTATCGCTTCTTGTGCTTCTCTTGCTACTGCTCAGCCCTTAGCATGAACCAGGCTCTGATACCATGAAAAGATGCAGGGGAGAAGAGAGCTTGAGCTCTTGCAAAGCACACACACACTCATACAAACCCTAGAAGAGAACACACAAGGTGAGAGGCTAGAAATTCTTCTTCTTCTTCTTCACACAACAAAAGAGGTCTACAAAAAAGATAAAGTGACTAACACACATAATAGAGTATATATAAGCGGTCCATAATGTGAACACGCTAAGAGGAGTGGATACATGTGGACTAGTTGGCTAGTCCAATTGTAGAATCTCGGGCGAAGATATGTCGGTGTCAGCTACCAAACCCGCCAGTGATATAAATGTCGAACAGTCATGCGGGCGCCTTGTGAGTGTCAGCTCAGCAGAGCAGGCATCAGATTGTTAACCCTCAATTTCCTTCCCTCAATTTCCTTGTAGTAGGATACTAATTCAATTTATCTTCCTCCCAGTATGTCACATGCCATTCCCACTTCAAAGGCATGTGGTTAGAGAGAGCAGTACAAGAGTCAATTGCAACCTTCAAAGTATGGGGAGCCCAAGAAGCCTATTGGCTAAAAAAGACTCTATCAATTCTATATGAGGAGCCAAAGTACTGAAGACTAAAATAAGTGTGGCCTAGATCAGATCCCCAGTTCCCCAAGTTCAACCCATCAGTGAGCCCCATTTTTCCCCCATTTCCTTTTCTCTTGACCCATCGGAATTGTATTCCCCCCACACCTATCTGACTGTTTTTCCACCATATTGAAGTCACCCAACATGATACAAGGGCCCTAAATATCTAATTTGGCAATCCATTCCCATATTTCACTCCTCATCTTATAGTTGGGAGCCCCATAGACATTCACCACCCACACCCTTTCACCATCAATTTGGACCTCCACCACCAAGATCCTACCATTCGGATGGTTCGCAATTATGCAAGGATTTATATTTTTTCAAATGATAGTCAAAAGCCCCACTATACCCAACCCCAACCCCTCCATATAACACTGCCCAGTCCTTAAAACTATCCCTCCTACATGACTTCTGTCCAAAAAGATTGTGCTCCTAGATAGCCATAATAGATAGCCCCCATTCTTTAGTGAAACCCTAGAAAGTAGCGTTCTTCTTTTTATCTCTAATCCCCTCTACATTCCAGGTGCAACCTCTAACTTCCTTATTGTTATTCATCCTAAAGCAGTTTCAAGGACCATATCTACCTCCTCTTCCCATACCTCTTTTGGGGCTCCTCTCTGGATATCCTTCCAGGCAATCCCTATCTGCCAATTAAATTTCTCAACATAAGATGTATCACTATCTACCCCACCTAGAGGGCTGAAGGGATTCGAATATATCAATGGACTTAAATTGTTCTAAGACTTACTACACCCAGCTGCTCTGAATATAGGTTTGTATCCAGCTGCTCTAGATACATGCCTAATTTGAGTCTATCTGGCCTCTTCCTTAATTTTCCTGAATAGCGCTAGCCTTCCCCTTAGCTTTGTCAATCACTCTAGTCCAACCCCCTTCTACTCGTCCCCCTCCCTCAGTTTCTAAAACTTCCTTCCCTTTCCCCTCCTTCTTCAAGTTCTCATTGTTATCCCCTACTTTACTACCCCACTAGGAACCCAGACAGGACAAGCATCTTGCAAGCCCTTGTTTACATCAAATAGAGGGTCGAAGGGCATAGCGTAAATCAGTTTCTATCCCATAAACAATAGGGCCCTCGCAAAAAGATAAGATGCAACCTGGCCTTTCGTGAACAAAACGTTAAAGAATCCCTTACCAAGATAAAAGACTTGAGACACCACCTTATCATGGAATATGTCTTCAGCCATTTCCCTAAGTTTGCTTTCGCTGGTGGTCTACTAGGGCAAAATAATATGACACTGCACATTGAGAAGCGACCTACCTGCCTCCTAATCATCTCGGAAGACACTCTTGTACATACCTTGCCCTTATCCGCATGTCCTCTCTGCGTCTGAGAATTAAGTTGCATTCTAGTCCAATCCGAGTGCATTCTCTTCGCATCCTTCTCCTCCCTACCTTCACCTTCGTGAGACGAGAGTGCTTCATAACCTCCTCGGATCTTCTGTCTCCCAGTCTCCCCAGGCACCAATGCCCTCGTCCCCTCCTTGAGCCCATGCATCCATCCTCCATCCCTCTGGCTCGCTAGCTTGCATACGCGCGAGAGGATAGCCTGTCACCTACCTGTGCACGGTGTTACTGTAACTCTCCATCCCTTACTCACAACGCTTATGTTAATAAGAAACTACGGTGTCTATAGATATATACTATATGTATTCATATGTATAGCTATTATACTGTCTTCTATAAGCCTTTCACAAAGAGAGGGTGTCTCCACTGTGCCATCTCCTCCTTATTCCCTTCATTTCCTCCTCCCTCTCCCTCCTGCGATCCCACTATTCTGCCACCGCGGTGCAAGTTCTCAACAATGTACCGGTAAGAAGTTGCACCTACTTTCTGTTTGAAGTTTGTTGTCTGTGCTCTATCCGAGCTCTGTGTTTTCGGAAAGGCGCTATGCCTAAACTCTATGTGTGTGTGCGCAGCGATTATGACGAAGAGGGAGAGCCCATTTTTGATCCGGACGCCCCATCCGACAGGGAGGCGTCTCCGGAGCCTGCCGAAGAAGAGAATTGGGAGCAAGAAGCCGATTTTGGTGCAGAGTTCGGCGATGATGATGATGTTCCCAAGTCTAAGCCTAGGAAACGGCTGATCAAGAAAACTGCAAGGGGGAGCCCCTCTGATAACGAGGAGCCCTACAGAGAACCCCTGGATGATGAAGAAGAAGAAGCGGAGGAGCGTCCAAAGAAAATCAGGAAGGAAAAAGACAGCAAACCCTCCAAAGAAGCAGGAAAGGGAAAATCCAAGCCAGGAATTGCAGGTAAACTCGCCAAGAATAGCAAGAAAAGAGAAAAACCCACCACACCCTCGCATACTGGCAAACGGGGAGATATGGAAATGAAGGAGATGTGGGACTCTGTTGCGGGAAACGAATCGGAGGTGCATTTCCAATAGTTTTATCATGCCTTGTTCTATATGTCTTATGTTAAAATAGGATTTCGGCATGCAGAGGGCTTCAGTATGTAGGCCTTTTTAGTTTTCAGCATGTTCCATGTTTGCCACATCTGGGTTTCAGCATGTTCTAGTCGTTGCTGCGCCATGCCCTAGTTCACATTCTTTTGTGATTGTTGCTTTTTGGAACAGGATGATATTGAAGGGGTACGGACAAAAGACGACGATGCTTTTATTGATGATACGGGAGTGGATCCTGCAACCCATTTGGGATATAGTGATGACGAGGCTGGCTCTATTGGTGATGCTCCTCAGGTACATGCCAGGAATTTTCAGACTCTGTTGTATAATGTATTGTCAACTGCACTTTATTTACATGATGTTGATTTGTAGGCCGAAGAAGGGGAGGAAGATGACGATTTAAAAAATATGTTCAAGTCGGGGAAGTCGAAGAACAAGAAGTGTGAACGGTCACCCGAAGAAATTGCAATGCTTGTGGAACAGTTCATGGCCCGACTGGAAGTCGCAGCTGAAGAGGATGCCGAATTGAATAGGCAATCAAAACCAGCCATCAATAAGCTCGAATTGCTTCCTTCACTCATCAGTGTGCTGTCAAAGTAAGCATTTGTTTTGTTAATGTTGGCAAATTGGGCTCATAAAATAGATTTTCTTTGGAGTCACATTAAAGCTGAATAATGTATGCCAACTTTAAAAAATTCATCATTTTTCAGTGTTTTGTGAAAGGAAGGTGCTTATCTAACTTTGTGTTTGTTGGGTGGGCAACTGAGAGGTCACTTTGATTGAGAGAAGTCCCCTTTCTTGCAGGAGACAGTTGCAACAGGAGTTCTTGGATAGAGGTGTGCTGTCTGTTTTAAAAAACTGGCTAGAACCTCTGCCTGATGGATCGCTACCAAACATGACTATTCGCTCAGCATTATTAAAACTTCTCACTGAGGTAAGATCGTTTCTCAGCAGGAGGGTTGTAGAGGGAAGCTTTGGGCTACTTCCATTTTGGTTAGTATCAACTAAAGCTGCAAAAGTACTCTCTTTTTGGAAGTACCTCTAAGCTTGAGTTACAACTATTCACTCATTTAGTAGCTTTAATTTACAACTAAATATGTGCATAAAGGCTTTAAAGTCTACATTTTTTCAATCCATCTCTCTTTATTTTTTTCCGGGAAAAAGATCCTTCTATTAGTTAACAAAAAAAAACTAGCCTCGAAGGGCTAAATACAACCACAAAGGGCTAGATACAAACTCGCTTCCATGTACGGGGCGGGGGTCAAAGAATCAAAAGGTGGAGAAAGATGCACTTCTCCTCTGGCTGGCTGCTTTATGAGGAGAAGGCTATCTCATGCACGGGGAGGAAATAACCACATAGGTGGTCTGTAATGCCAAGTGGGATCACCACCTCTATTTGTGAGAAAAAGGGCTAGGCTGCCAGAGCCTCAAGAAAGCTTCCCACCGCTTCCGCATGCATTCAGAGCCACCATGTAGCTTCCCCCATTGACCGCGGAGGGTATGAATGATGTCGAGCCAAATGCTCCTGTGGTTGCTCTCGATGGCTTCGATGCATCGAGCTCTCCAGATGTGCCAGGCTGCAATGCTACCACAAAGCTGATAGAATGTGCAGCGGAAGAAGGGAAAGTGGAAACACGGGAGAGAGAGTGAGAGAGAGAGATGGAGAGGAAACACAGGTGAGAACCTGCTCTCAATATCATCCACCAAAGGAATACATGTCCCGAGCAAGAGGGGAGAAAACCTCATATGTGAGGGACTGCAGCAAACGATGCTAAGCAAGCAGTGAAGAATGAGAGAGGCAAGCCAGCTATATATATGCGCAAAAGTAGGGAGCCGACTAGCATCCACACGACTAGGATAAATATCCAAGACACCATAAAAATGGGGATAAAATAGGGGAAAAATATGTGAGGGGTGACCAGCCTCTCTTGCTAACATGGTCAGTCCTAGAGGCTAAAACAGGACACCAAACATGAAGCCAGCAACAAGGAGATGATGTCTAACACCCCCTCTCAGCACCCGATGCTGAGTGAACTCCAAGAAGCCAGAGATGCCGTCCTCGATCAAAGATGAAAGACTGCAAAAACAGGTATCAAGAAAGCTCCACGAGCAATCTCCTCAGCAACTCAACTACAAAAGCAACAAAACAAGCTACCAGGTACACCGCTCCTATGGAAGAAAACAATCATGTAGGCTACGACGTGCTGCTCCAAATAATGGTTCCAAACCCAAGTGTAAGAACACTCCCCAAAGTCGAATGTCGTGTAACCAGCCTGGAGAAGGTATGAAAAACCTCATAACCAACCAAGATCAGATCCTGTAGATAATCAATCTTTGGAGAAGCAAACTGCTCCTCATCGGAACCCTCAAAAGAAAGAGTCAATCTGCTCCAACTCTGTACCAAGAGTAGCCAAATGCTGTTACACCATCCTCTGAAAAGATTGGCATCGCAAGATGTAAAGACTCTGTAGAAAAGATGGGGTCCATTTGCCCAAACTCCGTACCATGAGTTGCCCAATGATGTACATAAGCACACTCCACTGAGGTGGGCATCGCTAGATGAAAGGACTCCACATTCCCCTCTGAAAACTAATGTCATCGGACTGGTACAAGCCCAACCTAATTTTGATCCAATTCCAAAAAACTCTGGAAGTACCACTGTGCCCCAGGCACGGTTAGCAACCACAGATCCAAAGCATCCCACTAGGTCCAAAAAACCATCCTCCAAAACAACAAACCAACAAGATCCCAAGAATCAGCAACAAACAAGTGATCCATGTGAAAGGATCAAACCTTATAGGCAAAACAGCCTCCTTTCTCTGCAAACACTGCAAAGAACACATGCTTGGACAAAATAAACTCTAATCATGATCTCTGAAAAGATCACTACTCTCCTCCAAAATCTGTAAACTCTTGTCACAGAAGAAAGTCCTCCACAGATACAAAACAGCTCCTGAAACTGATCCTCAAGAGAAGTAGCTGGAGATGGGCCCCCTCTAAGTGTAGAAAACTCCTTTGGGAAGCAAAAATGCAGCCAATACACAGCTGTCCAGCAAAAAACAGCACTCCACCGTCAACAAGGAACATGAAGAAACCGGGTAACTGTGTAGGCCAGAAACAAAACACATGTATAGATGCTCCAAAATCAGCAAAACGCTGACTGAAATCAGAAATTCAGTATCCTCCTCAAGTACCAAACTGCCTCCAAAGCCACAATCCAAACAAAACCCCCTATGCAAGTGATCTGTGTCCACTGGAGAAGAAAATGCAGCCAAACAAGGGCTACAAACCTGAAAATTCAGGCCAACCAGGTGTCCACACCTCCTATGAGGAAAAATGTTGAAGAGAGAAGGTACCTTCGGGTCCAACAGATGAAGCTCAGATGAAGGTAGAGCTACCAGCAAGATTTGTTCAGAAAAAAATGCAGCAACAAGGGCTGGAATTCTGAAAGTGCGGAGGTAAAAGGGGCTATAGAACGGCTGAATCTGGAAAAGCAGAAGAGATATGGTACCACCAAGCCTCAGGTTAGCGAATAGCATCAGAAAACTTGTAGGAGAAGAAAACGCAGCACGTGTGGCTGCTGTCCTGCACAGAACAGGCCGCCTGCACCACAGGGGAAGATGAATCTGAAAACTGCTGTAGAAAACCACGTGTAGAAAAACGCAGCACTCTAGGTGCTGCTGCCCTGAAAACAGAGCAGAAAACAGGTGAATCTCAAGGATCGACCTGGAAAGGATGACCAATAGCTGCAATGGAGAAGACGCCTGGAAGAGCAGGCAACCAATAGCAACTTTGAGAAGAAACGCAGATCTGTCCATCTGTAGAAAAACGTAGCCAGGAGGGAGAGGAGGGAGCATCCAACACTGTAGATCACTGGCGCTCTGATACCATGATAGAGTGTGCAGCTGAAGAAGGGAAAGTGGAAACACTGGAGAGAGATTGAGAGAGAGAGATGGAGAGGAAAAGGCGAAGTAAGTCTCGCTCATCAAAGACAATGTCTCAACGAACGAAAACTTTGTTTGATCTTGGATCAAAAACTTTGTAAGCCTTTGATTCAGAAGAGTAACCCACAAAAATGAGCAACTCACTCCTTGGCTCAAGCTTGCCCTTTGTATCATTCGGAGTGTGAGTATATGCTCGACATCCAAAGACACGAAAGTGGGAAATGGTTGGCTTTTTGCCAAAGAAAGCCTCGAATGGGGTCCTGTGGGGAACAGCAACCGTGGGGCAACGGTCTAGAAGATACACCACAGTGTTGACCGATTCTGACCAGAGATGTTCAGGCAGCTCAGCTGCAAAAAGTATGGAGCGTGCCATATCCATGACCGTTGGGTTCTTGCGCTCGACCACTCCATTTTGTAGGGGAGAGTTGGTGGAGGTGAGTTGGTGTTGAATGCCATGATCTTGCAAGAACTGAGAAAATTGGTGGGAGATGAATTCACCCCCATTGTCACTGCGAGCAGTCTCAATGGAGACGCCCATTTGATTGGTGACTAACCGAACCCATGTGGAAAAGTATTGGAAAGCGTGAGATTTATGCTTTAGGAAATATACCCATATGTATCTTGAATAATCATCAACAATCAGCATGTAGTATAGAGATCCATTCAAGGAAGGGGTTGGGGATTGACCACTCAAGTCGAAATGAATCAACCGGAGGATTCCCGAGGCCCGATGAGTAGCGTGTTGTGGGAATGGGGTACGATGTTGTTTACCCTGTTGAGAGGGCTGACAGACATCCTTTGTCAGTTTGAGGCTAGGTATACCGTCAACTAACTTGTCTCGAGATAGCTCATAGAGGGTGGAATAGGGTAGATGACCATAGCGAAAGTGCCATAGTCGTTCAATGTCGGAAGGAGCTTGGGTAACATAAGCCCGAACCGAATGAAACTCTGAGTCAATAGAAGATGGCTCAGTTAGAAAAGTGGATAGTCGGTACAAACCATCCTTCTGAGCTTGTCCTTTGGCAACAACAAGACCAGTAGTTTCAACAATTACCTCAACAACTCGTTTGTTGAAGTAAACACCACGATTGAGTTGGGTAAGCTGGAGACAGAAAGAAGGTTGAGACCTAAATTAGGGACAAGATAGACATTATCCAAGGTAGCCTGGTTGGGGCCAGTGTTGGTGTCAAATACGACAGTGCCAATGGATTTTATGGGCATCATTGTGTTGTTGCCACACCGAACTTCTCCCTTAACGGAACGCTGAGAAATGAAAATGTCAGCATTACGTGCCATATGGTGAGTAGCGCCGCTGTCAACTACCCAAGTGACAGGATGGCCATAGGGAAGAGTTGGATGGGCCTCAATAATGGGCACGGAGGGATTATCAGGTAACTGACAAATCTGAATGAGGGCAGAGGCCTTTCCCTGCGGATGGCCTTGTTTAGGCCTTCGTTTCTTTCTTTTTGTGGAGTGGTGGCTAGAATCAATCTTAAGTGTGACCTGAGCAATATTGGCTGAGGGGCCAAGATGAGGCGTGAGGGAAGACCAGTCAGACATCTCTTCAGGAGTGGTGAAAGAAACTGATTGGGAAGGTGGGGCGTGAGCAACGTGACTATTAGCTCACCAGTGGAAGGAAGGTGGCCAAGTAGAACCATTTCCTTGTTGTTGGGTCCTTGGAGGGGAGCTTGGTAGAGTAGGTGCTGGATTGCTAGCCCCTCTGGATCGCCAATTTGGGGCATTGCTACCACCTTGGTTGTTTTGGCGGGTGGAGGTAGTAGGGTTGGAGTTATTGCCTCTATTTTCCTTGTTTTTAAAAACACACTCATCATCAACATGGCCAGGTATTTGGCAAGAGGTGCAAAATCTATTCTTTTTGGGAATATTTTGCCAGTAGGGAATGGGTGTGGAGGTAGGATTTTTGGAATCAGTGTGATTGCCAGAAGATTTGCCTTGATTTTCAAAGTTGCTATTCCCTTTCTCTTGCTGTCCTTTTTGAGTAGAGGTTGTATTGGACACAAGGGCCCCCTCTTGAGTGGAGGGAGTGGATGACTTCTTGGGATGAAATTGGTCATGCAACCTAGCGAAACGCAAGAGTTGGCATTCACACTCATATAGGTTAGGCATTGGCTCTAAACTAATGGTCTGTGTGACAAAAGTAAAGAAGCTAGGAGGCAACTTGTTTAGAAGAGTGATAACCCCGACAGAGATGATGATGGATCTCCGAACGATCGAGGAGGTATGTGTCCTTCCTGAGAAAGAGTCCCGTACCGAAGTCCAGTTTGTCGGCTAGAATGAGAAGCAGAGCTCTCCGGTTGAGGCTGAATAATGGGTCCAATACTGGCACACTGGCTGTGGGCATGTATCCTCCTCTGGAAGTAACGACTGATAAGCTTGGAGAAGAAAAACCATACGCCAAGGGTGAAGAGGGTGAGTGGGTAAAAGTAGGTTGGTTGTCTCCCAATGAAAGACCTCGAACAGGGCTCTCTAGTGAATGAGGAGTTCCATCCTCTGTGTGATCTATATCGGAATAAGGGAGTAAGTATCTGGTATGAAAAGTTGATCCTCTGGTGTCATGGCCCTGTGAAAATGGAACAGCACAAGTGTGGGCATGGTGGTTGCTGAGCCAAAATATTAAATGATTCACATTTGGGGTGCTCGGACAGAGATAATGATGTGTGGACATCTCCAGGTGTGAAGGGGGGAACTAGAACATTAATATTTTAATGTTTTATGTATGGTTGCCCCTAGGCCTTCGTGGCCCCTAGGGAACTTTAATGTTTATTAAAGTTGGGGCCCTAGGATAAGTTTGGCGAGAGGCCACTCCACTTTTGGAGTTGCATGCCTCTCTCACTTCTCTCTCTCTTGCTTTTAAGAGTCGTGCAAGTTCAATCGTGGAGGAGAGGAGAAAAAACGTGGGGACTGCTGGCTGCTATTTTGCTGTTGTGTGTGTGAAGAAAACAGGCCGTACAGCACTGTGGAAGCTGCCCGTACAGAGTTGTACGACTGCAGGCACTGCTGCAGGCTTAGGCGGCGGTTGTGGAGCAGGTACAGACTTGTACGTTCTGTTGCAGGCGCAGACCAGTCCAGCAGGTACACACACGTGCAGCTGGTACTGCTGCAGTTCTGTCCAGCTGGTACAGACAGAGCCGTACAGAGTTGTACAGCTGTAGGCGGCGCTTTTCTTGGTACAGTCGGCGCAGCATCAGAGAGCTGCAGGTACAGCACTGAGGTGGATGCAGGGAGGAAGGTACAGACAGGTACACCCACACGTGTGAAGCAGAGTTGTTGAAACAAGTGTCTGCAAGTACAGACTGGTACAGTCACTTCCTCCGGTGCAGATCCACGAGCTGATTTTGGTAAGCTCTGAACTTGTTCATCTGTCTTTATTTCCATTGGCTTATGTCTGCTGCAGAGTTGTGCTATCTGGCCCCTTGTGAGAGGAGGGGTATGGCAGATTGAAAAGGGTGGAAACAGAGATTGGACAGTGAATGTATGTTTGTGCTGAGTTGTTGAATCATGTGCATGGGATATGCCAGATGTATGCTCAAGGCTGTCCTGCTGAATGGTCTTGGCTGATCAGAGGGAAGCATAGAGTGTTGCTTTGAGACACAGATCTGTGTGTGTGAATCCTCTGTGCTAAGAGGTATTGTGGGTTGCCAGATTGGACATACAGGTGTATTCTCTTGGCTGGTTTTGCTGTACTCAGCTTTACATATTTTTGAAATTGAATAAAGAAATGCCGCAAGGGGCGCCAAGCTTTGGGGCCAACAGGTGTCGTTCTATTTTCAGATTTGGGGCACTCTAGCTCCAATCACATTTGTTTTATATCTGGACTACAAGTGGAAGGGTGACTGCTAGTCTACCGCACTTTGGTTTCTACCAGAGGCCGGTTTCAAGGTTCCGTTGCCAGGACCAATCATCAACTTTCTTAAGGGGGTGAGCTCGTGGTTGCCTCGAGGAAAGTCATCGCTGAAAAATTCAGCAACATGTCTGATACAGAAGATGAGTACTTTTATCATGAAGAGGAAGAGCAAGAGACCTCTCCTGAGAGAGATGTATCTGAGGATATTCTTGTAGGAGAACAGGCTGCAGATGATGAGCAATATGAGGATATAACACAGCCAGAAGATGTACTTGGTAAAGAGGATGATGATGCTCGGTTTAAAGATCGTTTGGCTAGTGTTATGGATGTGTTTATGCAGCTCACACAAAGTGAGAAGTTTACTGAATTTATGAGATCCCGTACAGAGCCCGAAAAGAAGAAGAAGAAGGTGCGTTCTAAGAACCTTCCTCAAGGTCATAGTGGTGCCATCCCACAGGATCCATCTTTTGGACAGTTTCCGAACATGCAGCATGCTTATGGTGCTAACTCTCAGAGTTCCTTCTTTGGACAGCCATCTATTCCTCAGCAGACTATGCATCCAGGTTATTTTGGTGGTGGCTCGGTGTTCCAATCTATGACTGGGGGTTATCCTAAGGGAGGCATGGGTATGCGAGGGCCTTTTGGAGCTAATTTTCAGCCTAGAATGCAGGGGAATATGTATGGTGGTATGCAGTCCGGTATGCAAGGAAATATGTTTGGGGGCATGCAACCTGGAATGCAAGCAAATATGTATGGTGGCATGCAGCCAGGTATGCATAATGGTATGTTTGGAAACATGGCTGGAATGTATGGCATGCCAGGTGTGGGAATGGGAAATGTTGACCCTATGATGGGCATGAATGTTGGGGGCAGCAATCTTGGGAAGCCACTTCCATATGATAATCTAACGCCTATGGGAAAGGCGAAGGATTATAAGGAAGGGGGAGCTGCTGTGAAGTTTGATACATTCAGTGGAGCCAAAGATAAATTAAAAGCACTTACCTTTTTAGAGCAGTTTGATGTTGCTTTTCTGGTGGAAATTACACGGAGTCCTCTAAGGTGAGGAAAGCTGCCACTTTTCTCAAAGGCAATGCATTGCAGTGGTGGTCTACTCTCCTTTTGCAGGGCATAGCACCCACTACTTGGGTACAATTTAAACAGGTGTTCTCTTCCGTATGGCTCACATCTACATTTGAGGTGGATGCTATGATTGCATGGCACAAGTTGGATGCTTCAAAATGTGACAATTTGGAAGATTATAACAAGAAGTTTTGGGAAGCTTTACTCCCAGTGACTTCTTACCGTGCAGTGCCTTTGTCTGAGCAGGTAGAGAAGTATTGTTGTGGGCTGCCCAAAGAGGTGCGAGATTATTGTATCAAGACTCGAGTAACGAACATGTCACAGATGATAGAGAATGCTACAGATGATAGAGAATGCTATGACAGCTAATGCGTTACTCACTGGAGGATCATCTGGGTTTAAAGGAAGTAAGAACTCGAGCAAGAAAGCTGAAAAATCTGGGCATGCTTCGCGTGATGCTAAAGGGTCTTCAGAGACGCGGTATAAGAAATTGCCAAGCCCAAGAGAACTTCTGAGGAAAGACAGGCTTTGAGAGATGCTTGGAAATGTTTTTACTGTACTGAAGAGGGACATATGTCATTTAATTGTCCCAAGAGAAAGTCCCAAAAGGACTCTGACAATAAAGGAGAGCCCAAGTCAAAGAAACCAAAACCTTCTGCAGGGTTAGTTCTTGATCTTGTGGGGGAACAGCCAGGTGGTGAAGAGACAGAGTTGTGCAGGGCATGGGGCAAAGTGAGAGATCAGAATGCCTTGATATTCTTTGACACAGGTGCTAGAGCCAACTTCATTTCACCAGATTTGGCTGGCCGATTGGGGATTCATGCAGAGGAAATGGGACCGTTATATGAGGCTAATGTGGCTTGTCCAGGGTATACAGAACTCGTTTCTCCTATCATTGGGAAGCTTCGGCTTCATTTGCAGGGTTATGTGGACAGCGAAGAATTTTTCATCATGCCTCTGGATGGCTGTGATGTTTTGTTGGGTATGCCATGGTGCCACAGAGTACATGCGGTGGTGGATACATACAATAGGAAAATCACTCTGACTCATAGAGGGAAAGAACATGTTTTGGATGTAAAACTTAAAGGGGAATCTGTTCCTATTGTATCCGCTTTGGCAATTTCATCAGTAATGAAAAAGCATCTTTTCGCGTACTTGATTTATGTAAAGGATGCACAAGATGATGAGTCTAAGTCTAATTTGTCTATGTTAGATAAGGACAGGACTGATTTCTTATGTGGGTTCCAAGATTGTTTTTCCGAGTCATGGCCAAGGGAACTTCCTCCGGAGAGGCTAGAAGATCATGCCATTGATCTAATTCCTGGTAGTACTCCACCAAATAGACCGCCGTACCGTGTTAGTGCAGCTCAACAGGAAGAAATTATGAGTCAGGTACAGGAGCTTTTGAATAAAGGGTTGATACAGCCTAGCTCATCACCCTTTTGCTCACCTGTACTCTTCGTGCAAAAGAAGGATGGTTCTTGGCGCATGTGTATTGACTACAGGGCGCTGAACAAGAATACCATCAAGAATCGATTCCCCATACCGAGGATCGATGACATTTTGGACCGCTCACAGGGCTCCACAGTCTTTAGTCGCATTGACTTGAAAAGCGGGTATCATCAGATACGTATTAGACCCGAGGATGTGCATAAGACAGCATTCCGAACCACGTTTGGGTTGTATGAGTTCTTGGTTATGCCCTTTGGTTTGACAAATGCACCTGCCACATTTAACAGAATGATGGACAGGATTTTCAGGCCTCATAGAGCGTTTGTGGGCACATTCTTTGATGATATGATTGTGCATTCACAAACTGAGGAAGAGCATAGAAGGCATTTGGCCATTGTGTTTCCAGAACTCAGGAACCATAGGCTGGTTGTTAATGGCAAGAAGAGTGAGTTCTTTTCGCAAGAGATACATTTCTTGGGGCATATTGTGTCTAAGCATGGAGTCCGTATGGATCCAGCGAAGGTGGAAGCAATTCTTAATTGGCCAGATTTGAGGACCGTGCATGATATACGCAGCTTTCTAGGATTGTGTTCCTATTACAGGCGGTACATACGGTATTTTGCTGAAATTGCTTCGCCTCTTCATGCCTTGACAAAGAAGGCAACTCCGTTTAGATGGGCTGATCGGGAAATTACAGCATTCAAAAAGCTCAAAGAAAAGCTCACTTCGGATCCAGTATTGGTGTTACCGGACCTCCGAAAGGCTTTTGTTGTCCAATGTGATGCATGCGGAAGTAGCATTGGGGCAGTGCTCATGTAGGAGGGACATGTGATAGCTTATGAGAGTAGAATATTGCAAGATGCCGAGAAGCATTTACAGGTTTATGAGAAAGAGATGTTGGCTGTAATTCATGCTCTTTCTACCTGGGAACACTACTTGCTTAGGGCTGATTTCACTGTGCAGACAGATCATCAGACCTTGCGTTACTTCCTCACGCAAACTAAGCTTTCAGAGAAGCATATGCGTTGGGCAAACTTTTTGTCTATGTTTCACTTTCAGATTGTGCATGTGGAAGGCAAAAAGAATGTAGTGGCAGATGCTTTGTCACGCAAGCCACAGGTCTCCGCAGTTTCACTTGCTTACCATCATGAGCTTGAGGAAATGAAAGAGCAGTATGCCCATGATGAGGACTTTGGCGGGTTGTATGATCAGATGTCTGAGGATCAACGGCATGAGCATTACACTCTCAGAGATGGGTTTTTATTGATGCATGGCAGACTGTGTGTTACCAGGCCATTGCGCCTGAAGGTTATGATTGAAAGTCATGCTCCACCGTATGCAGGTCATAGAGGTATTGACGCCACGGTAAAAGCAGTGGAGACTTTCTTTTATTGGCCAACCTTGAGAAGAGCTGTTGATGCCTTTGTTAGGCAGTGCATCGTATGTCAGAAGGTAAAGTTTGACGGTCAAAAGACACCAGGGTTACTACAGCCTTTACCTATTCCAGATAGACCTTGGGAGAGCATTGCCATGGATTTTATATTTGATCTTCCACGGACACAAACGGGCAATGATGGCATTTGGACTATCATATGCAGGTTCAGTAAGCAGGCTCATTTCATTCCCGTGCGTAAAACGATTAAAGTGGATCATATGGTGAAGTTGTTCATGGCGAACATCTTCAAGTATCATGGCTTGCCTACGTTTATCATTAGTGACCGTGATCCACGGATGACGAGTTTGTTCTGGAGAGGGTTGTTTGACAACATGGATACAACTCTCAAGTTTTCATTCATCCACAAACAGATGGTCAGTCAGAAGAGGCTAACTCTACAGTGTTGGATCTTCTAAAGTGTTATGTGTCAAAGCACAAGCAACAATGGGAAAAGTATCTTCCTTTGGTGGAGTTTGCATATAACAACACTGTTCATACCTCGACAGGCAAGGCGCCTTTTGAGATTGTGGAAGGAGGGAAAAAGGTACCACCCATTTTGCACACAAAGGATAAGATATTTGAGGCTGATCAGTATGTGGAAAACATGGATGAAGCTTATCGGAGAGTTAAGTTGGCACTCCAGAAAACTCAGCAGAAGCAAAAGAAAGCCGCAGATCGTCACAGACGTGCTTTAGAGTTTGCATTGGGTGATTGGGTTCTTTTGCGCTTTGAAAAGGCTAGACTCAAGAAGATGAAGGGTAAAGAGCGCTTATTCCCTAAGTTGAAGATGCGTTATTATGGGCCTTTTCAGGTATTGGAAAAGATTGGTGAGGTAGCCTATCGTTTGAAGCTACCAGATCACTGGAGGATTCACAATGCTTTTCACGTGAGTCTCCTTAGACCTTTTCGTGGGGATGTGCCTGAAAGATACGAGGTAAAGTTTCCCGTCGCTATCTTGTGAAGTTCAAGAACTATTCACCGATGGATGCGAAGTGGATGGAGGAAGGTGACTTAACAGATTCACCTCAAGTTTTGGAGCTTTATCTCGATGCCTTTGAGTTAGAGCCGACTCTTGTTTTGGCTCATTCAGGTTCAGCAGAGCACGGGTCTGGAGCATTACCTGATGCTCAAGAGGGGGGTAGCATCTCCACTCCCTTGATACAGACAGGCTCATATGACATCTAGAGGTCGCTTGGTGCAGTTTTTATCTCACCCGAAGGTACTGATGGCTGACAGTACATCTGTTTATGGGACTTCTATGATATATGTGTTCTAGTCACATGGGATATTGTGGTTGTGTATGGTTCACAGTGGTATACTTGGACTACTACTACGCCATTGGTTTGCAGTGAATGATGTTGATACATGTGCATGGCTTAGAGAGATTGGGACGCTGATCTTGCCATATTGTATATTTCACTTTGGATATTTTGTTGTATCACCAGAATGCAACCGAGGACGCTTGTCATTTTTCAAGAGGGGGCTATGTCATGGCCCTGTGAAAATGGAACAGCACAAGTGTGGGCATGGTGGTTGCAGAGCCAAAATATTAAATGATTCACATTTGGGGAGCCCGGACAGAGATAATGATGTGTGGACATCTCCAGGTGTGAAGGGGGGAACTAGAACATTAATATTTTAATGTTTTATGTATGGTTGCCCCTAGGCCTTAGTGGCCCCTAGGGAACTTTAATGTTTATGAAAGTTGGGGCCCTAGGATAAGTTTGGCGAGAGGCCACTCCACTTTTGGAGTTGCATGCCTCTCTCACTTCTCTCTCTCTCTTGCTTTTGGGAGTCGTGCAAGTTCAATCGTGGAGGAGAGGAGAAAAAACGTGGGGATTGCTGGCTACTGTTTTGCTGCTGTGTGTGAAGAAAACAGGCCGTACAGCACTGTGGAAGCTGCCCGTACAGAGCTGTACGACTGCAGGCACTGCTGCAGGCTTAGGCGGCGGTTGTGGAGCAGGTACAGACCTGTACGTTCTGTTGCAGGCGCAGACCAGTCCAGTAGGTACACACACGTGCAGCTGGTACTGCTGCAGTTCTGTCCAGCTGGTACAGACAGAGCCGTACAGAGTTGTACAGCTGCAAGCGGCGCTTTTCTTGGTACAGTCGGTGCAGCATCAGAGAGCTGCAGGTACAGCACTGAGGTGGATGCAGGGAGGAAGGTACAGACAGGTACACCCACACGTGTGAAGCAGAGTTGTTGAAACAAGTGTCTGCAAGTACAGACTGGTACAGTCACTTCCTCTGGTGCAGATCCACGAGCTGATTTTGGTAAGCTCTGAACTTGTTCATCTGTCTTTCTTTCCATTGGCTTATGTCTGCTGCAGAGTTGTGCTATTTGGCCCCTTGTGAGAGGAGGGGTATGGCAGATTGAAAAGGGTGGAAACAGAGATTGGACAGTGAATGTATGTTTGTGCTGAGTTGTTGAATCATGTGCATGGGATATGCCAGATGTATGCTCAAGGCTGTCCTGCTGAATGGTCTTGGCTGATCAGAGGGAAGCATAGAGTGTTGCTTTGAGACACAGATTTGTGTGTGTGAATCCTCTGTGCGTGTGAATCCTCTGTGCTAAGAGGTATTGTGGGCTGCCAGATTGGACATACAGGTGAATTCTCTTGGCTGGTTTTGTTGTACTTAGCCTTACATATTTTTGAAATTGAATAAAGAAATACCGCAAGGGGCGCCAAGCTTTGGGGCCAACAGGTGTCGTTCTCTTTTCAGATTTGGGGCACTCTAGCTCCAATCACATTTGTTTTATATCTGGATTACAAGTGGAAGGGTGACTGCAAGTCTACTGCACTTTGGTTTCTACCAGAGGCCGGTTTCATCTGGAATCGAGGGTAGACGATCCATGGTGTGTTCTTTCTAGGTCTTCGATCCTTTTGCTCACGATTGCTTTGATACCATGTGAGAGCAAAAGATGAAGTAGCTATGGAAGCTCAGCTGTAGAGAGTTAGGGTTTCATGTGGGAGACACATACACAGGGAAGAAGGGAGAGAGAGAGAGAGAGAGAGGTGTGTGGGGATAAGTCAACTCATAGTATGAGTGTGTGACTCCCCTATCACACATGTATATTTGCACTAGTACACATAGTTTACTTAGTACATTAAAAGTACTAAGTGTACTATGTACTATAAAACTTATGGGCTAGTACACACTATAAGGGTGGGCATAATGCCTTTACCCCAACAACCTCCCACTTAAAGGCAAAGTGCCCTTAAATGAAGGAAAAGAAAAAATCAGCATGTACATGATAATATACAAGGCCATATCAAGGCTGAAACTGGCCTCATCCAATGCCCATCAAGTGTCTGCAATGAGCAAATCACTCTGGAGGCAAACTCTTTGTCAACAGATCAGCTGGGTTGTCATCCGTATGAATCTTGACAAGCTGAATTTGCTTGTTCTCTATCACCTCTCTGATGAAGTGATACTTCACATCCACATGCTTCGTCTTTGCATGAAAGTCAGGGTTCTTTGCCAACTGGATGGCACTCTGACTGTCACAATGCAACAATGGAATATCCCCTGTATAACCCAAATCAACCACTAACCGAGATAGCCATAATGCAAGCCTCTGTGGCTGCAATATACTCGGCCTCTGTAGTAGATAAGGCAGTGCACTTCTGCATCCTGGATATCCATGATATAGCACCTCCTGTGAATGTACACACATAACCGGTAGTAGACTTCCGGTTATCTGGATGACCGGCATAATCCGAATCCGTGTAACCATGCACTAATGCATCTTGTTTGCCAAAGCAAATGCACATATCCTGTGTGCCCTTTAGGTATCTCATGACACCTTTCACTGCTTCCCAATGCTTCTTGCCAGGTTTGGCCATGTATCTAGTAACCACTCCCACTGCAAATGCAATGTCCGGCCTGGTAGCAACCATGGCATACATGAGACTGCCACAAGCTGAAGCATACGGAATCTTGGCCATATCAGCCCTGTCACTATCTACTGTGGGCTGTCCCTAGCACTGAGTTTCACATATGGAGGCAAAGGAGTACTAGTCTTCTTCCCCCCATCCATATTGAACCTTTGCAAAACTTTGCCAATGTATTCCTTCTGAGACAAATACAACACATGCTGATTTCTGTCCCGAAGTATCCGCATATGATTTGCATCACCCAAATCCTTCATATCAAAGGTCTGATGCAGCCTCTTCTTTAAGGCATCCATCTCTTTACGAGATTTCCCGGCAATCAACATATCATCAACATACAAGATGAGGATCAATAGACTGCCATCCAAAGCTTTCTTGGTGTATAAGCAGTGATCTATGTCACTTCTCCTGAAATCCTGGGATTTCATGAATGTATCAAATTTATGATACCATTCCCTTGGTGCCTGTTTGAGCCCATAAGGACTCTTTTTCAGCTTGCATACAAGCTTCTCCTTTCCATTTACTGCATAACCCTCTGGCTGTTGCATATATATCTCCTCATGGAGATCATCGTGAAGAAAAGCAGTCTTCACATCGATCTGAATCAAATCCAGATCATCATGTGCAACCAAAGCTAATACAGCTCTAAGTGTGGTCATTTTGACCACTGGAGAGAAGATCTCATCAGAGTCCACACCATATTCCTGCTTGAACTTTGAAGCCCTTAGCCACTAACCTGGCTTTGTATCTTGGCTTTGCATCAGGTGCAACTTTGAGCCTGTAAACCCACTGGCATGGCAAAACCTTCTTGCCTGTAGGCAAATGCACCAACTTCCATGTTCCATTTTTGTGCAGAGAATCCATCTCTGACTTCATAGCACGCTCCCAAAGAGCCTTGTCTGCCCTCTGTAAAGCCTCCTTATAACATGAGGGCTCCCCACAGTCAGTGAGCATCAAGTAGTCAACCCCTGGAACAAACCTGTCAGGGATTCTGGAGGGTCTTGTGGACCTCCGTACCCAATGACCATCATTTGCAGGTTGCTGTCCAGCCTGCGTATCACCTATTGGTGGCTCCTGTTCCATGCCATAAGGTTGAAAGATCATGCCCGGTATCTCCTCTAACTGTGGGATATCCATAGGGATATCTTCTGCCATCTCTGGCTGTCCATTTGGACCATTTTCAGCACCATTTAAGGGCTGGTTTTGATGCTGTAATGGCTGATTTACAGCCCTTGGTTGTTGTCCATGATGTCCATCATCATCAAAGATGACTTTGCCAGGCTCCTGTTGCCTTGCAGGCTCCTTATACATGCATGTTTCATAAAAGATGACATCATTGCTGCGTATAATCTTTCTATTCACTGGATCCCAAAGTCTATACCCCATTTCACCTCTGTCACCATATCCTAGGAATATGCATTTGTGAGACTTAGGATCAAGTTTGGTGCGTATTTCCCTGCGTATGTGCACGTACGCAACGCAACCAAACACTCTCAAGTGCTTGTAGGACGGAGGCTTCCCTGTCCATACTTCCTCTGGCACTTTCCCACCAAGCCTTGTGTTAGGTGACCTGTTTATAAGATGAACGGCTGTCATAACAGCTTCAGCCCAAAAACCATGAGGTAACGTAGCATGTGACAACATAGAACGGACCTTCTCCTGAATGGTCCTGTTCATCCTCTCTGCTGTCCCGTTTTGTGGAGGATCATAAGGAGTAGAGAGCTCCCTCTTGATGCCTTTAGCATCACAAAAGTCCTGAAACTGTTTGGACATATACTCTCCACCATTGTCGGAACGCAAAGCCTTCAGTGTTTTGCCAGTTTGATTCTCAACATGAGCAACAAACTTCTGAAACACTGAGAATGTATCACTCTTCAAACGAAGAGGATAAACCCACACCTTGCGTGTGGCATCATCAATAAAAGACACAAAATATTTTGCCTCTCCCAAAGAAAGCTGAGGCATCTCACATACATCTGTATGCACAAGCTCTAACTGAGCATCTTTCTGTCCAAGAGCTTTCTTGTGGGGGCACTGGAGTTGCCTGCCATATATACAATGCTCACAAAACTGAAAACTTGAGAACTTTAGAGAAGGCAAGTAACCAAAACGAGACAGTTGCTCCATTCCTTTGACACTCATGTGTCCCAACTGGCTATGCCACATAGAGATTTCCGGCAGCTCGGTTGCATTTACATTAGCATGGTGACAAACACCAGCATGCATGAAGTAAAGAGTGTCCACCTTAGAGCCTCTGGCAACAACCAGTGAGCCCTTACTAATCTTCCACTTTCCACGGTAACATAATCAGCATCATCAAGCTGTCCAGTAGAAAGCAGGTTCTTGATCTTAGGCACATGCCTGACATCATGGAGCATAAGCTGTGAGCCATCTGAAAACACAAGCCTCACATCACCTCTGCCAAGAATCTTGCATGCATGGTTATCACCTAAATAAACTACTCCTTCATTGCCAGCAGTATACCTGACAAACAAGTCTCTGCAAACCTGTGACATGAAAGGAGGCACCTGAATCAATGATCCATGAATGCATACCATGACCATCTCCTGCAAGGAGTGAATGGGCATCAAGTGAAGACGTGAATAGGACTTCATCCTCACTGTCACCTGCATGTAACACATTGACTTCTTCAATCTTGACTCCACTTTTGCCCTTTGGCTTTGCATCTTTGGCTTCATCTTTGTCTTTGTCTTTTCCTTTGCCCTTTTCCTTTTGATCATTCTTCCATTTGTAGCATTGCTTTTTGAAATGTCCCTTCTTGCCAAAATAATGACATTCCAAGTCCTTTTTGGAGCGGGACTTGCTCCTTCCCCGTTCTTGGCTTTCATTGCATTGGACTTTCCAACAGAGTTATTCTTCCTGTTCATCTCCTCTTGAAGGAGAGCACCCTCCACATATGCATATGACAGCATAGTATTTGAATTGCTAGTGGCTGTCCTGAATGTGTCCCAACTCTCTGGCAAAGTGCATAAGAGAAAGGTGGCTTTGAACTCATCGTCCATTGCCAACTTTTGATTGATGACCTGGCTGACAACACCATTAAACTCATTTAGATAAGCTGTCATAGACGCCCCTTCCTTCATTTGAAGACCTATGAGTTTCTTCAACCAATACACTTTGCTTGAGGCACTTTGCTGGGCATACAAGTCCTGCAATCTTTGCCACATTCCCCAAGCTGTCTTCTCTTCACGTATGCTGAAAAGTAAAGTGTCTGACACAGACAACATGATGGTGGATCTTGCTAGCTCATCCATATCTTCCCATTCTTCAGCAGTAAGAGAAGCGGGCATTACACCCCTTTCTTTGATGGGCTTGTGCTGCTTCTTCTGGAGCAACACATTATAGCACTGGGTTTGCCAAATGTCATAATTATGTGAGCCTTCAAGCTTCTTGATGTGAAGCAATGAAGAGCTCTCACCTGTGGTTGCCATAGCAATATGCAACCTTTGACGCAGTCAATGCCTGACTCCCTGCAAGATGTGCAAACACTGCACCAAAGCACACAAAGTGCTCACAGTTGTTCTCCCAAAGTTATCTCCCACTGCCGAAGCACAAATGCAACTCTCCTCCCACTGAATGTGATAAAATCACCAAAATCTGGTTGCTGCAGATTTATGACAGCACCTTAGATGTGCTCTGTTCCCCTTCCAAAGTACTGTACAACAGTACTAAGTGCTCACCAATGATGTACCAAATCTGTACCGGCAAGTACAGCAGCTGAAAGTGAACCTTTTCCTCACTCAAATCAATGTACAGCCATGCCAAAACTTGCACAAAGTTGTACCAAATCTGTACCAGCAAGTACAACAGCAATAAATGCTCTCTTGGCTGTCCAAATGAGTGAAAATCAGACCTTGACAGTCCTCAACACTGCATACAACAGTCCCGGACAGAAATTGGGCAAAAGCCCCTTGACTGCAAGTGGATGTCTGAGGGTTCAAGGCATAAAAGTCTTCCCTGCTGCTTTGCCAAGCTCAACAAGCACAAAATCTTGAAAAGCCCCTTGATTCAAGATCAATTTCTGATCATAAATGGTACATTAATGCACATGAAGGCATCCAGAGTCTTCACAATGCTTCCCCTTGGCCACAAAACTTGTACAAAGTTGTACCAAATCTGTACCAGCAAGTACAACAGCAATAAATGCTCTCCTGGCTGTCCAAATGAGTGAAAATCAGACCTTGACAGTCCTCAACACTGCATACAACAGTCCCGGACAGAAATTGGGCAAAAGCCCCTTGACTGCAAGTGGATTTCTGAGGGTTCAAGGCATAAAAGTCTTCCCTGCTGCTTTGCCAAGCTCAACAAGCACAAAATCTTGAAAAGCCCCTTGATTCAAGATCAATTTCTGATCATGAATGGTACATTAATGCACATGAAGGCATCCAGAGTCTTCACAATGCTTCCCCTTGGCCACATATACATCCAATACATAAAAGCCCCTTGATTTAATGGCACATTGAGTGCTTGACAGGCATCAACACATTGCCCAAAGCATCAAATGCCAGTGCCTGCATGCAAATCAACCCAATTGGCACAAAAGCCCTTTGATTTGCACTCCAATTTCCTGCAATTTTGGCCCGAATGTGAGATTGCTCACATCATACTGCATGTATGAATGCCCAATGGCACAATTACATCAAAAGCCCCAAATGTTGACACCCAATTTCCTGCTGCAAATTGACGCGGAATGTGACCAATGTCACCTAATTGTTGCCAATTTTGCTCAAAATATGAGCCATTTGGACCTGTACCTGCTCAATTGATGATAATGGACATGCAAAATCCCAAAAAATTGAAGCAAATACCTTCGAAGCGATGATCAATCAGTGATTTCTGTTGCAGGAAAAGGGGGGGGGTTTCGTATTTGCTGATTCGTGAAGGAGCTGATGCTGCTGCTTGCAAAGAGGACCCCTGTTTGCAGCGGCTGTGGAGAGAGGTGGTCGAGATGCCAATTCACAGTCGAGCGTGGGCTGGTCGAAGGCGTGGGCCCTGTCTGGGCAGGCGAGAGACCAGACGGCACTGCTAAACGCCTACGCCTCCTACGCTCGCAAGGCAAAGCTGGAGGCATTGAAGCAGTCGCACGGCCTCACAGGCCAGGCGGACGCCATTTTGGACGATGCGAGCCTCGTTTCTCGCATGCGCCTGGTTTATGTGGGTTGGTCCACCGAGAACAAGCGAATGGTCTCATATTTATATGAGAATTCAAGTGGCCAGCATAGAAGTCGGCTGAACAAAGAAGTCGGCCCTTTTTGGGCTGCATGTTTTAGGTATATTTTCACACAAGATCAACTCCTCCCAAGCAGAGTACTCTGCGCCTGAGATTGTAGCCGTGCCTTCTTGGAGTTTGTCCTCTGACTCGATCATGTTAAAGTCTCCACCCATGCACCACAAGTCAGCCTGAGGAAGGGCTTGACGGACTGTACTCCAGAAGGTGGCTCTACTTGTTGTGACGTTCGGGGCATAAACATTGAGGAAGCCCACACAGTGCTCTCCAATCCTAATGGTAACCCACTGCGCTTGTCTAGTGACTATGACACCTGAGGCAGTCATTGCCGGGAAGAGCTGCTCACTGAGAGAAATACAAACTCCTCCTTGCGTCCCGGGTAAGATCTTCCCATAGCATTGACAGACAGACACTTTCGGTTGTGGCTAATGGAGTTCATGATGGAGGCCTCTACAAAATCACCACTTTTTTCTCACAGATTCCCTCATCCGACTCTCATATTCGTCGACTATTCCTCCTTCTCATGCCTTAGTCTCTGTTTGAGACCTCTTTGTGGCATTCACACTTTGGTCATGTACCTGTTTCTGCATTGCAGAAAATTTCTTCTCAGCAATTGGTTCTTGGTTTGCCTAAGCTCTGTCAGCTACCACATATATGCTCGTCTTGCATGATGGGCAAACATCAGAGAGATGCTTTTCCAGAGGAGGCTACACATGGGGCTAGACGAAAGCTCGAGCTTCTACATGCAGACTTGGTTGGACCTATGGAGGTTGAGTTCCTTGGAGGGGCTAAGTACTTCATGCTTTTGGTGGATGATTTTACTCGAAAAGTGTGGGTATGTTTTTTTGGCTGTGGAGTTTGATGCTTATGCCAGTTTTAGGACTTGGATAGCCATGGTTGAGAATTAGTCTCACTCTATAGTTTCATTCTTGCGGACTGACAATGGTGGTGAGTTTGTACCTTTTGACGAGTTTCTTGCATCGAAAGGTATTCAACGGCAGACAACAATTCCTTATACTCCTTAGCAGAATGGAGTAGCTGAGAGGAAAAATCACACCGTGAAGGAGATGGTGAGAATCGAGATCTTTATTGCATCATTCTAGTCTTCCCCTACGTTTTGGGGAGAAGCTTTGGCTACTTCTGTTTATCTCATAAACCGCTCACTCATGAAGGCGGTTGACGGGTTGACACTGGAGGAGGCATTTTCTGGACATAAGCCATCTGCATCACATTTTCGTGTCTTTGGTTGTGTTGCTTTTGTTCATGTCCCAGATAAGAAGCGGACTACACTTGCTCCCAAGTCCAAGAGGATGATTTTCACAAGCTATAGCTCGAGATCCAAAGGATACTTGTTCTGGGATCCGGATGTGGAGGATATTATCATATCTCGAGATGCTCGGTTCAATGAAACATTATTTGGACTTGATTCTTCTTCCATGTCTTCTTTTGAGCAGATTTTGGACACATTTCCAGCCAATATAGCTTCTTCTCCCAGAGTGATTCCAGTGTCTAGCACCAATTGAGTCCGCTGTGCCCTCTGTTTCAGCCCCTGTATCTGCTGTGTCCAGCCCCTTACATAGAGCTGGATTGCCTTCTTGCATCTTCTCCATCAGTATCTGCAGCCTCTCCATTATCTTCTCCACATTTGGCTACTTCTTCTTCATCCACTGCTATCATGGATGCGTCCATTTCGGCAGCAATACCTTCTTCTTTCAGATTTGAGAGGAGGTTTGGTCCACCCCCGTGGGTCCAGAAATTATTACATGACTCTGGTCTTTCTGATAACCAGTTGCATGCTCAGGCATTTGCTTCGTCTTCCGGACCTCGGAGATCTTCTCGGCTTGCTTCTCCCGGTCATACCATGAATTATGCTGTTATGAGTACCTTATAGGATATTGATGAGCCCGAGATTCCTAAGGAGGCCCTTGCTTTGCCGTAGTGGCGACAGGCTATGGAAGTAGAGATGTCTTCTATTGAGCCCAACAAAACTTGGGAGTTAGTTTCACGCCCATTACATCGGAAGCTCATCGGTGTCAAATGGATTTTCAAAGTCAGGTTTCATTCTAATGGTACTTTGGATAGGTACAAAGCTCGCCTAGTTGCTTGTGGTTATGCTCAAAAAGCTGGCGAGGACTTTGATGAGATGTTTGCACCTACAGTCAGGTATACTACTATTCGGATTGTTTTAACCTTGGCTGTTCATTTTGGATGGCCTGTCTTTTAGATGGATGTTAAATGTGCTGTTCTGAACGGAGATTTAGAGGAGGTATATGTTGAGCAACTAATCGGTTGTCCTCAACTGAAAAGCTTATGCTTGTAAAACTTGTGGATACTCCGCAAAGAAGTTCTCATCCATCCACTTGGCATCCATAGCCGAATAATTCTTAAACTTGACAAGGTATTTTCTAGTAACCTTGCCATGCAATTCTCTTCTTTCCTTATGAAAAACAATCTGCTTTGGTTGAAGAACTTCCTCTAGCTCTTCAAATTCCGGTGGATCCTCGTTCACTGGCTCCAAAGGTTCGGGACCCTTATAGTCTCTTAGGAGGCTCACATGAAAAGCATTGTGAATCCTCCAATGATCGGGCAATGGTAGTTTGAAAGCCACATCATTGATCTTCTCCAATATTTGGAAAGGTCCATAGTACCTCGTGGACAACTTAGGATGAACCTTCTCTTTGCCCTTCTTCTTTCGAAGCCTTGCTTTCTCAAACTTCAACAATACCCAATCACCTTCCTTGTACTCCACCTCCTTTTTATGCTAATCCACAACCTTTTTCTGCTTAGCCCTTGACCTCTCTATGGCTGTCCGCACGTGTGCAAAAGCCGTATCCAGATCTCTGTCATACTCATCTGCTACAAAGATCTCATCTTGAGTCCTTAAAAGTGGTGTTAGTACAACTTTGTCATCAACAACCTCGGATGGTGTCACAAACCCCTATATTCTAGGGACATGCGGATGCGTGTCAGGCCTAGAAACATGCGGATGCATGTATGTATTATACCTGGGCATGTGTATGGATCATATGAGTGGATGCATATGAGTCCAAGGACATGGCAAGACATTTGTGGACTTTCGGGCGGTGCCCGTGTGGATTCCGGCCATGCACACATGGTGTGTTATGATGGCAGGCGGAATATTTTCAAGTACAAGAATGATGATAGGTGGTTCTCCAAGTTCACATGTGCACAATGCATAAATGATGCATGCCATAACTTTATTTTACTTTGTGTGACATTGTCTTGCTGCCAGGACAATGCTTGTTATTTTGGCTTGTGAAGTTCGAGGGACCGGGGACGCCTGGGCACCTTGTGGACACGTGTGTGCACTCCTGTTTGGGCCTAAAACTGTGGGCTTATGGGTTTTGCAGGTGGTAAGTGCGTCCACACTCAATTTACAGCTTACTTCATTTACTACTAAGGTTTATTGGTTTGCAGGTCCACACTCATTAATAAGTGGCCGGACAACTTATAATGCGTTCGCATTTGGTTGGACCAAAATTAATGAAGTCCGGACAGCTTATGGCCATTTCCCATTTGGTTGGACCTAAACTTATAGAAACAGGACAAATGGAGCACTATGGGCTGGACACCTACCTGGACACCTTATGGGGACACATGTCAACCAGCATGTGTACCCACCAGGCCCCTGAGGTGGCACCTGAAAAAGGCGCCTCCCTCAAGAGGCCCTTTTGGGCTGTTTTATTCATTATTCTACATATTGGAGAGCTGGTTGGAGCTTTGGGAGTTGCTACAGGGCTGGTTGCTTGCTTCCCGGACTCACACAAGCTTGGACAACGATCCCCACACTCTTCTAAAGGACTGGTTGGTAAATTTCAGACCTGCAATTTCTGGTTATTGCGAGTTTTGGGCTGGTTACAGGTGTCCAAAGTCAACTTGGACAGTACAGGACAGCTCTAGGGACCTCCACAGGGCTGTAGGACCCTTTACAGGTGGATTTCTCGCGACAGAAAGTTGCTGTTTTGGACTGGTTATTGCACAAAACAGGCCGGACAGCAATGGAATATGTGAGCATGGATGTGTCTCAAGGATTCTCGGTATAGCAGGTGCTTAGGGCAAGCATTGGGGACACTTGCTCGCGGAGAACACAGGTTTCTGGATCAGTTTCTCGCGTGGAAACAGGGCCTAAAGATCCATTTACATCTTGTGCAGGGCGGAGTACCTGTGAGGATTGTGATACTCTTGTGCAGGGCGGATGTACCTGTGAAGAGGCTTGTGCAGGGCAGATGTACCTGTGTGTAAGACGGATGTACCTACAGATTCTCTTGTTTGAAATGTATTCATTCATAATGTATTTGGAAGAATCAGGTGCAGGCTGGTGGTGAATCCCCAGGCACCCGTAATCTTGTACTTTGCAGACTCTTTTGGTAATATAACCTAAAGAGGGGGGGGGGGGGGGGGGGGGGGAGTCAGCCTATCATCGGCCCCTTTATGTGGTGTACTGTCATTTTCAGCTTTGTGGTTGTAATGCTCAAGTGTTAAGTGCTCAGAATCTTGTTCACATTTATACGATTCCAATACACGCGTCCGCCTCCCGTTACATTGGTATCAGAGCTCAATTTTTCCTCTCATTGGAAAACGGTCTGAGGCTTGGAATCATAACTGGTGACCTGATTTGAGTGTCATGGACAGCCACATTTCTGACAGTGTGGAGAACACACAGGACCGTGAATTTCATGGTACAAGGGATGCAAGAGATGCTGCAGGGAATGATGTCTATGGAGATGCAGGTACTCATGACACTATGCATTCTGATTTGGAATCTTTGAGGCGTCAAGTGCGACGCTATAGGGCTGAAACCGAAGAGCTTAGGTCATTGAAAAATGACCCGGATGTACAAAGGGTGTTGGCTGCGAAGGCAAAGGCTTCGGTCCATGAAATTACTTTTGAAGCAATTGCAAAGGAAATGGATGTTGAGAAACCCCGAGAGCTTGCACTTGCATACCTAATGGTTAAGGGTGATGTATACACCGAAGCAGATGGTAGTTTGGCTTTCAAGAAGCCACCCCTCATGGCTGCCCGTGGTGGTGCACATGGTGCACAACAAGCAGGAAGAGCACAGCAAGTGCCAAATGCTGAAAGGACAAGAGTCCCTGATGCTAGGCTTGAGGCAGGTCAAGAGAAGAGTAAGGATGAGGGATCCTCTACTCATTCCCGCTTTGCTCCAAGAAGACATATCCGTTCTTGTGTTGAGCTTTCCACTCATTTGGAGAGTGTGGCTCAAGAGAGAACGAAGAGGGATCGTGAATCTTCATCGCGGCATCATCATCATGTAGATGAACAGGATGTACATAGGGATGCATATAGAAGGAAGAAGCCTCGAGAGTTCAAGTCCGGTGACAAGGATGTAAAATTTGAAAACTTTCAGGAAAGAGAAGAAAATCAGCTTTGTACATAGAGGGCGTGAGCACTCTATAGATGCTGGTACTACTGGAAGTACCATACCTCTTGTAAGCCATGTACAAATTAATAAGGCAATAAAGAAATCAGCTTGTTCTTACTTGGCTTTTGTACGTGATACGATTGAACATTCTAGTGTTGATGTTAGTACATTAGATCAAGACAAGCTTAACTTTTTGAATGAGTTCAAAGATTGTTTTGCGAATGCTTTGCCAGCAAGGTTGCCACCCGAGAGGCCGAAAGATCATTGCATAGATCTAATTCCCGGTAGCTCTCCACCTAATAGGCCACCATACAGGGTGAGTGCTAGTCAACAAGAAGAGATTATGGCACAGGTGAATGAACTTTTGGAAAAGGGTTTGATTCGGCCTAGTTCCTCGCCATATTGCTCGCCGGTACTTCTTGTTCAAAAGAAGGATGGTACTTACAGGATGTGTGTTGATTACCGTGCCCTCAATAAGATAACGATCAAGAATCGGTTTCCGATTCCACGCATTGATGACATCTTGGACAAGCTTGAAGGTTCGGCACGTTTCAGCCGAATAGACCTCAAGAGTGGGTATCATCAAGTGAGAGTGGCACCTCAAGATGTACACAAGACTGCATTTAGGACAGCCTTTGGTCTTTATGAGTTTTTGGTGGTGCCTTTTGGCCTTACAAATGCACCCGCTACCTTCAACAGGATGATGGATAGGGTGTTCAGAAAGCATAGAAAGTTCACGGGTATATTCTTTGATGACATTATTGTATTCTCAAAGAATGAAGCCCAACATCGTGAGCACCTGGCTATTGTGTTTAAAGAGCTTAAGGAAAATCAGCTCTACATAAATGCAAAAAAGAGTGAATTCTTCCTCCCAGAGATTCACTATCTTGGTCACATTGTATCAAAGGATGGTGTGCGCATGGATCCCGCAAAGATACAAGCCATGCAAGAATGGCCAGAGCTGAAATCAGTCCATGAAGTGAGGAGCTTCCTTGGTTTATGTGCTTACTACAGGAGGTTCGTCAAGCATTTTGCTTTCATTGCCGCTCCGTTACATGAGTTAACGAAGAAGAAAGCAATCTTTAAATGGACACAAGAAGAGAGGGATGCCTTTCAAAAGTTGAAGAGTGCAATCATCTCGGGACCGGTACTCATTATTCTGGATTTGCACAAACCTTTTGTGGTGGAATGTCATGCATGTGGGGACTGCATAGGGGTTGTTTTGAACCAAGAAGGACATGCCATTGCCTATGAGAGCAGACGCTTGCAACATGCAGAGCTTCACTTTCAGGTTTATGAGAAAGAACCTTCGCCATAAGGTTATGGATGAGTGCCATGCTCCTCCATATGCAGGTCATAGAGGCATTTTGGCCACAGCACAAGCTTTGGAGAGGTATTTCTTTTGGCCAGATATTCGCAAAGATATTGAAGCATATGTACGTGAATGTATGGTATGTCAAAAGGTCAAGTTTGACCGACATAAAGCACCTGGATTGCTTCAGCCTTTGCCTATACCAAATGAACCATGGAAAAGCATTGCTATGGATTTCATTATGGATTTGCCAAGGACGCCACAGGGAAATGATGCTATTTGGACCATCATTGACAGGTTTAGCAAGCAGGCACATTTCATTCCCGTGCGCAAGACAATAAAGCCAGATCATATGGCTAGGATGTTTTTGGCACAGATATTCAAACACCATGGCATGCCTAAATCTATTGTGGGGGATAGAGATCCTAGAACCACAAGCTTATTTTGGCGCGCATTGTTTGACAACATGGGTACAAAGCTGAATTTCTCATCAGCTTACCATCCACAGGCAGATGGGCAAAGTGAAATAGCAAATTCAGCCGTCCTCGACTTGCTGAAATCTTATGTATCCGACCGCAAATCGGATTGGGAGAAGTATTTACCACTTGTGGAGTTTGCCTACAACAATACAGTACATACTTCTACGGGCAAGGCGCCCTTTGAGATTATCTATGGCAAGGTGGTACTACCACCCATCCTTCGTACAAAGGAGGAGATTTTTGCAGCAGATGAGTATGTCAGAGACTTGGATACTGCATTTGCACAGGTACGGACAGCCATAGAGAGGTCTCAAACCAAGAATAAAAAGGCAGCAGATAAGCATAGAAGGGATGTACAATTTAAACAAGGTGATTGGGTCTTGCTGAAATTTGAAAAGGCACGCCTTCGGAAGAGGCCAAGGAAAGAGGGAAAGTACCCTAAGCTTTCCAACAGGTACTATGGACCTTTTCAGATCTTGGAGAAGATCAATGATGTTGCATTTCGGCTTGTACTCCCAGATCATTGGAACATGCATAATGCTTTTCATGTGAGCCTATTGAGGCCTTATGTGGGACCGACACCTTTTGAGCCGGTTTTGGAAGACCCACCCGAGGTGGATGAGCTGGAAGAGATTCTTCAACCTGAACAGATTGTTTTTCACAAGGAACGAAAGCTTGCGGGAGGCAAACTTGTTCGTAGGTACCTTGTGAAGTTCAAGAATTATTCAGCTTTGGATGCGAAATGGATGGATGAGGCCTACTTCGAGGATTACCCAGATCTTTTGAAGGCCTATCTGGAGGCTTTTCAGTTGCGGTCAATTGATTAGAAGCCGGGGGGATGTCACAAACCCCTATATTCTAGGGACATGCGGATGCGTGTCAGGCCTAGAAACATGCGGATGCATGTATGTATTATACCTGGGCATGTGTATGGATCATATGAGTGGATGCATATGAGTCCAAGGACATAGCAGGACATTTGTGGACTTTCGGGCGGTGCCCGTGTGGATTCCGGCCATGCACACATGGTGTGTTATGATGGCAGGCGGAATATTTTCAAGTACAAGAATGATGATAGGTGGTTCTCCAAGTTTACATGTGCACAATGCATAAATGATGCATGCCATAACTTTATTTTACTTTGTGTGACATTGTCTTGCTGCCAGGACAATGCTTGTTATTTTGGCTTGTGAAGTCCGAGGGACCGGGGACGCCCAAGCACCTTGTGGACACGTGTGTGCACTCATGTTTGGGCCTAAAACTGTGGGCTTATGGGTTTTGCAGGTGGTAAGTGCGTCCACACTCAATTTACAGCTTACTTCATTTACTACTAAGGTTTATTGGTTTGCAGGTCCACACTCATTAATAAGTGGCCAGACAACTTATAATGCGTTCGCATTTGGTTGGACCAAAATTAATGAAGTCCGGACAGCTTATGGCCATTTCCCATTTGGTTGGACCTAAACTTATAGAAACAGGACAAATGGAGCACTATGGGCTGGACACCTACCTGGACACCTTATGGGGACACATGTCAACCAGCATGTGTACCCACCAGGCCCCTGAGGTGGCACCTGAAAAAGGCGCCTCCCTCAAGAGGCCCTTTTGGGCTGTTTTATTCATTATTCTACATATTGGAGAGCTGGTTGGAGCTTTGGGAGTTGCTACAGGGCTGGTTGCTTGCTTCCCGGACTCACACAAGCTTGGACAACGATCCCCACACTCTTCTAAAGGACTGGTTGGTAAATTTCAGACCTGCAATTTCTGGTTATTGCGAGTTTTGGGCTGGTTACAGGTGTCCAAAGTCAACTTGGACAGTACAGGACAGCTCTAGGGACCTCCACAGGGCTGTAGGACCCTTTACAGGTGGATTTCTCGCGACAGAAAGTTGCTGTTTTGGACTGGTTATTGCACAAAACAGGTCGGACAGCAATGGAATATGTGAGCATGGATGTGTCTCAAGGATTCTTGGTATAGCAGGTGCTTAGGGCAAGCATTGGGGACACTTGCTCGCGGAGAACACAGGTTTCTGGATCAGTTTCTCGCGTGGCAACAGGGCCTAAAGATCCATTTACATTTTGTGCAGGGCGGAGTACCTGTGAGGATTGTGATACTCTTGTGCAGGGCGGATGTACATGTGAAGAGGCTTGTGCAGGGCGGATGTACCTGTGTGTAAGACGGATGTACCTGCAGATTCTCTTGTTTGAAATGTATTCATTCATAATGTATTTGGAAGAATCAGGTGCAGGGTGGTGGTGAATCCCCAGGCACCCGTAATCTTGTACTTTGCAGACTCTTTTGGTAATATAACCTAAAGGGGGGGGGTCAGCCTATCATCGGCCCCTTTATGTGGTGTACTGTCATTTTCAGCTTTGTGGTTGTAATGCTCAAGTGTTAAGTGCTCAGAATCTTGTTCACATTTATACGATTCCAATACACGCGTCCGCCTCCCGTTACAGATGGTGCCTTTCTTGCGGAACTATGCACTGTTTTGCTGTAGGCAAACTATACTAGTGGAAGATACTTCTCCCACGCCGTTTTTAGTTCTTCCACGTTTTTAGTTCTTCCACATAGCACTTTAACAAATCCAATATGGCTGAATTTGCGATCTCACTCTTGCGTGGATGATATGAGGAAGAAAAATCCAATTTCGTCCCCTTATTATCAAACAATGCCCTCCAAAACAAACTGGGTGTCCTGCGATCTTGATCACCAACAATAGACTTGGGCATTCCATGATGTTGGAACACGTGTCGGAAAAATCCTTGCCATGTGGTCTGCCTTGATGGTCTTCCTTACTAGAATGAAATGAGCTTGTTGCTTACTGAACCTTTCCACAATGGTCGGAATACCATCATTCTCAAACTTTGACTTTGGCAAGTTAAAAATGAAGTCCATTGCTATACTTTCCTATGGCCTGTCGGGCACGAGTAGAGGCATAAGTAGTCTTGGAGTCTTTTGACGTTTATACTTGACCTTTTGACAAGTCAAGCACTCGGATACATACTTGTCAATATCCTTTCTCATGCTAGGCCAATAGAAGTACTGTTCCAATACCTGCGTAGTAGAAGAAATACCTCTATGCCCTGCATAAGGTGGTGCATGTGACTCCTCAATCACTTTTTACCTTAAATCCTTGGTAATGCATAATCGTGTATCCATCATCAAATATCCCTCTTTCAAGGAATAGTGATTAAGTGTCTGCTTTCACATAATCCCACCAAAGTCCTCATCATGCACATAGTGATCTCTCATGGAATCCAACTCTCAATGGTCACTGAATGTACCTGTGGTCTCCTAGATAGAGCATCTGCAACCACATTCTTCTTTGTAGGTGTATGTTTAATCTGAAATGAAACATGGACAAAAAGTTTGCCCACCTCGTATGCTTCTCAGAAAGCTTAGTTTGAGTCAAAAAATATCTCAAACTTTGATGATCTGTCGTCACCATGAAATCAGCCCCAAGCAAATAATGCTTCCATGAAGTAAGGGCATGAATCATGGCTAGAAGTTCTTTCTCATAAACATGGAAGTGTTTCTTGCCATGTTGCAATGTTCGGCTTTCAAAGGCAACCACATGCTTTTCTTGTTGCAAAAGTGCTTGTATAAAATCCCCACTTGCATTCCATTCCACCACAAAAGGTTTCCTTATGTCCGGAATGACCAATATTGGTCCAGTAGTAAGCTTCTCCTTGAGTGGGTTGAAGGCATGTCTATGATGCTCATCCCATTTGAACACTACTTTCTTCTTGGTTAGATCATGCAATATAGCGGCAATAGTGGCAAAGTCTCTAATGAACCTCCTAATAGGAGCATAACCCCAAGAAACTGCGCACCTCATGTATGGATTTTAATTCTGGCCAATTCGTGATGGCCTCAAGCTTTACTAGGTCCATTTGCACTCCTTCCTTAGACACTATATGTCCAAAGTAATGTATTTCTTCTAACAAAAACTCACTCTTCTTTCCATTGATAAACAACTTGTGCTCCTGCAACTCTTGAAATTACCTTAGCTAAATGATTTTTGTGTTCCTCTTCGGTCTTGGAAAACATAATGATGTCATCAAAGAAAGTGCTTGTATACTTCCTATGTGGTCTAAAGATTTGATCGCTTCTTGTATTATATGGTACTAAAAGGTGACTGAATGTCTGTACATCTGCAAAGACTGTTGGTCTAGCCCAAAAGGGGTGACCTTTGGCCTTCTTCTATTGACTTCTAGATGTGAATGATGTTTTATTATGCTTAATGATGAATTCAAATGATGGTTTTATGCTTATATACACGTTGAAGGTGTTGGTCGGTCACTTGAGTGCAGTCGACCTATTTGCTAGACCTGGAATATTCATAAAATTCTTTTATAAATGCTGCGTTGACTGTAATGCTTGCTCAGATTGCTAGCTGACTCACAGGCGCCTGGCTGCTTGTTGCCTAGATGTCCTACTAGCTGTCGACTGTTGAAGGACAGCCTTGCTGTCAGAATATGCAGCGGAGATGATGACAAAATCTGAGAACACACGAGCAAGTGCAGAAAAATACAGCAATGGAGAGAGAGAGAGAGAGAGAGAGAGAGAGAGAGAGAGAGAGGCGTATAACTCTGCTCTATATACACAAAAGAATCTCGGAAAAATGATACAATGGCATGGGGGCAATGGGGCCATTTTATATGGCCCCAAGAGAGCAGTCGGCCAGTAGAAGGGGCAGCCGACAGGCACCCGACTGCACTCAACACCAGTCGGCTAGCAGAATGAAGTCGGCCAGCATCTGAGAGGTCCACGACCATATAACATCAGTCGGCCTGCTCTAAATGGTGAACCCATGCAGTCGGCCCGCTACTACTGGGACATGCTGCCATCACGGGGCAGCCACCCAAGCCATGGAAAAATGTTGAAAAATATGGAGAGTGGGGAAAAATGAGAAAATGCCTAATATGGGTGGGCACACCTACAACAGAGGCCCTAGTGTATATGTATAGCCCCCTCTCAGCTCCTAGCCTTGGAACCATCCCCAAGGAGCTGGAGTGCCGTTGGAGCAATGCCTGAGATAGCGACTTCGTGAAGAGGTCCACCGCACTGTCCTCCGTCGACTCTGGATGACCAAGGATTCCACCAGTGGAAACCTAATCCTGCCAAGTAACCTCTGCAACTTCACCACCTCGCAAGCAGCACCACAAGCAGCCCGGTACTTTGCCTCTGTCGACAAGGCAAGAGATAGCTGCCTCTTACTGCTCCATAAAATTGCTCCCGAGCCGAGGGTAAAACTGTCACTTAAAGTAGATCTCCTCATGTCTGGATCTCCTCCCCAATCTGAGTCACTCCAGCCGTGGAGTCGGACTCCATCCATCAATCCCCCTTCTGTGTAAAAGAGTCCAAGATCCTTTGCATACTGTAGAAACCACAGGATACGCAATCTTGCCTCCCAAAGAGCCATCTGCAAACATGAGCTCAACAGCCTCATCAAGAAGCTCTCGTCCAATCTGGTAATACACCAACCAAATCAATGAACCATTCTGCTTCCAAGTCAGAGAGGCACCATACTGCTCACAAGGATCAACAACTCTTACGGTGGGATGCCAAGTCCTGGAAACCTGCGGAAGACCACTCAAGGCCTTCGGAAACCTGTAACCAACCCCCTCTGAATCCGGAACCACAAAGCTTGGAGAATGTGCAACATCCACCTCCTTCTCTGCAAGTAATCAACTGTCACCTGCCTGGCTTTCCAAGAGGTCCCCGTGGAAAGAACTTCCTCATCTACAGGAATGTCTGTTTCGAATACTACGAGACATTAGAGCATAAGTTACCTGTAAAGTTTCCTCCGACTGACAAACACAAGAACTACCAACATCTGTACGAGTAAGTTCCTGCCAACCGCTGCCATCAACTGGCAAGCTATCCTCCATCTGGTCCTGGAAAGCCTGCACCTGCAGCGTATCCACACTTAAGTGGCCATTACCGGACTGCCACTCATCACAAAACTGAGGACTTGGGAGAGAGAGTGCTGAAAGTTTGTAAACTCCATTCTCCACTCCGCCTTCCCAAACTACTTGGCTTGTTGCCTTGTCCTGGAGAGCAACAAAATGCTCATCAAACTCCACTTGTACGCTAGTCTTGCAAACCTGATGCACTCACAACAGATGAAAACCAAGTGATGGAACATACAGCACCCGCACCTGGGAGGAATGCTTTCCCCCTCTGCCATTGGGAACTATCTCCAACCTGCCCTTACTGTGAACTGGGATAGTGGATGTATCCCCAGTAAGAATGTGATCAGAATACCTGCAGAGATCTTGTAAATCTGAACGGGAAGGAGTCATGTGCGTGGAAGCACCACTGTCTAGAATCCACTCCCGAGTATCCGTAGCGGCGAGTCCTCCAACCTCCTCCTTGCCCGAAGAAAATGAAACATCGATGTCCATCACCTCTAGGTGTACAAATGCTAGAGTCTTCACGATTGCTACTGAGGATTCTTCACCCTTCTCGGTGTTCCTGAAACTCGCGGCGGGTGCCCGGGGGACTAGGGCCTTTGACACACTCGTTGATACCATCAATGCATATTAAAACACTTAAACATGGCCACAGCCTTAACACATATCCATCATCACTTTGCATAAAACATAAAAGCTGGACAAAACATCCACAAATGCTGAAAATGGAGCTTGCACACGTGACACCGCATAGAGGCCGGAATGGGCCGACCCCACCCTTGGAGTATTTTATTACCCAAGGAGAATAATATCATGTACAAGCTTTGAGGGCCTTACTCTCCCCATGGGTGAATGGGAGAGTTAATTAGGGTTAGAGTTCATGTGGGAGACATACACAGAGAAACAAGGGAGAGAGAGAGAGAGAGAGAGAGAGAGAGAGAGTTGTGGGGATAAGTCAACTCACCAAGTTGAGTGTGTGACTCCCCTATCACACATGTATATTGCACTAGTACACATAGTGCACTTAGTACATTAAAAGTACTAAGTGTACTATGTACTATAACTTATGGGATTGTACACACTATAAGGGTGGGCATAGTGCCTTTACCCCAACAACCTCCCACTTAAAGGCAAAGTGCCCTTAAATGAAGGAAACGAAAAAATCAGCATGTACATGATAATTTTACAAGGCCATATCAAGGCTGAAACTGGCCTCATCCAATGCCCATCAAGTGTCTGCAATGAGCAAACCGCTCCGGAGGCAAACTCTTTGTCAACAGATCAGCCGTGAATCTTAACAAGCTGAATTTGCTTGTTCTCTATCACCTCTCTGATGAAGTGATACTTCACATCCACATGCTTCGTCTTTGCATGAAAGACAGGGTTCTTTGCCAACTGGATGGCACTGTGGGCTGTCCATAGCACTGAGTTTCACATATGGAGGCAAAGGAGTACTAGTCTTCTTCCCCCCGTCCATATTGAACCTCTGCAAAACTCTGCTAATGTATTCCTTCTGAGACAAATACAACACATGCTGATTTCTGTCCCGAAGTATCTACATACCCAAGATGTGATTTGCATCACCCAAATCCTTCATATCAAAGGTTTGATGCAGCCTCTGCTTCAAGGCATCCATCTCCTTACGAGATTTCCCGGCAATCAACATATCATCAACATACAAGATGAGGATCAATAGACTGTCATCCAAAGCTTTCTTGGTGTATAAGCAGTGATCTATGTCACTTCTCCTGAATTTCTCGGATTTCATGAATGTATCAAATTTATGATACCATTCTCTTGGTGCTTGTTTGAGCCCATAAAGACTCTTTTTCAGCTTGCATACAAGCTTCTCCTTTCCATTTACTGCATAACCCTCTGGCTGTTGCATATATATCTCCTCATGGAGATCACCGTGAAGAAAAGTAGTCTTCACATCCATCTGAATCAAATCCAGATCATCATGTGCAACCAAAGCTAATACAGCTCTAAGTGTGGTCATTTTGACCACTGGAGAGAAGATCTCATCAGAGTTCACACCATATTCCTGCTTGAAGCCCTTAGCCACTAACCTGGCTTTGTATCTTGGCTTTGCATCAGGTGCAACTTTGAGCCTGTAAACCCACTGGCATGGCAAAACCTTCTTGCCTGTAGGCAAATGCACCAACTTCCATGTTCCATTTTTGTGCGAAGAATCCATCTCTGACTTCATAGCACGCTCCCAAAGAGCCTTGTCTGTCCTCTGTAAAGCCTCCTTATAACATGAGAGCTCCGCACAGTCAGTGAGCATCAAGTAGTCAACCCCTGGAACAAACCTGTCAGGGATTCTGGAGGGTCTTGTGGACCTCCGTACCCAATGACCATCATTTGCAGGTTGCTGTCCAGCCTGCATATCACCTATTGGTGGTTCCTGTTCCATGCCATAAGGTTGAAAGATCATGCCCAGTATCTCCTCTAACTGTGGGATATCCATAGGGATATCTTCCGCCATCTGTGGCTGTCCATTTGGACCATTTTCAGCACCATTTAAGGGCTGGTTTTGATGCTGTAATGGCTGATTTACAGCCCTTGGTTGTTGTCCATGATGTCCATCATCATCAAAGATGACTTTGCCAGGCTCCTGTTGCCTTGCAGGCTCCTTATACATGCATGTTTCATCAAAAATGACATCATTGCTGCGTATAATCTTTCTATTCACTGGATCCCAAAGTCTATACCCCATTGCACCTTTGTCACCATATCCTAGGAATATGCATTTGTGAGACTTGGGATCAATTTTGGTTCATATTTCCCTGCGTATGTGCACGTACGCAACGCAACCAAACACTCTCAAGTGCTTGTAGGACGGAGGCTTCCCTGTCCATACTTCCTCTGGCACTTTCCCACCAAGCCTTGTGTTAGGTGACCTGTTTATAAGATGAACGGCTGTCATAACAGCTTCAGCCCAAAAACCATGAGGTAACGTAGCATGTGACAACATAGAACGGACCTTCTCCTGAATGGTCCTGTTCATCCTCTCTGCTGTCCCGTTTTGTGGAGGATCATAAGGAGTAGAGAGCTCCCTCTTGATGCCTTTAGCATCACAAAAGTCCTGAAATTGTTAGGACATATACTCTCCACCATTGTCGGAACGCAAAGCCTTCAGTGTTTTGCCAGTTTGATTCTCAACATGAGCAACAAACTTCTGAAACACTGAGAATGTATCACTCTTCAAACGAAGAGGATAAACCCACACCTTGCGTGTGGCATCATCAATAAAAGACACAAAATATTTTGCCCCTCCCAAAGAAAGCTGAGGCATCTCACATACATCTGTATGCACAAGCTCTAACTGAGCATCTTTCTGTCCAAGAGCTTTCTTGTGGGGGCACTGTAGTTGCCTACCATATATACAATGCTCACAAAACTGAAAACTTGAAAACTTTAGAGAAGGCAAGTAACCCAAACGAGACAGTTGCTCCATTCCTTTGACACTCATGTGTCCCAACTGGCTATGCCACATAGAGATTTCCGGCAGCTCGGTTGCATTTACATTAGCATGGTGACAAACACCAGCATGCATGAAGTAAAGAGTGTCCACCTTAGAGCCTCTTGCAACAACCAGTGAGCCCTTACTAATCTTCCACTTTCCACGACCAAATGTGGTAACATAATCAGCATCATCAAGTTGTCCAGTAGAAAGCAGGTTCTTCTTGATCTCAGGCACATGCCTGACATCCTGGAGCATAAGCTGTGAGCCATCTGAAAACACAAGCCTCACATCACCTCTGCCAAGAATCTTGCATGCATGGTTATCACCCAAATAAACTACTCCTTCATTGCCAGCAGTATACCTGACAAACAAGTCTCTGCAACCTGTGACATGAAAGGAGGCACTTGAATCAATGATCCATGAGTGCATACCATGACCATCTTCTGTAAGAAGTGATTGGGCATCAAGTGAAGACGTAAATAGGACCTCATCCTCACTGTCATCTGCATGTGACACATTGATTTCTTCAATCTTGACTCCACTTTTGCCCTTTGGCTTTACATCTTTGGCTTCATCTTTGTCTTTGTCTTTGCCTTTTCCCTTTTCCTTTTGATCATTTTTCCATTTGTAGCATTGCTTTTTGATGTGTCCCTTCTTGCCACAATAATGGCATTCCAAGTCCTTTTTGGAGCGAGACTTGCTCCTTCCCCTTTCTTGGCTTTTACCCCTTTGCTGGGATCTCCCACGTGCATTCATTGCATTGGACTTTCCAGCAGAGTTGTTTTTCCTGTTCATCTCTTCTTGAAGAAGAGCACCCTCAACATCTGCATATGACAGCATAGCATTCGAATTGCTAGTGGCTGTCCTGAATGTGTCCCAACTCTCTGGCAAAGTGCATAAGAGAAAAGTGGCTTTGAACTCATCGTCCATTGCCAACTTTTGATTTATAACTTGGCTGACAATACCATTAAACTCATTTAGATGGGCTGCCATAGACGCCCCTTCCTTCATCTGAAGACCTATGAGTTTCTTCAACCAATACACTTTGCTTGAGGCACTTTGCTGGGCATACAAGTCCTGCAATCTCTGCCACATTCCCCAAGCTGTCTTCTCTTCACGAATGCTGAAAAGTAAAGAGTCTGACACAGACAACATGATAGTAGATCTTGCCAGCTCATCCATATCTTCCCACTCTTCAGCAGGAAGAGAAGCGGGCTTTACACCCCTTTCTTTGATAGGCTTGTGCTGCTTCTTCTGGAGCAACACATTATAGCACTGGGTTTGCCAAATATCATAGTTATGTGAGCCTTCAAGCTTCTTGATGTGAAGCAATGAAGAGCTCTCACCTGTGGTTGCCATAGCAATATGCAACCTGTCAATGCCTGACTCCCTGCAAAATGTGCAAACACTGCACCAAAAGCGCACACAGTGCTCACAGTTGTTCTCCCAAGCTTTATCTCCCACTGCGGAAGCACAAATGCAACTTTTCTCCCACTGTATGTGATGAAATCACCAAAATCTGGTTGCTGCAGATTTAGGACAGCACCTTAAATGTGCTCTGTTGCCCTTCCAAAGTACTGTACAACAGTACCAAGTGCTCACCAATGATGTACCAAACCTGTACCGGCAAGTACAGCAGCTGAAATTGAGATTTTTACTCACTCAAATCAATGTGCAGCCATGCCAAAACTTGTACAAAGCTGTACCAAATCTGTACCAACAGGTACAGTAGCAATAAATGCTCTCCTGGCTGTCCAAATGAGTGAAAATCATACTTTTACAGTCCCTATCACTGCATACAACAGTCCCGAACAGAAATTGGGCAAAAGCCCCTTGACTGCAAGCTGATTTCTGAGGATTCAAGGCATAAAAGTCTTGCCTGTTGCTTTGCCAAGGTCAACAAGCATAAAATCTTGAAAAGCCCCTTGATTTAAGATCAATTTCTGATCATACATGGTACATTGACGCACATGAAGGCATCCAGAGTGTTCTTCCCCCTGGCCACATATACATCCAATACATGAAAGCCCCTTGATTTACAGGCACATTGAGTGCTTGACAGGCATCAACACATTGCCCAAAGCATCAAATACGAGTGCCTGCATGCAAATCAATCCAATCGGCACAAAAGCCCCTTGATTTGCACTGCAATTTGCTGCAATTTTGCCCGAATATGCGATTTCTCACATCATACAGCATGTATGAATGCCCAATTGCACAAATACATCAAAAGCCCCAAATTTTGACATCCAATTTCCTGCAAATTGATCCTGATTGTGACCAATGTCACCCAATTTTGCCAATTTTGCTTAGAAATTGAGCAATTCGGCACCTGTACCTGCTCAATTGATGATTGTATCTGCTCAATTGCAAATCCAAAAAAAAAATTGAAGCATGTACCTCGTAAATTTTTGAATTTTTCGTTGCAGAAAAAAAGGGATGATGAATTTGGTGCTGCTGCAGAAATCTGATGCCGATGGCCCTGCTCGTTGCTGTGCGTGTACGGATGGCTGGCTGCGCCTAGTTGGCTGAGCAGCCTACGCTGCTGGCTGGGGTTCGTGCAGGTGTACCGCACTATGTGGCAGCTCCGCAGTTTGCCTTCGCCTACTGGTTAGCGCTTCTACACGCTTCCGCTGCGTTCACATATTGCTGCCTTCGCCGCCTCCGCCTGGTGTGAACAAGGAGCAGCTCCGTCGGGTGATTAGCCACCCGCAAGCACTGGCCCAGTGCGAGCAGACCTTGACCAGAATAGGACTGGCGAGCAAAGGAAGGCCAGTCGCGTGTAGTGCTATCCACTAGGCAGGCGGGCGTCAATACATCAGGCGAACACGCCTACAAGCGAGCTCCTAAAGAACACGCCGACTCGTGAGAGGAAGGCCAGTCGCGTGGTGGTGGTGCGCGTGAGTAGGTTGCCGGGCTACCCGTCGCACGTCGCCGAACTTGCCCAGGGCCAGCGCTGCTGTTGACGTGAACTCGAATCCAGGTACAACGCTCACGTATTGCTGCCCAGCGCTGACACCTAGTCGACGTATTGCTGGCGGCGTTTAGCTCCTCACCTGCTGCGAGCGCTGCTGCAACTGTCACACTGCCTACGACTTGGTTTGCCCTGTTCTGCACAGGGCAGCTTCACATGTGCTTTAGCACCTACAAGAGATTCTGCCCACTTAGCACACACAGGCGACCAGTTCTGATGCAGCACGCAGGTCCGTACAGTACATGCAGGCTCTGATACCAGTTGAATGGGAGAGTTAATTAGGGTTAGAGTTCATGTGGGAGACATACACAGAGAAACAAGGGAGAGAGAGAGAGAGAGAGAGAGAGAGAGAGTTGTGGGGATAAGTCAACTCACCAAGTTGAGTGTGTGACTCCCCTATCACACATGTATATTGCACTAGTACACATAGTGCACTTAGTACATTAAAAGTACTAAGTGTACTATGTACTATAACTTATGGGATTGTACACACTATAAGGGTGGGCATAGTGCCTTTACCCCAACAATGGGAGATGCCGGATTATCCATATACAAATGCCATAACACAGCCCAACACGAGGCAACCAGCCGGAACATAGGTTGTAGAAATGCCGAGCCAACAATATAATCCATATACCTCCGTGTGGGTACTGATTCTTCCCCAAAAACCACGGGTCTTCATGCAATAGAGCTGGTACAGCAAGTACAACTCTCCATTCAGCCGGTACAACAGGTACAATGGCTGGTACAGTCGGTACGATGGCTGATACAGCAGGTACATCAAGTACAAATGTTGGTACAACAAGTACAATGACTAGTACAGCAAGTACAGTGGCTGGTACAGCCGGTACGGTGGCTGGTACAGCCGGTACAGTGGTTGGTACAGCAGGCACAGCAAGTACAAATGCTGGTGCAACCAGTACAATGGCTAGAAATCATAATAAATGATTAAATACCCTTGCCTTCAGTATTTCTTCGCGATGGAAGCCTCCAAAACAGTCCCCAACAGCTGGTATTCTTCATGGGCAGCCTTCAAGAGAGAGAGAAAGAGAGTAGCCATCATTAGGGCAGCCTGTAACGGTGGTAGAGGCTAGTGTGCAGCAAGAGAGCCTCCATTAATGAAGAGAGAGGGCTCCAATTTATAGATTTGGGTCTCCCATGAGCTAAAATGGCAAGAGAAGGCTACGATGACAAGTGGAGAGCCACACAATAGCTGAAGTGACAAGTATGAGGCCACTTGTCTCACTTTGATCCATTTTCTAACAAGTGTCAGGCCACTTGTCTCACTTTGGTCCACCTCCTTGCCACATGTCTCAATCTAAGAGATGGGTCCTTCCATAAACTTTATCTCTAAAAATATCCCAACTGGTAGACATTCTGTCATAGGCACTTTGCCAACTCTTGGTATCTGCTCAATTCGAGATGTAATGACGCGAATAGAATTTCCATTGGAGTCGGGCCAAAAATAGCAACTCTCCTAAATTTTAGGAGTGTGGTCCTTTGTATTCTAGGATAATCCCCCATTCCCAAAGCTTGTACTTTCCAAATATTTAAACATCTTGGAGTCCACCAAACCCCTTTCAGACTGGGAAATGTCCAAGCTGGTGACAATTCCACTTGGGACACGGCCTCCAATAGTGGCCTTTCTCGCCACAATCATTACAGGTCCTCTCTGCCTTCAGTTTCTCGCGGCCTGAGTCGGACTTCTTCTGAGAAGACTTCTCCAATGAAGCCTTCCCTTTGCCCTTGTTACGGCCTTTCGACCGTTGGCCAGTTAAGGCCTCCGAACCTCTGCCCTGTGGAGGATTCGAGAATCTTTCCTCCTGGTCCAAGACCATGGGCACAAGCTCCTCCCACGTGATGGTGCTGAGCCTGCCAGTGGTAATCAAAGACGAGTAGAATGCTGAGGACTGAGAGGGCAAATGCGACAACAACGTTATGGCCGATGATATCTCCTTCCTAGCTTGAAGAACTTCCTGCTGAAGAGCCTACAGCTTGTTTATGTGCTCCCGCATCGCCGATGACTTTGCAAGGTTCATAACCCGCATCTATACTTCCAAGGAAATCCTCTTCATGGGTGATACCCTGTTATAAAGAGAAGCCAAATGCTGTTATAAAGAGAAGCCAAATGCTGTCATATACCTTTGGCCAGTGTTATATGCTTTATATGATTGATTACCTACGGTGTGCAGTTCAGGAAGATGAATGAACGGCCCCTGGCATTGACACGATCCCACAACTGTGCTTGTGCCTCCCAGTCCTTACGAATCGATGGTAACTTCCCTTCCTCTACCTCCGGCCGTGGAAACCCAACAACAGTGAAATCAGCAAGGTCGTATGACTCCAGAATAGATTCCATCATAACCTTCCATATGGTGTAGTTACTCCCGTCCAATTGACGGTCCACTGGGAACGTGGGGAGTGTCGGGATCTTCACTGTCTCTCAGCCATCTCAAGCAGATCTGCCATTGCGGGGATGTATTTGAAAGGGTGGGTGGGTGGGAACAAAGAAGAACTTACACCTGCAAGTGGCTGTCCAGCAAATCAGCCCGCCTTCCTCTTGCTTCTCCTCTTCCCAAACAGTCCAAAACAGTCCGCCAATCAGCAACGCAACAGTCCCCCTCTTGCTCACAAAATTCCCAAGATCTATCAAGAGCCTAGGGCTCTGATACCATGTCAGAATATGCAGCGGAGATGATGACAAAATTTGAGAACACGAGCAAGTGCAGAAAAATACAGCAATGGAGAGAGAGAGAGAGAGAGAGAGAGAGAGAGAGAGAGAGAGGCGTATAACTCTGCTCTATATACACAAAAGAATCTCGGAAAAATGATACAATGGCATGGGGGCAATGGGGCCATTTTATATGGCCCCAAGAGAGCAGTCGGCCAGTAGAAGGGGCAGCCGACAGGCACCCGATTGCACTCAACACCAGTCGGCCAGCATCTGAGAGGTCCACGACCAGATAACATCAGTCGGCCTACTCCAGAGGGTGAATCCATGCAGTCGGCCAGGTATTGGGACATGTTGCCATAATAGGGCAGCCACCCAACCCATGGAAAAATAGGGAAAAATGGGGAAAAATATGGAGAGTGGGGAAAAATGAGAAAACACCTAATACGGGCGGGCACACCCACAACAGAGGCCTTGGTGTATATGTATAGACGAGAGATGACTTCTAACACTTGCTGGCTGTCAATTGGTCATCCACGCTGACGCTGACGCTGACGCTGACGCTGACGCTGACGCTGACGCTGACGCTGACGCTGACGCTGACGCTGACGCTGACGCTCTTTACTCCAAGAGAGGCGTAACTCTCTAGCCTCATGTTCTGATGCTGATGCTGATGCTGATGCTGATGCTGATGCTGATGCTGATGCTGATGCTGATGCTGATGCTGATGCTGATGCTGATGCTGATGCTGATGCTGATGCTGATGCTGATGCTGATGCTGATGCTGATGCTGATGCTGATGCTGATGCTGATGCTGATGCTGATGCTGATGCTGATGCTGATGCTGATGCTGATGCTGATGCTGATGCTGATGCTGATGCTGATGCTGATGCTGATGCTGATGCTGATGCTGATGCTGATGCTGATGCTGATGCTGATGCTGATGCTGATGCTGATGCTGATGCTGATGCTGATGCTGATGCTGATGCTGATGCTGATGCTGATGCTGATGCTGATGCTGATGCTGATGCTGATGCTGATGCTGATGCTGATGCTGATGCTGATGCTCTTGCTCTTGCTCTTGCTCTTGCTCTTGCTCTTGCGCTCTTGCTCTTGCTCTCTTGCTCTTGCTCTGCACTTTACTCCAAGAGAGGTATAACTCTCTAGCCTCTGGTTGTGAAGTGTTTCCCAATACAATGGGAATCCCACCAACCACTGGCTTAGACTTTTCCTTGGACTTTACTTGCTCTCTAGGTCCCTTAGGACGATCCGGACGTTGGGCTGACGTGTGTCCCTCTTTGCCGCATCTAAAGCATTTCCCTTCCTTGCGGTAGACCTCTATTTCCTCATTGGTCAACTTATGCTTTACTTTGTAGGAGTTTGGAATACCCATCGGTTTCATAGGCAGAAACCTATTCTTGGAGTTCTCACGCTTCTCAAGTACCAAAGACTTTTGATCTCCAATACTTGTCTTTTTCTTTGGTTCGTTTATCATGTAGACCTTGCCAGCAACTGAAGCTAAATGCATCAAATCTTGGATGGTATCCTTTGGGCAAACATTCACAAATCTGAATGCTGTCATGCAAACCGGTCTGATACTTTCTTAACTTAGGCTTCTCAGAAATCTCTTTAAAAGGAGTAATCTTGAGAGTCCATCTGCAATCTTTCCCATGCAAGGTGCACATCATCTTTAAACTTCTTAGGTAAAAATTGGTCATAAAACTGCTTCTTGAAGTCCTTCCATTTTTGGGAGATGTTCCTTCAACCATGAGTGCACCCTACCATGCATTGGCTGTCTTCGTAAGATGTAAACTAGCCATGCGAACCTTGGATGACTCCGAATAGTTTTTGGAACCAAAAGCAATATCAAATTGGTGGATAAAAGTGAGGGCTTTATGTGTAGCCATAAGCTCCATCTTATGGTGTAAACCGCACCGTCCGTCCTCCTCCTTTGAACTCTTTATCTCTGCGCTTACCTTTCTTCCCTTTCTTTCCATGCCATGGAGAGGGTGATCTAGAAGGGGAAGAAGGGTAAGAAGAAGAAGAAGAAGAAGAAGAAGAAGAAGAAGAAGAGGAAGATAAAAAGCTTGATGAAGAGGATGGGCTGTTGGACCTTTTTTGACTATGTCGGCTTTTCCCACGATGAGAGTGGGCTGATTTGGAATGGCTCGTGTTTCTTCCATGAGAATGTGGACTGCGTGATCTCTTTGAGGGAGGTCTCTTTGATGAAGACTCTTGATTTTTAGCCGCATCCTCCTTTGTTGGTTGCTCATCCCCTTTCTTCATTTGCTCGATCTTCTTAGATGGCTGCTCAAAAATTCTCATCCAAATTGGTCATAATTTCTCTGACCATTGGGTTCTTGGGTCTTCTTGGGTTTGCTTTCCACTTTTGGTGGCTTGATCCTCTTCTTGGTGGTGAGTGCTTCCCATTTCTTGAAGAAAATGCGAAAAGCACCGCATGAGAGGATAGCTGAATTTATAGTTCTTGCCCAAAAGCACTTGAGAAAAGCGCTTTAAAACTCACTTATAGCCTAAAAAGTATCTTTTTAATAATAAAAGCTTCTCTTTTTAGTATTTAAAAAGCTTTTAATCTTTTGCTTTCCAAAAGCTAGTCGCATCATTCCAAGCCTGTAAGGTGGGCTTGCCCTGCTATCTTGTCACATCACCATTGCCACGTCACCTTTTTTTTTTTTTTTGGGGAGAGGGGGGGGGGGGGGGGTGCATGTTAGCAACTTGTATTTTGATGCTTCGGTGACATGTGGTGTCCCATCTGTCTGCAAATGAAGCACTGTCCGAAGAGACCTAAGTACTTATGCGTTGCAGAATCGGGATTCGGCCCCTCTTGAAGGAGGCTGGGAAGCGCGATGACCTGTGGAGCCTTTGAGGAGGCTATACAGACTCTGATGGAGGGAATCCGAGCTGCACATGGGACTTAGCTATTTGCAGGCACAAAAATGGGCATTGGACTGATGTTCTGAGTGGCCTATATCATTACAGGTAGATAGACAACTTGGGTAGCCCAATTGGCTGACCGGGATTTGACAGCAGGTGGACCTGGTCTGACTAGCCATAGGGGAACTTGTGCAGCCTATACCAGCCTTCCGGCAATATAAGAGTGCACTGTTTTGGGGTTTGTCATACATCCTAAGGTAGTGGTGCTAGGTCTAGGTTTTTCTGTATGCTTCATGTTCAAGTATGCACACTTCTGTATCTGTTTGTAGAACAGCATATCCAGCAATATGTAATACAGTTAGTTAGGTAATTGCTGTGTTTGAGTGAAGTGTGCAGATTTTCTTTGTTCTTTCTCAAATCAAAGTGCAAAAAAGGCTTATGCTTGGTGTCAGATCTGATGTTTCTTCTGCTGTTATTTACCTGCCTCACTTTGCAGCGAGAATCCTCGCAGTTGTGGCGAGAATCCTTGCAGTTGTGGCCCAATCTCCAGCTGCTTTCTAGGCCCAATTCTCCTTTGTTTTCAAAGATAAACCAAAGGCTATCTTTTTTCAATTCGGGAATCCGTAGGCACTCAAGGTGCTCAGTTCGGCAGTTGTCCATACATACCAGTGCCTGCATGCATGTGTTTCTTCTTGCGTCATATCAGCAAGCTTCGTCTGCCTCTTTCTTGTTAGCTTCAGGTCCTGATACTTGCTTTCAAGCTTTGTGCTTCTGCCTTTTGTGCTGTGATGTATTTTTTTTTCCAGCATGAAATTTGTATAATTTGGCTTATTTGATTCTATTGCATTCCTGAACAGAAAACACATGCTTTGCATTCCTGAACAGAAAATACATGCAAAGAGTCTTCTGATCGTTTTCTTCTTTGGATGCTTGACAGTTGCCAATTGATGTGGAGCTCTTTGAGAGGAGAGAGCAACTCAAGAAGAGTGGACTCGGAAAGGTTTAAACTTTTCTGCCCTGCTCTTGCAAGATATGTACAAACTGATTTCAACTTTTGGAGAAAGAAGCTTGATATCTAGTGTGGATGACCCAGGTCATTATGTTTTTATCAAAGTCTGAAGAGGAGGGTGCAGCGAACCGGAAACTGGCCAGGGACTTGGTGGATAAATGGGTAAGGTTTAGGCTAATCCAGTACTTTTTTTGGACCCTTTTGTGCACAAAAGAAAATTCAGAATGCTGACATGGTTTTCATGTAATCAGAGTCGCCCCATATTTCAAAAAAGCACTCGTTATGAAGATCTGCGCAACTATGACGATGAAAGACCACCACCACCAAGGCCCCCTGTTAAAAAGTAACATTTAGATCTTGGTTTGTAGAGTACATGGTCTGAAATACGATGCAGGCTGATTGGGTTTTCTTAAAAGAAGCATTCTCATAACATCACACTTGTGAACCATGTGTTGATGATGAATGGTGCAGGCCTGCAATGAAATCAACTGCAAGATTTGATTCAAGAGGAGGAGATGATTTGGATCTCATAGATAACTCACAGTATGTGGATTGTTTTAACTTCATTTGTCAAGCTTCATCGTCTTAATATGGCTTCTAATCTGTGTGTACATCTGGTTGCATGTACGTGATGTAAGAGGGAGTTGAGTCAGCAGCTAGTGTGTGTGGATGCTTAAAATCTGTTTTTTTGGCTCTGCAGGGATCCAAAACCAGGCCAGCCTGGCTACAGATTACATGCATCAAGACCTGAAGCCCTCCCGCTGGACTTTGTCGTTCGTCCACTTTCGAAAGTTGATCCTGATGAGATCAGAGCACGTGCAAAACATGAAAGGCTAGATGAGCGGCGAATGAAGGTTCATTTCTACGTTGTTACCTGGTTTTGAAGAAAGCGTCTTAAGACCCTTGCATGCAGAGCTTCAGTAGGTAAAAGGTTTTGTAGAGGGGGGATTTTAACAAGAGCTTGTTGTTCATGTAGGCTTTTGCAAACTTTCTGTTTTGGTTCCAAGTATGTAAATAACCTTTTATTTGGGCTGAGAGTTGGTTTCTTGAACTACAGATGAACAAGAAGCTCCAACAACTGAAGGCTCCCAAGAAGAAGAAACTGCAGGCAGCTAAGGTAAGTGTAGAAGGCCGGGGCATGGTAAAGTTCTTCTAATCTCCAATGTGGAGCTGCAATTTGCCACCAACAACTCAGGATGAAGTGGATAATTTCACCCTGAGAATAGCTTCTTCGACAGTGTGTCGGCAGCTATCACAAATAATACTGAAAAGGCTTATGCCTCATTGTGTGCAAAAGATCATGAACTGATCCTGTTCATTTTGGGGCGCCAAGTCTTTGCCAAATTGTGAAGCCCTAAACTTGGCATTGGCTGTCAATAAAGCGTTGCTCTTTTTTCTTTTGCAGTGTGGGGGAATGTCTATATGCTACTTGTAGTATTATAGTTGTCCACACTACAGGATGTTGGCGTGGTTTTGAATCAAGTTCTCCACATATCTTTATCTGTGGTTAAGATTTAAATGCTCTAATATTTTTTTTTCTGGGGAAAAGATCCTTCAATTAGTTAAAGAAAAACAGCCGCAAAGGGCTAAGTACAACCACGACGGGCTAAATACAGCCTCACCTCACCTCACCTTATATAAGGGCGGGAGGCAAATGATCAAAGGGAAAGAGATGCTTCTCCTCCGGCTGGCCGCTCTGTGAGGAGAAGGCTATCTCATACAAGGGGAAGGGGAGGAGGGGGGGGGGGGGGGGTTGTGGAACCACCATACATATGGTCTGTAATGCCAAATGGGGTCACCACCTCTATCTGTGAAGAAAGGGCCAGGCCTCCAAAGTCTCAAGAAGGCTTCCCACCGGTTCCGCGTGCGGTCAGAACCCTCTTGCAGCTTTCCCCATTGACCGTGGAGGGTGTGAATTATATCGAGCCATATGCTCCTGATGCATCGTCTTAGCCGGCGGAGTGTGGGTACCCTCGATGGCCTCGCTACATCTAGCACGCCAGATGTGCCAGGCTACTATGCTACTGCAAATTTCCCATCGTTGACATGAGCCTGGTCTCCAGACACTTGCTGGTGGGGCTGTGACTGGTACTATTGCAATATGATGGTGGGAGACCTGAAGGACAAGTCCTCCCCCATCCTCCTCGTAAGTCCTGACCACTCTAGCCTCGGTGGCCCAAGCGACAGTATCCCAAGTGATGATCCGGGTCGATGTCGTGTCTATAGCGAAGATGCGGAGAATCCGTTGCCAAATCTGCTGAGCCTTCGGGCAATCCCAAAGGCAATGTTGCTGAGACTCCTGGGGGAGAGGAGTGGTTGACGCCTCTCGAGCTAGTGGCCCCACGGTGGATGGGAGCCTTTACACAGTTGGAGATCCTGATTGCTGTCAGAGCTTGCACTGAGGATGGCAGTTGCCTCTACTATGAGATTCAAGATGAGGGCAGACTTCAGAGAGTGGAGGTGGAGTCACCTTTGGTTGCAGAGTGCACCTTTCAGAGGATACGGGTAGTGGCCGCCGCTTCTCGGAAGTGGCATATTGACCCAGACCCTGCAGATGTGCTCTCGGATTGGCGCATATGGGCATATGCAGCGCGCCCCTTGGCCCGGCTTACAGTGGGACCCTGGCGAGTACGAGTGGCATGATCCTTATGCATCCCTTGAGGCCACAGAGATCACCTTTTTCCAGTATACTGTTAGGCTGGGGCGGCATATTTTGATGGCGAGGAGGATGGTCTCTCTAGCTGCAGCGGGGCATTGGCGGCTACAGGGACTCTCACAGGAGTTCCTGGAGGATTTTTGGGCCCGGCTCTGGGCTAGTCGACAGGCCCGCAGGATCTCGACTTTCCAGTGGCTGGTCGCCCACAGGGGCTCAGCAGTTGGCACCTGGCTTGTCTATAGCGGTCTTTCGGCGGCCTGCGTCCGATGCGGCCACCCTATGGAGACACAGAGACATTGCCTTTGGGATTGCCCTCAGGCGCAACAGATTTGGCTGCGGATGTTGCGTATTCTGGCCCCCCTCTCTCCAGAGGGTATGTATACGTGGGGTGCCGCTGCTTGGTCGACTCTGTTAGGGCCTGCTATGGGCTATGAGACGGAGCAGGACAGCCAGGCCATCAGATTCATTAGGGGCCAGCCTCGCCTCGTTCCTTCACCGGATTTCTCGTCCGCCAGCTGGACACAGGAGAGGGATCTACGATGGGAGCTCCTCAGCAGCCTCACCATCTGGTTCACCTGGAGGGCTCGGTGTTTTAGGGCCTTTGAGGGGAGACTGGAGCCACCAGCAGAGACTGTACGGGGGATTTGGCAGGAGTTGATCCACACCCTGTGAGGACAGTATGACCGCATCCGGGGCGACTCGGATGAGGCGATCTTGCGACGCCAGGCTTTTCACACCACCTGGCGCAGCGGCCCCTTCTATACCCTGCATGCGGGGTCCCCCCGTTGGCATTACAGGCCACGTGTTTGGCTTTCCCCCCCTCCTATTGTATGATTTAGCCCCTCAGTTCCTTGTACTGATGCTTGTACTTTTCAGCACCTAGGGAGAGTCTCCCGGGCTGCCTTGCTTTGTTCACTGCTCTGTTTTTCTCGTGAGCAGGAGAGGATCTTTTGTAGCCCTACGGGCGTTTTTATATAACTTATGAAAGTATCTTTTCTCGGAAAAAAAAAAGAGACTCCTGGGGGTGACTGCACCTTGGAAAGCTGCTGTCCGACCTCTGACTGCCAGCCAAGTACCAACCGCCAGACTCCTGTGTGCCGTCAGCCAAAGGAAGAGAGTGATCTTCTATAACACGCGGAAGCTCTGGGGATCTTCTTTCAGCCCTAAACACTCCTGGAAACATGCTGATGCAAAATGCAGATATGAAGAGAGAATAGAGAGAGAGATATGCTGGAAATTCAGTATATTAATGTGGTACAAAAAGGTACTCAGTCCTTAGCCCTAGGCTGTCTTCATAAAAGGTGAACATCACCAAAATCTGGTCCCTACTTGGACCCTAAGGACCCAACTCCTAAATGAGTTGAATGAATCAATGAGGAGCACCACATGTCTATTTATAGTCTACTTAAATACATGGCATACTGGCCGACTGCTGGTCGGCCAGCCTACAGTGCATAAATGCTTCAATGCTGTCCGATTGGCATTCCTCCACTGAAGCGTCCCTGCATCTGACAGCCCTCCTGGTTTAGCCGACTCCAATTGGCTCAGCCGACAGCCTCTTCCACAACTGGCTCAGCCGACACCTCTTCCAATGCAACCGCCAGGTCCTATGATAGCATCGCCTTTGTCTTCCATGCCCCAAGTCCACACTACTTCGAAATCAGCAGTGTGTGCTCCAACTTCTGGTTCTATCTGGTTCATACTCTTGATCTGGCTGCCTCTTCTGGACCAGCATCTGAGAATGTCCATGGCATCTTTCATGCACATGACATCCCCCTTTGTTGACGGGATTCCAACCTGTTCTTGGATGACTGTCATAATCCCAATCTTTTCCCGAAATCCCTCCCTCTGTCATCCATCCATCCCTAGCAACCCTTTTCTCTGAAAACCCAACCTGGTCTCCAAAACCACTCTGTCTTAGAATAAGATCTATGCATCTGTTCCATCTAGTCCACAATCCATTCCTGCCCTGACTCTGAACACTGTCTTGGTCTTCATTCTTGAGAAATGAGTTTGGCATTCTCACATCACCCCTTGGAGGATAATCCTCCCTTGGGACCGTTGCCCGAGAACCTATCTGTATCTGGCTTGCAATACTACCATCCCCTCTGGTTTTGTGGAACACCACCAACAAACCTCCTGGGAGCTCTTCCCGATTTTGTGTTCCTTGCCTTGGGCTTCATATCCATGTACTTTCTTGTACCTTGGACCTGTACACCATCATATGGGACTGATTCAGTGTTTAGCTTTGCTGAGCCTGATGCTCTGATACCAATGTAACACGTGGAAGCTCTGGGGGTCTTCTTTCAGCCCTAAACACTCTTGGAAACATGCTGATGCAAAACGCAGATATGAAGAGAGAGTAGAGAGAGAGAGATGCTGGAAATTCAGAATATTAATATGGTACAAAAAGGTACTCAGTCCACAGGCCTAGGCTGTCTTCATAAAAGGTGAACATCACCAAAATCTGGTCCCTACTTGGACCCTAAGGACCCAACTCCTAAATGAGTTGAATGAATCAATGAGGAGCACATGTCTATTTATAGTCTACTTAAATACATGGCATACTGGCCGATTGCTGGTCAGCCAGCCTACAGTGCATAAATGCTTCAACGCTGTCCGACTGGCATTCCTCCACTGAAGCGCCCCTGCATCTAACAGCCCTCTTGGTTCAGCCGACTCCAATTGGCTCAGTCGACAGCCTCTTCCACAACTGGCTCAGCCGACAGCCTCTTCCAACGCAGCCGCCAGGTCCTATGATAGCATCGCCTTTGTCTTCCATGCTCCAAGTCCACACTACTGCGAAATCAGCACTGTGCTCCAACTTCTGGTTCTATGTGGTTCATACTCTTTATCTGGCTGCTTCTTTTGGACCAGCATCTGAGAATGTCCATGGAATCTTTCATGCACATGACATCTTCCTTGGTCGAAAGCTGTCCCAAAGCCTCTTCCAGAAATTTGAAAGAAGGCTTGTGATGGGCCTTGAGATTGCTAGTGTGCTGCTGTTGCCGATGTGCCATCTATCTCCGGCATCTGGAGATCTTGCGGCCGAGCCGCGCTATATATGCAAAGAACGGGGCATCCAAAGTCTCCACCCAATATGTGAGATCATGCCAAGTCCACTCTCCAGGGTCCCATTGTAACCGCTTGAGAGGTCGGCACTCCCAAATACATAACCGCCGCCCGAGTCTCTCCCTCTGAAATCCTCCAAGGGATGCTCTGATCTCTCTAATTTGCCACGTACTCTATAGAAAAAGTGAGCAGACCACAGAATGCTCTAATATTAACCATTATAACAAGGTAACAAAATGGTGTGAGGGTAGGCTCAAAGCTGCAACTCTTGTTCATGTTAGCCTCTACGCTAAAATAAATTTGGACGATTTGAAGCGTCATATAAAAAAAGCTTCTAGGTCAAATATTTGATTATGGACCTCAGAAAGACATGTAGGGGGGAGGGGAGGGAAGGGAAGGGCAGGGAGGGGAAGGGTTTCAAGATCAATGTTTAGGATTTTAGAAAAGAAAAGATTTTGGTTGCGAAAGGCGTTTAATTAAATAATTTTAGTAATAAGGACCCTAAGTCCTAATGCCACATCATTGCTTCCCCGTTTCGCTCCCTCGAGCACCTCTTCCCAAAGTCGCATAGTATGGAAGAAGGCACTCTTTGTGTGCGTGCACACACCACCACATGTGTGCAACATATTCTCTCAATTTGTGAGTTTGGATTTATTCCAATCTTGTAAAAGTATATAAAATGTGTAAGCACCTAATATCATATAGCTTCATCATCGTTGTTTCTTAAGACAACATAAAATTGCGATGATTTTACTCGCACTTTCTTGAACCCACCGCTTGGAGCGTTTGGGGGGTATATTACAACAAGACTCTTTTTATTATGATCGGATGTCTAGAAGAGACACTCTTACCAGTCGGATGCGAGCTCAATTCTATTTGGTGATTTTTGCTAGTTGGTAATTTCTTGTAAATCTTGCTATTGTGATGACGATGATGCGATCGAACCTAATAGGTTGTGACTCATTTAAAGACTTTCAATCCTATGCTCTTACTATATGACCTATCGAAACCAAAAGAAGAATCACTACCTACTCTGTGCCACCATAAATTTGGAAGAAGTGAAAAATGCACACATTGAACTATATGTTGAATGTGGGAGATTGAATGATGCAAGGAGAGTATTTTCACAAGATGTCTAAGCAAGGAAATCCACCTTGGTTAGTGTGGATTTTTGGTTTTACTTAGCAAAGAGGCAGTTGAGTTGTGCTATCAATTTCTAGTGCTATATTGTAAGGGGTACTCTTGGTGCATGTGCTGTTTATTATTGTGCCGGCTCATTTATTATCGTCCCCAGTTGCTCCTCTCTCTCATACCTATGGTATTAACAAAAGCATAAGGATAGAGTAGATAAGACTCACAATGGGAGAGTGTTGCATTATGAGAGAAATTGACTTATATATATAAGGCCATAAGTGTTCACACATTTAAACTGTGGTCAGCTAGGCGCTCAAGGTTCATAAGCGTGGCCTATTGCTTATACAATGCTTAATCTCACCTATTACATGTGTGAAGTACATTCACTAGGGATTCATCCTAGCTTGCTACCATACGCTCTTGGAACGAGAATCGTCATAAGTATCTCGTTAGACCATTATGAATGCTTATAGATTCGGATATCGTTTTTTCATAGCTTGATCATACATCATTTTAGCTTGTTTGTCTTTGCTCTTTCATGTAAAATATTTGTGGCAGTATTTGTTTAAATCGAGAATATTAGTGGTAGCATTTGTTAATCCCAGAATGGGTTAACATCCCTCCTTCCCCTTCCTCTTGGCGTTGGTAGGCGTCCTTGTGATCGAGTAGAAGACTTAGTTGTGGGGAGAATTGCTATTATTGTTCTTGATATTAAGTGAATACTCACAATAGTCATTGCTCCTCGAAAACAGATAATTGTTTCTCAGAAAGAGTAAATGAAAAAGTTATTGAACAATGGCCATTGTTTCTCAGAAAGAGGAAATGAAGAATCACTCTTGTTGTTCTTGATATTGAGTAAACGAATACTCATAATGGTCATTGTTCCTCGAAAAGGTCATTGTTAGTGAATGTAAATAGTCATTTTTTCTCGGAAAGAAGCGTGATCGACGGGAGTACCTAAACAATGATGGGGAGAAAACAGAATTAGGGTTAAGTGTTATGTGGGAGACATACACAGAGAAACAAGGGAGAGAGCTGTGTACTATAACTTATGGGCTTGTACACACTATAAGGGTGGGCATAACGCCTTTACCCCAACAACCTCCCACTTAAAGGCAAAGTGCCCTTAAGTAAAGGAAAAGAAAAAATCAGCATGTACATGATAATATACAAGGCCATATCAAGGCTGAAAATGGCCTCATCCAATGCCCATCAAGTGTCTGCAATGAGCAAACCGCTCCGGAGGCAAACTCTTCGTCAACAGATCAGCCGGGTTGTCATCCGTATGAATCTTAACAAGCTGAATTTGCTTGTTCTCTATCACCTCTCTGATGAAGTGATACTTCACATCCACATGCTTCGTCTTTGCATGAAAGACAGGGTTCTTTGCCAACTGGATGGCACTCTGACTGTCACAATGCAACAATGGAATATCCCCTGTATAACCCAAATCAACCACTAACCGAGATAGCCATAATGCCTCCTTGCAAGCCTCTGTGGCTGCAATATACTCGGCCTCTGTAGTAGATAAGGCAGTGCACTTCTGCATCCTGGATATCCATGACACAGCACCTCCTGTGAATGTAAATACATAACCGGTAGTAGACTTCCGGTTATCTGGATGACCGGCATAATCCGAATCCGTGTAACCATGCACTAATGCATCCTGTTTGCCAAAGCAAATGCACAAATCCTGTGTGCCCTTCAGGTATCTCATGACACCTTTCACTGCTTCCCAATGCTTCTTGCCAGGGTTGGCCATGTATCTAGAAACCACTCCCACTGCAAATGCAATGTCCGGCCTAGTAGCAACCATGGCATACATGAGACTGCCACAAGCTGAAGCATACGGAATCTTGGCCATATCAGCCCTGTCTCTATCTGGCTGTGGGCTGTCCATAGCACTGAGTTTCACATATGGAGGCAAAGGAGTACTAGTCTTCTTCCCCCCGTCCATATTGAACCTCTGCAAGACTTTGCCAATGTATTCCTTCTGAGACAAATACAACACATGCTGATTTCTGTCCCGAAGTATCCGCATACCCAAGATGTGATTTGCATCACCCAAATCCTTCATATCAAAGGTTTGATGCAGCCTCTGCTTCAAGGCATCCATCTCCTTACGAGATTTCCCGGCAATCAAAATATCATCAACATACAAGATGAGGATCAATAGACTGCCATCCAAAGCTTTCTTGGTGTACAAGCAGTGATCTATGTCACTTCTCCTGAATTTCTGAGATTTCATGAATGTATCAAATTTATGATACCATTCTCTTGGTGCCTGTTTGAGCCCATAAAGACTCTTTTTCAGCTTGCATACAAGCTTCTCCTTTCCACTCACTGCATAACCCTCTGGCTGCTGCATATATATCTCCTCATGGAGATCACCGTGAAGAAAAGCAGTCTTCACATCCATCTGAATCAAGTCCAGATCATCATGTGCAACCAAAGCTAACACAGCTCTAAGTGTGGTAATTTTGACCACTGGAGAGAAGATCTCATCAAAGTCCACACCATATTCCTGCTTGTAGCCCTTAGCCACTAACCTGGCTTTGTATCTTGGCTTTGCATCTGGTGCAACTTTGAGCTTGTAAACCCACTTGCATGGCAAAACCTTCTTGCCTGCAGGCAAATGCACCAACTTCCATGTTTCATTTTTATGCAGAGAATCCATCTCTGACTTCATGGCACGCTCCCATAGAGCCTTGTCTGCCCTCTGTAAAGCCTCTTTGTAACATGAGGGCTCCCCACAGTCAGTGAGCATCAAGTAGTCAACCCCTGGAACAAACCTGTCAGGGGCTCTGGAGGGTCTTGTGGACCTCCGTACCCAATGACCATCATTTGCAGGTTGCTGTCCAGCCTGCATATCACCCATTGGTGGCTCCTGTTCCATGCCATAAGGCTGAAAAATCATGCCCGGTATCTCCTCTAACTGTGGTATATCCATAGGGATATCTTCTGCCATCTCTGGCTGTCCATTTGGACCATTTTCAGCACCATTTAAGGGTTGGTTTTCCTGCTGTAATGGCTGATTTACAGCCCTTTGTTGTTGTCCATGATGTCCATCATCATCAAAGATGACTCTGCCAGGCTCCTGTTGCCTTGCAGGCTCCTTATACATGCATGTTTCATCAAAAATGACATCATTGCTGCGTATGATCTTTCTATTCATGGGATCCCAAAGTCTATACCCCATTTCACCTCTGTCACCATATCCTAGGAATATGCATTTGTGAGACTTAGGATCAAGTTTGGTGCGCATTTCCCTGCGTATGTGCACGTACGCAACGCAACCAAACACTCTCAAGTGCTTGTATGACGGAGGCTTCCCTGTCCATACTTCTTCTGGCACTTTCCCACCAAGCCTCGTGTTAGGTGACCTGTTTATAAGGTGAACGGCTGTCATAACAGCTTCAGCCCAAAAACCATGAGGTAATGCAGCATGTGACAACATAGAACGGACCTTCTCCTGTATGGTCCTGTTCATCCTCTCTGCTGTCCCGTTTTGTGGAGGATCATAAGGAGTAGAGAGCTCCGTCTTGATGCCTTTAGCATCACAAAAGTCCTGAAACTGTTTGGACATATACTCTCCACCATTGTCGGAACGCAAAGCCTTCAGTGTTTTGCCAGTTTGATTCTCAACAAATGCAACAAACTTCTCAAACACTGAGAATGTATCACTCTTCAAACGAAGAGGATAAACCCACACCTTGCGTGTGGCATCATCTATAAAAGACACAAAATATTTTGCCCCTCCCAAAGAAAGCTGAGGCATCTCACATACATCTGTATGCACAAGCTCTAACTGAGCATATTTCTGTCCAAGAGCTTTCTTGTGGGGGCACTGGAGTTGCCTGCCATAAATACAATGCTCACAAAACTGAAAACTTGAAAACTTTAGAGAAGGCAAGTAACCCAAACGAGACAATTGCTCCATTCCCTTGACACTCATGTGTCCCAACCGGCTATGCCACATAGAAATTTCCGGCAGCTCGGTTGCATTTACATTAGCATGGTGACAAACACCTGCATGCATAAAGTAAAGAGTGTCCACCTTAGAGCCTCTGGCAACAACCAGTGAGCCCTTACTAATCTTCCACTTTCCACTACCAAATGTGGTAACATAATCAGCATCATCAAGCTGTCCAGTAGAAAGCAGATTCTTCTTGATCTCAGGCACATGCCTGACATCATGGAGCATAAGCTGTGAGCCATCTGAAAATACAAGCCTCACATCACCTCTGCCAAGTATCTTGCATGCATGGTTATGACCCAAATAAACCACTCCTTCATTGCCAGCAGTATACCTGACAAACAAGTCTCTGCAACCTGTGACATGAAAGGAGGCACCTGAATCAATGATCCATGAGTGCATACCATGACCACCTGTAAGAAGTGAATGGGCATCAAGTGAAGACGTAAAGAGGACCTCATCCTCACTGCCACCTGCATGTGACACATTGATTTCTTCGATCTTGACTCCACTTTTGCCCTTTGGCTTTACATCTTTGGCTTCATCTTTCTCTTTGTCTTTGCCTTTTCCCTTTTCTTTTTGATCATTTTTCCATTTGTAGCATTGCTTTTTAATGTGTCCCTTCTTGCCACGATAATGGCATTCCAAATCCTTTTTGGAGCGAGACTTGCTCCTTCCCCTTTCTTGGCTTTTCCCCCTTTGCTGGGATCTCCCACGTGCATTCATTGCATTGGACTTGCCAACAGAGTTGTTTTTCCTGTTCATCTCTTCTTGAAGAAGAGCACCCTCAACATCAGCATATGACAGCATAGCATTCGAATTGCTAGTGGCTGTCCTGAATGTGTCCCAACTCTCTTGCAAAGTGCATAACAAAAAAGTGGCTTTGAACTCATCGTCCATTGCCAACTTTTGATTGATAACCTGGCTGACAATACCATTAAACTCATTTAGATGGGCTGTCATAGATGCCCCTTCCTTCATCTGAAGACCTATGAGTTTCTTCAACCAATACACTTTGCTTGAGGCACTTTGTTGGGCATACAAGTCCTGCAATCTCTGCCACATTCCCCAAGCTGTCTTCTCTTCACGAATGCTGAAAAGTAATGAGTCTGACACAGACAACATGATAGTAGATCTTGCCAGCTCATCCATATCTTCCCACTCTTCAGCAGTAAGAGAAGCGGGCATCACACCCCTTTCTTTGATAGGCTTGTGCTGCTTTTTCTGGAGCAACACATTGTAGCACTGGGTTTGCCAAATATCATAATTATGCGAGCCTTCAAGCTTCTTGATGTGAAGCAATGAAGAGCTCTCACCTGTGGTTGCCATAGCAATATGCAACCTGATAATGCCTGACTCCCTGCAAAATGTGCAAACACTGCACCAAAAGCACACAAAGTGCTCACAGTTTTTCTCCCAAAGTTTATCTCCCACTGCGGAAGCAAGAATGCAACTTTTCTCCCACTTTATGTGATGAAAACACCAAAATCTGGTTGCTGCTGATTTTGGACAGCACCTTAAATGTGCTTTTTTGCCCTTCCAAAGTGCTGTACAGCAGTACCAAGTGCTCACCAATGATGTACCAAACCTGTACCGGCAAGTTCAGCAGCTGAAATTGAACCTTTTGGTCACTCAAAACAGTGTACAGCCATGCCAAAACATGCACAAAGCTGTGCCAAATCTGTACCAGCAGGTACAATAGCAATAATTGCTCTCCTGGCTGTAAAAATGAGTGAAAATCAGACTTTAACAGTCCCGAACACTGCATACAACCGTTCCGAACAGAAATTGGGCAAGAGCCCCTTGACAGCAAGCTGATTTCTGAGGATTCAAGGCATAAATGTCTTGCCTGCTGCTTTGCCAAGCTCAACAAGCATACAAACTTGAAAAGCCCCTTGATTTGAGATCAATTTCTGATCATGCATGGTACATTGACGCACATGAAGGCATCCAGAGTGTTCACGATGCTTCCCCTGGCCACATATACATCAAATTCATGAATGCCCCTTGATTTACAGGCACATTGAGTGCTTGTAAGGCATCAACACATTATCCACAGCATCAAATGCGATTGCCTGCATGCAAATCAATCCCATCGGCACAAAAGCCCCTTGATTTGCACTGCAATTTGCTGCAATTTTACCCAAATGTGCGATTTTTCACGTCATACAGCATGTATGAGTGCTTAATTGCACAATTACATCAAAAGCCCCAAATTTCAACATCCAATTTCCTGCAAATTGATCCTGATTTGACCAATTTCCTGCAAATTTATCCTGATTGTGACCAATGTCACCCCAATTTTGCCAATTTTGCTCAAAAAATTGAGCAATTGGGCACCTGTACCTGCTCAATTGATTTAATTGATAAGAAATTCGCAAAAATTAAAGGCAAGTACCTATGAAATTCTGAATTTCTCTGATTTGCAGGTTGATTTCTGTTGCAGGAGGGGGGGGGCTTGATGAATATGCTGCTGCTGTATTGATGCAGGCAGGCCAAGGCTTCTCCTAGCTGCTTTGCTGAAGGAGACTAAGATGCAGGCGCATGCGAGGTAGGCGCACGAAAAGCAACTGGCTGAAGAAGCAAGGCAACCAGGACTACCAGGCGTACTCGACTCAGGTCAGCAACAAGGCGTGGAGTCAAAATGATGTGTGGTCGCTTCTTCTCCAGGCGGAATAGGCGGAACCAATCGTGATGCGTGGTCGCTTCTTCTCCACGTTCACCGCACCAGGAGCCTGCTCTCACCAAAGCTGGCGGCTATAGAGGCTGGCTCGTAGGCGTGTTCGCCTGAATATGGACGCCCGCCAATTAAATGCCGCCTCCGCCTAGTGGCCACCGCTACACCCACCGCTACACGCTTCAGTAGTCGGGCTGCACAGATTGTGCAGTGGCCGACGGGACCTCTTCGCTCCGCACTCAGCTTACGGCAGTTGACGCTGCGGCTACTCCTCATGGCTGATGGTCGACGGCAGCGGTTGGCTGCACACTTGCGCTGCCATCACATAGTCGCTGCCCAAATTACATACAGACTGCGCCCAGCACGTTGACTCTTTGCACTTCAAAGACCTGCTGTCTCAACGACCACACACAGTGCTCTTCTACAGTCAATTTCCAGCGTTGCAGTTCTGCTCGTGGCTCTTCCTCTGCTCTGATACCAGTTGATGGGAGAGAATTAGGGTTAAGAGTGATGTGGGAGACATACACAGAGAGAAGAACAAGGGAGAGAGAGTTGTGGGGATAAGTCAACTCATGAGGCATAAGTGTGTGACTCCCCTATCACACATGTATATTGCACTAGTACACATAGTGCACTTAGTACATTAAAAGTACTAAGTGTACTATGTACTATAACTTATGGGCTTGTACACACTATAAGGGTGGGCATAACGCCTTTACCCCAACAAACAACGTGGGGGCCTTTGCAAGTGATTACATATTTTTTCTTTTTGATCTCTTGTTTTTATGTTTTATTTAATTTTTCTCACTTTCTTTTATGGCAATCACAAGTAGGATTACAATGTTTTATTATTAAGGTTAGTGGTGGGGTTCTTAGGCTTGTTGGCAATAAGGGAGAAGAGGGGGGTCTGGAAGAATGTAAACACAATAATCAGGAATGAGTGTGAATTTTAGTTCCTCAGTTGATATATTAAAGCAATGTAAGATAGTAGCTTCTTGGGGATGTTGCTTTGTTGGACTATTGTTAAATGAACTAGAGGAAAACTTGCGCCTCCATTCTTCATCCATGTGTTTTTCAAGTTTTAATTGTATTTAAGTGCTCTTACAAGCAAATATTGATGTAGTGCTCTTGTAATGAAGTGCGCTCTTAGACTATTGATGTAGTTGCCGATGCACAAAACCATTGGAGAGACTAATAAAAAAATTTCATCGACTTGCGTGGCTAATGGAGAACATCTTCACTTTTCTTGAGAGTGGAATGTGGAGTTCTATAGTAAAGAGGAAGTTATTGATGTGTTCTATTGTTGGTGAGGTTCGGGTCGTGATAACAATAAGGATAACTTCTTGTGCTTACACCTTCCAAGAGAAATCTAGGTAATGGATCATACCATGGACCATGCTTTTGCCTACCATGGCGTCCCCATTTAGATATGTACATGAAATAATGTTGATGGTGAGGCTATGGCACTAATGAACTTTGTAGTTCTTTTGACAGTGGGTGAGTTAATACTTGTGTTTACTCATGGAGCAACTGCTACATTAGTTAGCTAGTTGAAATAAAGAATGAAAGCTAATTAGCTTGCTCATTGAGATGGCGTTGAGGAGCTTGGTAGATTACTGATGAGTATTTGATCTACTCATATTTGTGGACTCTTGGTTTTAGTGACTACTTATTCATGAGCATGAAGATCTAGAGATTATCATGACTTGTGGAGATTTCTTGATGATGTCATTACTCTCATGTAGCCATTTATATGGTAGTGGTGTGAGGACGTAGGCTAATAATGGACCAACACACTTGTTTTCTCTTTAGAAGGTTTTTTTTTCCCCGAGCATATGTATGTATTCTTATGACAGTGTGTAAGTAAAGTTATCATGTCACTTCACTTGTACTTCTTTGATTCTCATCAATCTACTTTGAGTGTTGTGCTTCCATCTATCTCTTCTTGCTTGCTATCTTGATCTCCACTCCAACAATTGATAATAGAGTAGAGTTTTTGCGTGTTTCAGAGCATTTTGGGGCTCATTCAAATGCGATGAGTTTCTACAAACATTCCAAGAGTGTCAGTTTGAATTATTTTTTTTTCGATTTTGGATTTTCTGCACTATATCAACAACATTGGATATGTAGGCAGGGCCGTCGTCATCTTCGACATTGCATCTTTGAGCTCATCTTCAATAGCTTCAATAGCATCGTCGACATTATCGATTTTTGCATTCGTGCTAAGTATGATTTCCACACTACACTCTGTAAATTTTCGTACACTTTGCAGGTTTCCTTTGTTATCAATGATCTACTAGCAACCATCTTGGTTGCATTTAGTGGGCATTGACAGTACCTGTAAAAAGCTGGGATATTTACATTCTCTGTCATCTTGGTTGCATTTAGTGGGCATTGACAGTACCTACAAAAAGCTAGGATGTTTACATTCTATGTGATAGGTTAGTTATTTGTAAGATGAAATGGCAGGCAGTGATGTATTTGGGATGCTTTCCGTTGAGCATAAGCTTGACATGACCAAATACCCATTGTGGTCATATATGATGCACCATGTATTGATTGCCAAAGGGCTTTATCATTGGCAATGAGGCATGTCCTATCTCACCAACATAGAATGGTACACGTACTTTGGATGGTGACACTAGTTTAGATGTAATAGTGGCGTCTGCCTCTGGATTTCCCATAGCAAAATAACCCGGGTGGGATGGTAGGGATACATAAGCACATGCATTAGTGGCACTTCAGTGAAAAGGAGTAAACTCATTTATAGGCTCTTTTATGTACGTTGTTTGCATACTTAGAATGATTCTAGTATTGTATATAGCCATACTTTAGAAAGTGTCTTATATTCTATTGATGCTCATGGTATTTTTTTTTTAAGAATCACTATTATTATTTTTTTAAATAATAAAAATTTTATCTGAATGCTCAATCCGAATGGCTAAAATGCAGAAAGTCTGAAGCCGAAACGGCTATAGGAAGAAAGCCTGAAGCTGAATGGCAGAAGTCAAATGCTTTAATGCGGAATGCTTGAAGCCGAATGCGGAAAGCCAAATGCTAAATGATTGACTAGGCAAAGTCTACTAACTCAGCTGATGGATGAGGAAGTCCGATGCCGAAGGTTCAATTTGCTGACAGGGCAGAACTGATGGATGCAATTGAACGGCTAATCGAGTACAACTGAAGCTAAAAGCTGAATGCTAATCTACTGACTAGGCTAGGCTGACTGACACAGCTGAATGGCTGAACAAGCAGAATTGAGACACAGAAGTCCAATGCCAAATAGAAAGCTTAATGGCTAACTAGGCTAAATTGACGGACGTAGAAGTCCAATGTCAAAAATTGAAAGCTAGTACTCAAATAATAGCAACAACAACAATAACAACAACAGAAAATAGTAGAACTCAGTGGAGACTAAAATCCAAAGCCAAAGGCTTCTGAAAGCTTGAGCTGAGTGTAGTGCTAGTGTGCACGGTTGCTTAGAATGTACAACAGTAAAAAGGAGAGCTGACCAATGTACAAAGGAGGCAGAAACCCTATATTTGTGTGGAAACAGAAAAGTGCAAGAGCTTACCCAAGCTTAAGGTGACGACGATGAAAGGATGTATGACGGTGAAGCTGAAGAAGGCCACCACCTGATTCACTGCTTCAGAGACTGATTGCAAGAAGCTATTGGTTATGTAGTCAAGATCCGAAAGGCACAATTGGAGCAATGCCATTGACAAGAAAGGCGTTAAGGCCAATCTAGCAAGAAGTCGAGGCAAGAACAGATGCGAACGTTGGTGGGTGGAACCGTTAATCGAATGCAAACGCAAGTGCTGAAACCGAGACATTGAACACCACTCTGAGCTGTTGGCATTGAAACTAAGGTCTTCATAAACACATGCTCTGATACCAATTTTGGATGACTTGGGAGAATATGCTCTTCCACACTCACACAAACACACACGTACACACAGTGACAGAGAAGCTCAGAGAGCGAGAGACAAAGCTCGATGCTAGAAAGTACTTGATAATAATGTCACAAATGAGTGGAGTACAATATAGCCCTAGCCCTAGGGTTGATGTGGCTAACACACTTCACAAGATGTGTTCACACGGGAAAAAACCCCTACCAGCATAGGGTAAAAAGTGCCCGTGTAAAGGGCTATTCATACCAGGGACTTCAAGGCTAACAATATGACACATGAAAGAGTCCCAATGTATACCATTGAGGACACATAAAACAAACATCTTTATCCACCAAATACCCATCTAGAGCTATGAGAGCATGATGAAACTCGCTACACATTCTTTGATGAGGCAAAAGTCCATCCACATCTTTTTGTATATGCATGAAGGTCCATGTAAATAACCTTCATCGATGGTAGTTTACATATGAAATCTCATTGTCTTTATTATTGGTTTTAAAGTTAACATATACTGAGACCTTACGCTCATTTGCATAACACCAAAACACATCGTGACTCCACCATGATGCAAAATGTCATCTAAAAGCTCTCCGTTACCTACAATATGCTCCAATGGAGCTAAGTTTGAACCAATGAGCTCCTTTGATCTTACTCTCCAAGAAGCTAGCAATACTTTTCTAACCTCTATTTCTTCAAGTAACCAACCATTATCAGGAGTGTAGTTATAGGTTGCATGAGAAATATCTACAACCAAGAGGCCCAAATCATAGGATTTCTTCATGTGACCAACCATTATCAAGAATGTAGTTGTACATTGCATATAAGCAATATCTACAACCAAGAGGCCCAAATCATAGAATTTCTTGGGATCTATTTCACTTCAATCAATATATAAGGTAGATACCATTGAACAAACTTTTGATTTTCTTTTGCCTTATAACTATCATAATACTTACCACTAAACAAACTTTTGATTTTCTTCTACCTTATAACTATCATAATTACTGGGAAACCTTGGCCATCTACCATATGGAATCAAACAAGGAGTGGAATTTGTCATTTTTCTTGTTATATCATCGATTTCTTTCTTCACATTATCATCTAACTCTCTCATAAGAGAACTAATGTACTTAGAAGACATAGTCAATGCTAGTATACGCATGCAATCATATACTAGATACAAAAACAAATCAAAGCCATAGAGATCATATGAAAATCTCTATAAACTTGATCTACTCGTCGTCGATAGACCTCCTTCCTTATTAAGAATTTCTTCATGAAGAGCTTGGGTGCTTGCTTGTAGCTATATTTGGTAGTGATGTGTGTGAACACACTAGGACCAGAGTTGGGGCACTTTTTCCCTCTTAAGGACGTTTTTTTTCCGCATGCTAGTATAGACCCATCTTGGGGTATACTTATCATCTTTGTACAACATACATTCTTTATCTATCTATCATCTCATTATGTGTTCCCTTGAGCTTCTCCATTGTGTATGCATGTGCGCGCGCGTATTCATACAACCTTAATTTCAACATTTAGTATTAGAGCATACGCTCCTCGCCTCTGTTGTTGCTGCTTACCCTTTAGCTTGAGTCACCTGCCTTCTTGAATTGGATCAAGGAGCCTTTCTAGGAGAAGAAAGAGGACCTAGAAGTGTGGAGTACTTTGTACTACAGCTTTTTGGTCAAATTTTTGTTCTGGGTGTATTTTGGGGGCCGTTCGTATGGGTTTCGATTTTCTGCAAACATCTTCGAGGACCAGATTTGCAATGTTCATCAGATTCTAGAGTAGTATTATTAGATCTACTATAGATGGGTGTGCAGATACATGTAAAAGCATCAGACACTCACCACATTGGATTTTGTCTACAAGCTATATTTCAACGACATTGATCTCTATATCTTACGAGTAAAATCTCTACTCACTTTACTCTACATTTCTTTCATACACCTTGCAGGTTTCCATTGTCAATGGCCTTATTAGCATCCATCTTGGTTGCATCAAAGAATCACTTAGCACTTTCAGGTTACGTGATTACTTACTTGCGTATTATAAAAAATGGTAGACAATGATGCATTTTGGATGTTATGCACATTGAGAATAAGCTTGATGCGGGACCAACTACCCGTTATGGTCCTACATGTTGTGGCATGTATTGGTAGCCAAAGGGCTATAGAATGTTGTGGTTGCTACTGAGAAACGTCCTAGTTTCTCTGATAAACATGATGCAGAAGGCACAACTATAGACACAAACTGAGTTTCACATGGTGCATTACCACAGGATAGCATACCTCCTATGTAGGAACAAATGAAGTGGGATGGAAGAGATGCGCAAGTACGTGTGTTGCTTGCTTTGTCAGTAAAGAGAAGTACCATTTCTCACATTCGATTATGCATGACTGCTGAACATTCTTAGGATGCACTTGCATTGTTGTACCATGTATATGAGAAAGTACGTGTTGCTTATCTACGTAAGCAATTAGAGTCAGAGCATATGAATGAGGGGGACTTCAAAGAAAATTTCCTTACAAAAATCAAGTATTTCAAGGAGCAGTTGTGGCCTGTGTTGATGAAGTATATCCTAATAGATCATTCTACTGTCTTGAATGCATTACCGAACTCGTATCAAAGTTTTCCTTCTACCATCAGACTCATGATGAAAGGCAGTCCAAATGCCTTGAAGTTTGAGGAGTTGGTTTCTATGCTCTTGCAAGAAGAGCAATCCAGGAAAAACAGACATGTCATGCGTATAGGAGGTCATGCTTTTGTTGCCAGTCAACAAAGAGACAAAGGTAAATCCTTTCCTCAGGGTAGTTACAAGCCAAAATCAGAGTCATCGGGTAAGCCTACAGACAAGGAAGACGACAAGCGAAAGAAAAAGAGTAAATGCAACTATTTTAGAAAACTTGGTCACTACATTAATGAGTGCAAGAAGTGGCTAGAGAAGGAGAAAAAGAAAGAGAAGGAGAAGTGGCTAGACAAGGAAGGCGATAAGCCAAAGAAAAAGGAAAAATGCAACTATTACAAGAAATGCTACTACATTAATGAGTTCAAGAAGTGGCTAGAGAAGGAGAAAAAGAAAGACTTAAGTATGACTGTAGCTAATAGATTAATATCTAATGCAGAAAACGAAGAATCTACAAACTATGCACATGAAAATTAGACTTTCATTGTGCAATGCAGTTTTGACCCTTTGCATAAGAATGTATGTATGCTTGCTATAGATATATATGTATGGTATTTTTATAGTGGTGCTAGTAAGCACATTACTTCTCATCATAGTTTGTTCTCATCACTTAAATATGCTCCATAGGGAAACAATGTTACATGTAAGGAGTTTCATGTATACATGGTTGATCATGGGATAAAACATTAATGTACTTTTTCCTATATACCTCAACAAAACAGTGTTGCTGAATGTAAAAAAGTCTCTCATGGAGATGGCATGTTTTATGGTCAAAAGTCAAGAGTACCTCATAGTTATTGGCTAGAAGCAGTCATGTGTGCAACGTATGTTTTGAATAGGTGTCCTACAAAGGCTTTGCATACAATTATGTCTTTTGAAGCTTGGAATGGTAGAAAACCTTCCATGGCTCACTTACTCATTTTCTTATGTACTTGTACTTGAGCAAATTCACTAGCAAGACGATAAGACTATTAAATGTATTTTTGTGTGGGGTATAGCTTGGAAAGTAAAGGTTATCGTCTCTATCATCCTGCTACTAAGTGGATTCTTGTGATGAGTAGAGATCTATTTGTGAAAGATGTAATTCAACCCTTGCTTTCATGTTAACAACATCAAAATATATGTTTGGAGGATATATTTGGCACTCTTCTTTCATTGTTCAACATAGGACACATTAATGTAGAGCATTTGGTTACTCAAAGAAATGCTGAAAATCAACCTACACATGTTAAAAATCAGCATGTTTTTTTAGCACACAGATCAGCCTATTGATGAGACAAATGTGGATGATGTAGAAAGAAGAGAAATTGAGGAGTCAAAAAGTATGCCAAAATGGTTGGTGCAGACACTATGTGATAACAAATTGGCCACTTCTTTGCCTAGTGGAATATGTGCATGTTCTCATCATGCACCTCATGTTGACGTAGGTCATGCTCTTATTGCTAGTTTATGTAATGAAGAGGAACTTGTCTCCTTTGATGAAGCAAAGGAATATAAAAATTGGATGAGTGCTATGCAATCTGAGTATGATTTGATACTTAAAAATGATACATGGGATTTGGTAGACTTGCCTCTTGGCAAGGACATTGGTATGAAATGGGTTTTGTAAGCTCAAACGTAGAGCGGACGATAGTGTTGAGTGATACAAAGATACACTTGTTACAAAGGGTTTTACGCAAGAGAAAGGCATTGACTATGGTGAAACCTTTATACCAACATGTCGTATGACTACCATGCGAAGTATCATTGCATTAGCAGCACGTAAAGGTTGGAATGCACGTCAGTTGGATATCAAAAGTGCTTTCTTGAATAGAGATTTGCATGAGGAGGTCTATGTATCTTAGCCTCGTGGTTTTGGTCAGGAATCAAAAGTATGCAGATTGAAGAAAGCTTTATATGGAAGCAGGCTCCTAGAGCATGGTACGGAAAGATATACACCTACTTGGTTGCACAGGGTTTTTGATGGTACCCTCTATATTAAGAGGAATAAGGATGTTTTATTGGTCATTGGGTTATATGTTGTTGACATGCTGTGCACACGCCTTAATGATGATCATATTTCACCTTTATAGTTGATTTAGAGAAGTCTTTTGGGATGTCAGATCTTGGACCATTCCACTATTATTTGGGCATTGCATTTTGGCAGCGTAATGGTGGTATTGGAGGAAATACATAGATGCATTGTTGAAGAGGTTCAATATTGAAGAGTGTAAACCTATGGGCTACACCTATGGAGTTGGGTTTATGACTAAGTCTTGAAGATATAGGTGATCCATTTTGATGTTGGCTTGTATCAAGAAGCTATTGAATGCCTTATCTTTTTGTGTAATACTTAGCCTGACGTTCAGTATGTGGTCTCAATATTGAGTCGATTTATGCATAGCCCAAGCACAAAGCATTGGTTGACGAAGGCTCTACGAGAGAAGTTTGAAGCTTTTCGTAAAGCTTTAAATTTACTTCCCTTTGGGGACTAGTTTGATCATAGTCTAAAGAGTATGGCACATCTCTGTACTTTTAGTGCTAGCTCACCCCTTGTTCACATCATCACTTTAGGAAAAAATTATAGCCATATTTGGTAGTGATGTGTGTGAACACACTAGGACCAACCAAGGTACTTTTTCTCTCAAGTTTAGGAGGTTTTTTTCCCCATGCTAGTATACAACCATCTTGGGGTATACTTATCATCTTTGTACAGCACACATTCATTATTGATCTATCATCTCATTGTGTGCTCCCTTGAGCTTCTCCACTATGTGTGTGTGTGTGTGTGTGTGTGTGTGTGTGTGTGTGTGTGTGTTCCATGACCATGTTATGTGCATGAAATCAAACACCATGACCATCCATGGCATCCTTGTAGAGTGGTCTTCAACATAGAGCATCTCAACAAATAGTAGTCCACCTGCTCCTCATTGCTACCATTGGGGCACAATGACAGCAAATACATCATCCATGGTCAATAAATCTATAAGCTCATCATATTCAACAAGTAGTTGAACTAATAGTTTACTTAAGCTAGGTCTATTTTATTTATCTTAATATCCTCCAATCCTAGAACCACCGATATCTCCAAAGAGAATTCTAATAATTCTACCTTGAAACTCCACAGAAGCGTGATGTTCATCTCAAATTACTTGCAATCCAATCACTCTTTGTATAATTTTATCAGCTAAACATAGCTCTATATCATCCATGTCATCTTCCTCTCTTGAGGAGAATGATCTCTACATGTCTCTATAAACACAGGTATGTTATCCATGACATCCTTCTCTTGATGAGAATGGTCTACTTTCCTATGTTCTAATGGGACAAATTGGCAAGTATGCAAACCAAGGTCAGAGGAACTAGTGTCAAATCTTTCATCAACTTCCTTATGCCTCGCATACATGGATGGAGCAACCATTTAACCATCATGGCAATAAGTTTTACATGTACACTACAATTGCCTCCATCTATGAGATGCTAATATTTTTATCATGCACAGAATTATTGTCATCCATAAAATTATACTCATTCAAATCTAGACTAGCTCTTGGGTGTCTATTTCCAGACGTCTTAGCGGCGATAATGTGCATAGAATGTCCTTCTACGAATGCCTGGGTAACAAAGACGTGTGTCTACATTTGTAATTGCATCTACGTCTTCCTAGGTTTTCATCTGTTGATGCCATTTGAAACAAAAATGTCTAAGTAAACATTAATCAATAACCAATAAGTGTATGCTTAAACTTATAGTTATAAAAGCATCATCATCTAAAATAAAAGCTTACTAGCTTTAACATATTATCAACTCTCTCTCTCTGTCTCTCTCTCTCTCTCTCTCTCTCTCTCTCTCTCTCTACAAGATTTCAAAGTGACATTATCCCCATAAATTAAGGAGTTATGGTTATAGGCTTGATTAGATGTTTTGGCTACACTCAACCTTTAGTGATATATTTTATGTATTTGCATAAATATATGCCATCCAAGGTTATCAATCTCTCATGTTTATCCTCTAAAGTTTTTCTTAACAAAATGTCAGATTTTTTCCATAATAGTGGTGAGTTCTAGTGGCCCTTTACCTCCCTTGAGTAGTAAACACAACTGTAGACTAGCTGTGTTGTGATCAATGATGTGAAACAAGAAAAGGGATAGTTGGGATTATCATCAAAGGGAAGAGGAGGCATAGAGAGTACAATGGGCCCGCATGAATGAGTTTATTTTACAGGCCCGGTAGGTTGCTTTATGCACCCCAGTTGGAGCAGGGAGTTTGGTGGCCGAGAAGCTAGAAAATGGATAGCAACATGCAGAAAACTACAAAGCTAGGGTTGGTATGTGTGTGTGTGTGTGTGTGTATTTGTCGATGTGTGTTATCCAAACTAGATTGGTAGCTAATACAAGCATGATAAACCTTTGAATATGTGATTTGGAAGGACATGTAATTGACAAATGTTTCCATAAGTTCCCAAGTTCTAGCATGAAAACAAATACTCTATATAAGGGGGTATCATGGGCATCATGTGTCCTCAAGCTTATAATGCAAGGAGAATTACACTTTCTCTACCCAATAGCAGCCACACTACTATGAATTGCCTTCTTGCTTTGCTTGGCTGCAATGTTGGTATATGCTAGTTGTGGCTTGCACTCTTGTTTTGCTTACGGGCACTCGCCACTGTGCGCTTCCTTGTGACTGCATGTTATTGCTTGCACTACCCATTACCCTTGCATGCACCCACTCTTGCAGCCCATATGCCCTGCTGATCGTGCATGCACTGCCCACTTGGCCACCACCGATTGATACTAAGATAACTAGTTGATTGCTTTAAGATCCAGCTACTTAGAGACACGAAAATTCGACACCAAGATGAATTAGCTTGGATACATATAAAGAGACTTGAGATAAGTGCAAGTAATATATTCATTGCTTGAAAATGGTCCCCTTTTATATAAGGAGCTACACCTTTTGGTTTGCACATCAATATAGGATAATTTCCTTTGCTCATGTGGCTCCATGCTAGACTTTGCTCTTGCTTGGCTACTCATACTCACTCCCGACCCCTTTGTTGTGCTCAATGGCACCACATTTCCCAACAACCCTTACCTATGTACAACTTACTTTGCTTGTCTCTTGAGATTGTAAGACAAACTGATGCTTTCATACCATGAGAAGAATGCAAAGGAGAGAGTGAGCTTGAGCTCCTTGCAAAAGCAAACATCTTTACACACACACACAATAATAGATAACCATACAAGAGAGATGGATGGCTGAATTTTCTTCATTCTTCTTCACTTGTCTACAACCATAACATGAAGATTAGGAGTATACACTATCATTAGAACATTTCGGAGGTCATTTAGAGGGCCTTAAAGAAGAGAGAGAAAATAGAATCCCACCAATCAGAAAGACACCAATGTAATGTTGGAAAATTGCTAAATGCATATAAAAATATATCAATTTTTTAATAGTATATTCAAAAACCACCGTATTCATCTAAAAAGTAATCCTTTTTGGAGAAAATGAGTGCCAATGGCATTGAAGATGCCTGACAAAGTACAAGGCATATCTTACAGAGCATATCTTCTCTAATATTATAGAGGAGGAAAAAAATTGAATGCTCTCCCAATTTTTTGGTCTTCTTCGTCACATATACTTTACTCATAAGCTTGTTCTTCTTCTCTCTCTAATCTATTTTTTCAAAAATGGCTACAATCCATCGCTTTGTATCATATTAGGCTTATCCTGCATCTGAGGATATTGACGAAATAACTCAAAGGCCAAGGAGATCTAGAACAACAGTGCATTCAATAATTGTCTCCAATATAGTCAATGAGCAGAACTAATGGATTCAACTTCAAATAAGTAAGGGAACTTGGGTGCTTATGCAACCAAGAATATTTACGTTACATCATGGAAGGGTAGAATCGAGGACTTTAAGATAGAGCTTGGGAAAACAAATATAAAGGAGGTTCTTGTGTGCAGCATGTCTACATGCACAAGGAGCTTGTGCTTGGCAAAGATGATAATTCATCCTTACCCCCACACATATTAAATTGTAAGCCACTGACCTTTGATTTAATGCAATCTTGTTCTTTCTTATATTTGCATTCTCTCATTCAAGTGTTCAATGTTTTTTTGTATGTGCAGATGTGTATCCCTCCTTCTATGCAGAGTGGCAACTAATTGAGTGCATCATCGGGATCATGAATGTGTTGCATGCACACATTGGGCAGCTATGCAGTATGAGGGGAGAAGTGCAAGAAGCCTTGTAGAGGTAGGTATTTGTTTTAATGACCACTTCTACTCTTTGTTGGATGGGCGTTTGGAGAAGCTTCCTCTCGACGGAGAATGGATTGGACCATTCCTGATTCTTCTATTATAGAATCTATTAAGAGTAAGCTTTACAAAGATGTGTAGCGATCATTGAGAGGAAGTATACCCACACGAGTAGTGAAAATTATCTTGTACATTTCAATAACTATTTTTGTGGAGATATTCAATGTTTGTTAGGTGAAAATTACAAAAACAATGTTTGTTTTGCAGAAATTTAGAGTCTGGTTTCTTGGCTAAACTACTTGATGAGAGCTGGGAGGGGTGGTTGCAAGATGAGGGTACTCACTTTCGTTCACTCTCTCTAAAATTGGGACATCCATGCATCTCGGGCGGAGTACCTCAATCGTGATAGTGCCGCGAATTAAAAGACGACACGTGCCTCCCGAGCCTAAATCGACATATCTCGATCGAGATGCCAACTAATGCCACGCTAGCAGGTCCGGGTTTCCAGGCGTCATCCATGTCACCAATACATGTCACCGCCACCACATTATCTCGATCGAGATATCTATGCCACTCGGATCCACATCAGGGCCACGCTGTATCCCCCTAGGCATATTTGACTAGCACATCTCCATCGTCCACGTATCTTGAACGAGAAATTAACATCAAATCGCGACCATTCATTGTTCGAGGTAATGGGATACAATCTCCACCGTCCCCATATCTCGATCGAGATACTGAGATCAAATCTCAACCGTCCAAATATCTCGATCGAGATACAGAGATACAATCTGCACCGTCCAAATATCTCGATCGAGATACGTAGATGCAATATCCACCGTCCAATTATCTCGATCGAGATACGTAAACGCAATCTATACCGTCCATTCACGTACGTTGGAAGATGCGATCTCGGCCGTTTAAATATCTCGATCGAGGTATATAATGAATCTTGACCGTCGACATACGTTGTCGTGGTAATGACTTTAAATCGTGGCCGTCCATGTACCTCGAACGAGATAGTAATATCAAATCTCAACCGTCGATCCTTCCCCAACCCTAAAATTAGGTGTGTATCTTGGCCGTATGTTGCACTAACCCTAATATCCAGAGCGTTAATCTTGCAAACCCTAAATTGCATGATGTTACCGAACCTCGATCGAGGTTATAAAACCGGAAAACTTTTTTTTTTGCCTCATTGTCACAAGTCGTTTTCACTCTCCTTGCTCTCTTGATTTGGATTAGCATTAGTGAGCCCATTAGCATTGTTTTATAGCTTCATTAGTGCTACTTAGCACTAAGCATTAGACCCTTCACATTAGACCCTTCACATTGGACCTTTGTGTTTGGCTTAGGTTTTAGCATGGAGTCACACGAGGAGGGCCACGAGGAGGGCCGCTCATCTATTGCGGACCTCATCGCGGAGATAGACCGCGAGTTAGCGGCTATCCGTAGGAGTACTAGAGACACACCGTCTACATTACATATCGTGGCAGACTTGGAGGCGATGCTTGCGTCCCTTCGTAGCCTTCACGATATTGTTTATGTAGATGAGTGGATAGCCCACCATCGCACTGCTCTTGTGTCACATGGCCTGACATATCGTTAGGTCTGTGATCTTGCTCCTATTAGGGACGGAGCCTACCTAGATCTTTTCCTCGATAGTCGTGGGATGAGGCCTGGGGCGGGCAAGCCCCTTACTATTTCGCGGTGTTCTCATCCTCGTATGGCGGCACATATCTATAGTCGATATGTTGCCGCATATGGGAGGATGCCGAACAACCGCCATATTCCCATATACTTTGCAAAGCAGTTTTGTCTTAGGGGAGGAGGTGGATTACACCAGCCATCGTCCGGGTGGTGGTGCTGGCCGAGGCCGTCTCCAGGACCAGGGTAGGTGGCCTCCACCAGCCCTTCGTGTAGCACCTACCACAGATCCTTCATTTGTGCCATTGTCGACAGTAGAGGCTCTTGGCACCCAGGTCGGCATTGACGTACGGAGTACCACGGAGAGCATCCAGCACGTGGTGCGCCTGTTCTCACGATCTATACCGACGACAGATGTCGAGGTATTTACATATATATTACGTCTTAAGTTTTTTTGGTCATTTATCTACATGTTTATATATACTTTTCTATATTTTTACATGAGCAGCATGGTTGATTGTGTCACGTAGTTTCCCACACCTACCACTGAGAGACTCACTCAGGAGTTGGTAGAGGCGAGAGCGGAGATTGACCGCCTCAGAGCTGCATTACAGATGGCAGAGGCAGCTACTGCAGAGGCACAGCATCTGAGAGAGTCCGACATCCAGCAGGTAGGTTTCTCTTGTATGTAAAAGAGTTATAATTAAGGTCCTAAGTTATAAATTTCTTTAAGTAATACCTAATGAGAGACTAATCAATTATTTTAATGCTTTACTTTTTTGCGTAGGCTCGGACCGAGGTAGAGAGCTCTAGAGCTGAGGCACAGCATCATCAGATTATGGAGTAGATTGCCCAGCATAGGGCAGAGCAGTTGATGCTGCATGTTCGAGAGTTTCGTAGATCCTCGGACGTGACAGTGCCTTACCTACCTTTATATCCACGGCCTGTCACACAGAGGTTTTTCGACGACCTCTCCCGCAGGATGCACCACCCTTCCTACGTGATGCGTGCTGCGCTTTATGTATCGAGGACATTGATAGAACAGGTGGATATGCCCTGGGATGTGGACATATTTTCCACTTGTCTTGCATCACCCAGGAGCTAGTCCGGTTCTCAGCATGCCCCTCCTGCCGTGCACGCGTCGACCTAGCGACGTACAGGGTTTTGAGCATCGATGATCTTCACCCAGGCCTCATTTGAGTAGATGCCAGGACTGGCAGGCCTATTGATTTTACATCAGCTATTGACTTGGGACTCGACGCCTTCGACGATAGAGCCCAGGAGCCTAAGGTGCCTCCTGAGATAGAGTGGAGCTCACATGAGTTTGATGCTTACCAGAGAGTCCTACATGAGAGCCAGATCATAGCATATGAGCGCGTGGGTGGTGCTGGCCCTAGTGGCACCTCGGGTGATGGTGCTAGCAGCAGTGCTGCTTCTCATGAGCAGTGTGTCCTTACAGCAGAGGAGCTTATACGAGCAGAGTGGCAGACACGTACCATTGCAGATTATAGATTTTGGGTTTACAGACAGAGGCATCTTGCATTAGCACGACGTAGAGAGAGAGAGAGGGCCATAGCAGCTTTTGGGACTCGTGAGCTCCCGAGTACACTGGCACCAGCTCACGATCCTGCCTTTGAGGCAGACCTCCCCCCAGACATTCGACGACCCCCGCAGCCGGCACAGCCTCCTCGACGTGCACAGCAGCCTCGATGCGCACGTTGACCGGCAGTTAGAGATGACGATTTTGATTGGGTTGCCGTTCATAGTGACTAAACTCAGACTAGCTGGGTTAGCTCACTTACATTGTACTTAGATTTTTGGGCAGTGACTAACCTCAGGCTAGCTGGGGTAGCTCATTTTCATTCTGATGTACTTATTTGATGTTTATATCATTATGCGTTTTTTCATTATTGAGTATCAATACATTTTAGTTGATGTTCTTGATTTTATTATATTTTTTAACACTTTGGCTATCATATTGTTTGTTGAAAATCTCCATGCCATCGTACCCAAACATGCTCTGATGGGGACCAAACTTTGCAAGCATGGGGGGGGCACCCATCCCCACATGCTTGCAAAGTTTGGTCACAATCAGAGCATGTTTGGATTGGTAATTAGCGCCCAGTGCGGGTTTTTGAAGTCTCTTGGTGCTTAAGAGGCCATGGAAAATCCGGGCCTTCCCCATACCATCGTACCCAAACATGCTCCGATGTGGGGACCAAACTTTGCAAGCATGTGGGGGTGGGTCCCTCCCACATGCTTGCAAAGTTTGGTCACAATCAGAGCATGTTTGGATTGGTAATTAGCGCCCAGTCCGGATTTTTCAAGTCTCTTGGTGCTTAAGAGGCCATGGAAAATCCGGGCCTTCCCCATACCATCGTACCCAAACATGCTCCGATGGGAACCAAACTTTGCAAGCATGTGGGGTGGGTCCCCCCCACATGCTTGCAAAGTTTGGTCACAATCAGAGCATGTTTGGATTGGTAATTAGCACCCAGTGTGGGTTTTTCAAGTCTCTTGGTGCTTAAGAGGCCATGGAAAATCCGGGCCTTCCCCATACCATCGTATACAAACATGCTCCGATAGGGACCAAACTTTGCAAGCATGGGGGGGTGGGTTCCCCCCACATGCTTGCAAAGTTTGGTCACAATCAGAGCATGTTTGGATTGGTAATTAGCGCCCAGTCCGGATTTTTCAAGTCTCTTGGTGCTTAAGAGGCCATGGAAAATCCGTGCCTTCCCCATACCATCGTACCCAAACATACTCCGATGGGGACCAAACTTTGCAAGCATGTGGGGGTGGGTACCCCCCACATGCTTGCAAAGTTTGGTCACAATCACACCATGTTTGGATTGGTAATTAGCGCCCGGTGTGGGTTTTTGAAGTCTCTTGGTGCTTTAGAGGCCATGGAAAATCCGAACCTTCCCCATACCATCGTACCCAAACATGCTCCGATGGGGACCAAACTTTGCAAGCATGTGGGGGTGGGTCTCCCCCACATGCTTGCAAAGTTTGGTCATAATCAGAGCATGTTTGGATTGGTAATTAGCGCCCAGTGCGGGTTTTTGAAGTCTCTTGGTGCTTAAGAGGCCATGGAAAATCCGGGCCTTCCCCATACCATCGTACCTAAACATGCTCCGATGGGGACCAAACTTTGCAAGCATGTGGGGGTGGGTCCCTCCCACATGCTTGCAAAGTTTGGTCACAATCAGAGCATGTTTGGATTGGTAATTAGCGCCCAGTGCGGGTTTTTCAAGTCTCTTGGTGCTTAAGAGGCCATGGAAAATCCGGGCCTTCCCCATAACATCGTACCCAAACATGCTCCGATGGGGACCAAAATTTGCAAGCATGTGGGGGTGGGTCCCCCCCACATGCTTGCAAAGTTTGGTCACAATCAGAGCATGTTTGGATTGGTAATTAGTGCCCAGTGCGGGTTTTTGAAGTCTCTTGGTGCTTAAGAGGCCATGGAAAATCCGGGCCTTCCCCATACCATCGTACCCAAACATGCTCCGATGGGGACCAAACTTTGCAAGCATGTGGGGGTGGGTCCCCCCCACATGCTTGCAAAGTTTGGTCACAATCAGAGCATGTTTGGATTGGTAATTAGCGCCCAGTGCGGGTTTTTCAAGTCTCTTGGTGCTTAAGAGGCCATGGAAAATCCGGGCCTTCCCCATACCCAAACATGCTCCGATGGGGACCAAACTTTGCAAGCATGTGGGGGTGGATCCCCCCCACATGCTTGCAAAGTTTGGTCACAATCAGAGCATGTTTGGATTGGTAATTAGCGCCCAGTGTGGGTTTTTGAAGTCTCTTGGTGCTTAAGAGGCCATGGAAAATCCGGGCCTTCCCCATACCATCGTACCCAAACATGCTCCGATGGGGACCAAACTTTGCAAGCATGTGGGGGTGGGTCCCCCCCACATGCTTGCAAAGTTTGGTCACAATCAGAGCATGTTTGGATTGGTAATTAGCGCCCAGTGCGGGTTTTCAAAGTCTCTTGGTGCTTAAGAGGCCATGGAAAATCCGGGCCTTCCCCATACCATCGTACCCAAACATGCTCCGATGGGGACCAAACTTTGCAAGCATGTGGGGGTGGGTCCCCCCCACATGCTTGCAAAGTTTGGTCATAATCAGAGCATGTTTGGATTGGTAATTAGCGCCCAATGCGAGTTTTTGAAGTCTCTTGGTGCTTAAGAGGCCATGGAAAATCCGGGCCTTCCCCATACCATCGTACCCAAACATGCTCCGATGGGGACCAAACTTTGCAAGAATGTGGGGGTGGGTCCCTCCCACATGCTTGCAAAGTTTGGTCACAATCAGAGCATGTGTGGATTGGTAATTAGCGCCCAGTGCGGGTTCTTGAAGTCTCTTGGTGCTTAAGAGGCCATGGAAAATCCGGGCCTTCCCCATAACATCGTACCCACACATGCTCCGATGGGGACCAAACTTTGCAAGCATGTGGGGGTGGGTCCCCTCCACATGCTTGCAAAGTTTGGTCACAATCAGAGCATGTTTGGATTGGTAATTAGCGCCCAGTGCGGGTTTTTCAAGTCTCTTGGTGCTTAAGGGGCCATGGAAAATCCGGGCCTTCCCCATACCATCATACCCAAACATGCTCCGATAGGGACCAAACTTTGCAAGAATGGGGGGGGTGGGTCCCCCCCACATGCTTGCAAAGTTTGGTCACAATCAGAGCATGTTTGGATTGGTAATTAGCGCCCAGTCTAGATTTTTCAAGTCTCGGTGCTTAAGAGGCCATGGAAAATCCGGGCCTTCCCCATACCATCGTACCCAAACATGCTCCGATGGGGACCAAACGTTGCAAGCATGTGGGGGTGGGTCCCCCCCACATGCTTGCAAAGTTTGGTCACAATCAGAGCATGTTTGGATTGGTAATTATCGCCCAGTGTGGGTTTTGAAGTCTCTTGGTGCTTAAGAGGCCATGGAAAATCCGGGCCTTCCTCATACCATCGTACCCAAACATGCTCCGATGGGGACCAAACTTTGCAAGCATGTGGGGGTGGTCCCCCCCACATGCTTGCAAAGTTTGGTCACAATCAGAGCATGTTTGGATTGGTAATGAGCACCCAGTCCGGATTTTTCAAGTCTCTTGGTGCTTAAGAGGCCATGGAAAATCCGGGCCTTCCCCATACCATCATACCCAAACATGCTCCGATGGGGACCAAACTTTGCAAGCATGTGGGGGTGGGTCTCCCCCACATTCTTGCAAAGTTTGGTCACAATCAGAGCATGTTTGGGTACGATGGTATGGGGAAGGCCCGGATTTTCCATGGCCTCTTAAGCACCAAGAGACTTCAAAAACCCACACTGGGCGCTAATTACCAATCCAAACATGCTCTGATTGTGACCAAACTTTGCAAGCATGTGGGGGGGACCCACCCCCACATGCTTGCAAAGTTTGGTCCCTATCGGAGCATGTTTGGGTATGATGGCATGGAGATTTTCAACAAACAATATGATAGCCAAAGTGTTAAAAAATATAATAAAATCAAGAACATCAACTAAAATGTAATGATCCTCAATAATGAGAAAACTCATAATGATATAAACATCAAATAAGTACATCAGAATGAAAATGAGCTACCCCAGCTAGTCTGAGGTTAGTCACTGCCCAAAAATCTAAGTACAATGTAAGTGAGCTAACCCAGCTAGTCTGAGTTTAGTCACTATCAAGATAGAGATCTAGTCAGCAGCACCCTCTCTAGCTCTCAACTGCTCTAGAATGCTCTCATGGTCATCCACTCGAAGCCGAAAACGAGGGTGAGAACTGTGTTTTCGGCTTTGTACTCGAACAAGAGTGAGCCTGGTAGCAACCACTAGATGAGAGAAATAAAATGCCTCTAACTCCCACTTCCACTGCTGGAACTCAAGACTCCCCCGATGAAGTCGAATCTGCTGGTAGAACCGGCCTGCCACAATCATGCTATGGGCGTTAGAAGAAAACCCATGATCATCCACTGTATCCTGGTCAAGCATGCACTTTGGCCTAGTGCAACTCATCAGATAGTAGTCTACTCCCTCGCTATTTCCCTCACTGGCAATAACAGCAAATACATCACCCTCCTGTAGCAAATCTGTCAGGTCATCATAACAAACCATGAACACAGGACCTGTGTGCTCATCAGACACCACTGGATGTGAAGGATGCTCGGGGGAGAGGAATGTCTGTATCCATGCATCTGCCCATCCTCTCGAGGCACAATGTGACCAATCGCCATCCATACATGCTCCACAGAAGCATGCAAACCGTCGTGTGTAAATCGTGGGGGCCGCCATGCACGTGCTCCTGATGGAATGTAAGCCCAAGGTGCCAGGTACTGTGTCACAATCATGGGAGGCTCTACGGTCAATCATGCCACCATCCACATGCCAAAAAAATCTCCTGACAATCCGAGCATCACGTTTGGGGTACGATGATGCTGCACTCCCATACAAATGTTGGGAGCACCACTCGACTACGTGGCCCGCATCTCTGAACCGCTGAGCATCCTGTCGCAGCTGATGACGCCTCAAGGCACGTTTCACACACGCGCCCGCACCATCATGCTCTCCCTTCCCGTGACCAGTCTCAAAGAATGACCAAATCACTGGGATACTAGACTGCACATGCCACCTATAAATCCATAAAAGATAGTCTTAGTTATTGTTTTCTTTAAGATGTTCTAGTGAATTTAGTTTAATTGTAAATGTAAGAAAGCCATAAGTACTACCTGTAGAGCCAATAGAATTGACGTGATGACTTGAACTGTGCGCCACAACCATCCGACCAAACCCATCGCTGGACATGTCTGATCCCACAATCTCCTAAAAAATCATCATGGAGATGAAAACAGTGTTGCACAAAATGTGCATCATGTGAACGATCATCACTGATATAGAAATGATACTCTCGAATAATGACACGGGTCTCGGGGGTACTCGCTATCCCATCTACATGAGCCTCTGCATGTCGATAGCTAATGTGGATCATAATAGCAACCTGGTGAGGTAAGCAATACATACATTTAGGACATAAAAAATCAAATAAGTAATGTAGCTCAAACATAAGACAAATATTACAAAATATAACCATTACCTGCTTTGAGAAGTAATACTCAGATTGTATCTCCTGAAAAGGTGTGAAAGTGTAGTTCTCTGCAAAATCAATCACAGAGACGACCACACCAATAGGAAACTCTGCTAGGCATGCTCGGAACTGACGATCCTGCCTCTTGGCACAATGACTGTGCCGTATGTAGGGGTAGATCTGCTCCCTAAATGTGGCTGTGAAGTGACAACGTGGTGTATGTTTGTCCACGAGCTGCAACTTCCTGGACTGTCCACCACTCTGGAGCTGGTGTGTCACATACTCATAACGTTGCCATGCCACTATCTCTTGGTCACTTGCATCAAGATCTACCATCTGTAGATGTGCAAGTGAACCACATGATGTGCAATTGCTCTCCACACAAGGCATCCTATGGAACTGGGCATCCTTCGTGCGTGCACACAAAAGAGAGTGGATGAAATCACGTGGACTACGAGGCAACTCTCTATGCCCACTAAGAGAACGGAACACATCATAAAAAAGTTTGAACTCAACATGGTAGCGACAACAACATGTGTCACGCTGACGTGAGTACCTCACAAACCAAGGCTTACACCCCTCAAATGACCTTTGCCCAATTTTAAGCTCTGGATACGAAGCCACAAATTGAGAATACAACTCAGTTTGGGTCATTTCAAGAAAGCAAGCACCGTGCTCAATGAGCACTTCTCTTGTCACTCTCTTACGCAAAGCTTTCTTGAAAACTGGCGATGCACGACAATTCTCCTCCCAAAAACTTTCTATCAAGGTTCTAGTGGTTTCATCTAGTAGGCGATCATGCCTAGCTACACGACCACTACTCGCCCACATAGCACCAACCTCATTGGCATCTAAACTTTGTCGCCTAATAGACCCAACTCTAAGTGCGTGTGGTGCTATGGAAAGGATGCGAGATGTGGCACTAACCTTACCCTTCATTTGGGAGCTACTTATGGCTGCCACAATAGCCCGTCGAGCAGCCAAAGCATCCGCAGAGTTCCTCTTCTTGTTAACTATATAGGAATGACGAACACTTTGTAGCACCGCCATGCCATCTCTCCTCTCTCTTCGACCTCCAATGTCGGAAAGCGCCCTGCAGTTGGCCATGTTGGGCAGATCAATCAAAGCATCAAGCACACATTCCTGTGATGAAGGCGTGAGGTCTTTGAAATAGGAATGGAAGATTGCATGGGCACGACGATGTGCCCCTGACTTTGATAGTTCTTTCCTATCCACACGAAGGGCGCCCAAAGGAGGGGAGGTGGGTTCTTGTAGAAGAGAGGACTCAAGAAGGGCGGGTTCATGTGGATTATCTAAACTAAGGGGTAGTGGAGGGGAAGAGGGCGTAGGGAGAGGAAGTGGAAGAGGAGGAGCAAGGCTTGGATCATCGCCAACAACGGAAGGTGTTGCTCGTTGACGTGCTCTCCACTCTCTCTTTCTCTCACGAGCTACCCTTCTCCTCTCCTCCTCTTGAACTTGGTGGATGGGGGGAAGTCTAGTCCTATCACGTTTCCGACTCCTACGACTTTGAGAACCCATTCTCAAGGAAGCTAAGAGAGAAAATATTATAAAGGCTCAATGATAGGATAGTACTAGAGATAAGTGTGGGATAGTACTAGAGATGTGTGATTATATAGGAAAAATAGGTTATCCACTTCAAATCTCATTGGATTTCCTATCTAAGATTGATTGGATAACTAAGATAAACATAAAGATAATTAAAGATAAACTATTATCCACTTAAAAATCAATATTATTTATAATATTTATTAACAAGTCTAAATATTTATCATTACTAGATATATAAATGTATCTTTAAAGATATCTTTTATTTTATAATTATATAACTGCTTTTTTTAAATAAAGTATTTTTTTTTAAATTTTATTCAAAGGTTTATTCTACATAAAAAAATTTCAAGAAATATTAAATTAATTTTTTTTAAATTAATAATATGATCTTTAATAATATTTTTATTGATCTAATCCCAAAATATAATCCTTTAAAATTAGTGATTTTAAATTCTTTTATTTAATAAGTTACATATATTTTATTATTTAAATTTCTATATTCTATTTCTCTAAATTACTAAATTAACTTTTCCAAAAATATGTTTTTGAAAAAAGAGGGGAGGTGGGAAGGAGATGCCACGTGTCACAAGCGTGTATAACACGTGGCATTCTCTTGACATGTGGCACTATTATGGTTGATGTGGCAATTCCATGATGTGGCATGCCATGTCACCATGTGCGAGGTGGCATGCAAAGGTGGCAAGATGATGTGGCATTAATGATGACTAGGATGATGAGGTGGGGAGTCAACTAGGTTGACCATGTTGACATGGAGGGTGGAGGTGGCAAGCTGAGGTGGCAAGCTGCTTATGTGGATCCTCTCGATGCTCATGTGGACATAAAGTGGCATGCATATATAAGACTTGTGCCTACCCAAGCCTCACACATGGAATGAAACCTAAGCTGTGAAGTTTACCAAGCCTAGATTTCCAAACCTAACTAGGATTGGTTTTAGACTTGAAAAGGGGAGAGTGGACACAATATGGGAATTTTCACTTGGGAGGATTGAAAATGGACCTTCCCATACTCAATTCAAGCCAAATTTTTTTTAATAAATTCATGGCAACAAGAGTATTGATCCCTTGAGTTTTTAGATTGAAAGATTCAATATTTAATTTTCTAGAATTAAATTACTATTGATTTAATGGGCCTCTAACAGTCATAATAAATTTTCCAAAGTAAATCTACAAAAATCCAACCGTTAGATTTGTAATTTTACCTTATACCCACATTATACTAATCTTTCCCAATCTAATCATCACTAGATCCATACAATTTGAGCATTTTAAATGGTAGATGTGGTGGGAAGATAAAATAGTATGTTTTTTAACAATTCTAATACCTTTTAAATAATATAGAAAATAGTAGAACACATCAAAAATTACTCGATAAATCAAGTTAAGCTCTATGTTATTTGTATTTGTGATATGCAAAGTGGGAACATCATATGAGTAATAATGTAAAAGTTATAGGCAATTTACTCACATTCACTGTACCTGTCTAAACCTAGGACATGGCCTGTATACAAACTTGGTTTCCAAAGAAAAGGAGATTTGTAATTATTAGATATTCAATCAGATTATAGTGTGCCCAACTTTGCATATGATGTTTCGTTAGAAGACCTTGAAGTGAAACTCCTTGGCTAACTATGAGAGATTGGCTATTCTTCTTGAAAAAATGCCTGTTTTCCAGCTAAAGCCAAGGGCGCCCACTACATGAAACTAGATAACCTCATCTTGCAACCACCCAGAGACAGGAAAGTACATGCAGAAGTCCATTGTGAGATTGCATTAGACACACAGTAAATGTTAAGTATATGATAGTAACACAGAAATTCATTGTGTCATTTTGGTATAAAGGTCTCGTTACATTAAAGGAGAGCTAGTTTCAATGGATCAAGAAGCTACAAGTTTGGAGCACAACAAGGTGATAGATATTGAAGTTTATGAGATGAGGCCTCAACCTTGTTAACAATCATTTCACTACGGGATCTATGCAATCTACTGCAATTGAGGAAGGATATTATAAATGAATGTATACATGAGCTCCCACCAAAATATATTTTCTTTCACAATGGAAGAAAAGTGTTGCAGAGAAGAGAGAAGGAAATTTTGTGTAAAGATCTGTAAAACAAAGTGAACATCACTCCTCTCTAAATGTAATAACCTTTGTACTTTTGAGCAATAGACATTGATTTCCTTTTAATAATATACCATTAATGTCAAGGATGATCAATCTCTGAAATTGGAAAAACACTTCAATTAGTTTTGCCAAAACTGATACAGATCTTACCTATTTCAATAAGTGTACATACTAAAAGAATCTCACTTTCTCAGAAGGAGTACAAATATTTTCTATTGACTTACATCAATTTTGTGAGGTTTAGGGTGAGGGTCAGTACTGTGTGAGGGGGGCTCTTCCTCAGTGTCTTTGTGACCTATAGGTACAAATTTGTCTAGTTCTCTTTGTGTGGATTAGTAGTCTCTACTCTCTTTATGTAAGGTTTGAACATCTCCCTAAGGCACATGTTGGTGGTGTTTAATCGTGTGTGTGTGTGTGTGTGTGTGTGTGTGTGTGTAGGTTTCTCTCTCTCTCATATATTGTGCATGTCTGTTTCACTCTAATACGCTCTCTTTTTCTCTAACTAAATGTTTATTTATGTTTTTCTGTTTTAGCAACAACAACAATGACTTCTAAAGTCAAGAAGCAACCTTCCCCACGTAGTCTCAAAGGTAGGCTAAAAGTAGCTATTCAAGCTTTACATTGCACATGAGTGCATAGAAGAAATGATTTCTATATATTCATTCCCTTAACTTGATGTTTATTCTGTTTTTATGCCTAGAATATAATACTCTCTATTTTAATTATTGTGTGTTAAAAGTGGCACGTGCCTGGATATCTGAAAAGAATATGCCACATTATGTTTGGGCAGAAGCAATAGTAACTACTCTGTACATTATGAATGGGACCCCCACTGTAGATCTTCATGGTATGACACCTAAATAAAAGTTTACAGGCATAAAACCAGATGTATCTCACTCGAAAGTGTTTGAGTATATTGCATATGTGCATGTTCCCGACAAAGTGAAAAGAAACTTGGATCCTAAAGAAGAGAAATGCATTTTCATTGGTTATGCTTTAGATCAGAAAGGTTATAGATGTTATAACCCTACCACTCGTGAGTAGAATACTTACTTTATCATGTTTGTTGGAATATTGAGATTTTTATATTGCATTATTAGTCAAAGGATGGACAGGTTCTTGAATAATCGACCGAAGTGCATGTTAGAATGTATTTTTCATAGCATGCTGCACATCATGGCGTTACATTGGCTTTAACGCCCCCTAATGAAGACCGAATTGAAAGTCCCGAGAATGTGAAGAAGCAATCCATAAGCAAGCAAAGTGCAGTGATCCAAATCCTGCTTTAATAGAACCCCCTAATAAGCACACAAAAATGTTTTCGACCCGTTCTAGTGTCCCCAAGCCAAAATGTCTTAAGAAATTCTAGTGTTGCTATCATCTTACATTATATGTTTATAAATTTTAGACCAATTTTTATCTTGATCAAATTTTAAATTCTTTTCAAATCATTGTTCCAACAAACATCATATTTATGAAGTTGAAAAATTATACAAAAACTAACTCTTTTGTATATGAAAACTCACTCGTCTATATATTCAAAAAAATGATTTACAACAAAGTTACATTTCAATGATCTTCAGAGAGGGCTGTGGTAGACTGGGAGGTGGAAGATATTCTGTAGAAGATTTCCAGGAGGGCGCTTTAGATGTGGGAGATTGGGAGGGTGCTTTAGATTGTTGTGCTGGTGGTGGAATGAGAGGAATGTGAGCCTTGGGAACTCAAGAGGAATGATAGTTCGTAACAAGGTAATCGATTGCCTCTACTTGAAATTGCCTTAAAACTTGTATAGGATCCCATAGGTGGACTATACATAAATAATATAAAGTTGAATAAGCATTTAATGCAGAATATATAAGAAAAAAAATACTAATTTAATAGAACCTACATCATTTTGTAGTTGAAAAGTCCTCTGTAGGAGCAATTTCACATTTAGACAAACCCTCTATCCACATGAGTGGCAGGCTGTATTGGAACTTCTACTATACTCATTTGTATATCCAAAAAATTATATTGAGTCAAAGCCTCCCAGGTATTCAACATTTTCTTAACAAACCTGAAAAATAAGCTCATTAAATATTCCTTATTTAAAAGTTTTAACAGGTTGGAGTTGCCAATATTTCTAATAGAAACTCTTACAAGTGGATATGTTTGTGATAGCCTACCGTCAAGTTGGCCAAATAATAGACTCTAGCACAAAGGTCAAAAAGGACCAAGCTCCAATGGCTTCTGCAAAAACCTTAGACTTACAAAAAGATCGTGAATGATTTTATCATGTATAAAAATTATACTGGTACTTACATTTCGTGGTAAGCTTAAAAAACCACATGGAAGGGATCCATGTCACAGCAGGGAACCAATTGAGGGTATTCAAAAAAGTGACATTTCGATCATGCAGTTGTGTTGACAGCAGTGGGTCTAGTAGAAGCACATGACTGCACTGGAAATGGCAGATTTCCTACAATCATTCTGTAAGAAAAGAAACATATCAATCCTACAGGATGAAAAGAAGTTAAGATTGTACAAATGTCTCTCTCTAACTAAAACAAGAAACACTTACAAAAGAACACGCAGCAACATGATCGAGTTTCTAACCTCGCATCGATAGTTTCACAAAACTCTTACATCATTCGGAGAAAATGCAAAAATTTTGGTTTCTTGTATAACATATAAATGAACTTTAAAACTGGGGCCAAGAAATCACAGTGCCTCTTCGTTCTGTAGCACCTCTTCATTATGTGCATCCGGGTCATCCAACAATTGTTGTCTTTGAGCCTGGCGGCATAATGCTTCGAGCTGTTCAAGCTGTTTACTGTGCTTGCTGTTCAGCCATTTGTTCTCTCTGTACAGGTCTACCCCTCACTTTCGCGCCAAAAACAAGTGTCCCACTCATGGGTCACTTCTTCTTCTCTCACTCCATCCCTCTCTCTTATGAGGGGAAGAATCTCTAGGATATTTATCATTTGTGAATCAAGAATAGGGAGAGGAGACAAGAGACGGTCGTATCTGTAGCACACTCTCACCAAAGCCAGTGTAAGTGAGTGTATGTCTTTGTCCATGACAGTCACGTGATGTGCATGCACTACCAAGATGTAGCTATCTTGGAGAAAATCAGAAAATCCTCTGCTACCTCTTGAAGGCAGGAGAGGGTTGAGGGCTGCCATCGTGCCTAGAGTCCATAATGTTCGCAGATGCCACGAACGAATCTTTGGAAAGGCAGTGTTGTGATAAATAACTGCATACATCTCATTGCATGTCTAAGCTCTTTCATAATGCACGATATTGGTAAAGCCTTCTTCACGTATGAATCTTTCTTCTAATTTGGAGGGCTATGAGGACAAAGCCATCTTCTAATTTGGAGGGCTATGAGGACAAAGCCATCTTCTTTGCTACACTGGGGTCACCGGGTGCCCTCCTAGCAGTAATTTGGAGGGCTTTGAGGACGAAGCCATCTTCTTTGCTACACTGAGGTCACTGGTTGCCCTCCTAGCAGTCTTTTTTATTCGGGCCATCTAAAACCCCCACATAAAACACATTAGTGGATGAAATAAAATAAGAAAGGTTAGAAAAAGAGCAATTCTATATAAATCACGACACCGCGAATAAGTCCTTTCTCCCATGCTGCCGAAGGAGCACTATCGCGTTGTGAGTGATGATTTGTAAGAAAGTAATAGTATAAAAATTATGAACTAACAAAAATAGATATTCTGAATGAATTCTTTTTGTATATTAAGATATAATCACCCCACAATGCAAATAGGCCATTTCTACGTGCACACAGAGAGCCCTATCGCGTTGTGGTGATTCACGTTGGAAGTTAAACAAAAAAGGTTAGATTCACCTCAACAATAATAGGCCATTTCTACATGCACAAAGCCCTATTGCATTGTGGTGATTTGTATAGTATAAACCTTTTGAAATAACAAAAATAGATATTCTGAACGAATTATTTTTGTGTATTAAGATATAATCACCACAACGCAATAGTCCATGTCAACGTGCATGGAGACAGCCCTAATCATGTTGTGGTGATTTGAAAGACAGTAAATGAACAAATGTTATGAAATGAACAAAAAAATAACATTTTGAATACAAAATAAGTGTTTAGGGTGCATGCCTTCCCTTACCAAGAGAGCGAGAGAGGGGGCAAAACTTTGATAGCAAGAATCGTCGTATGAAGGAAAGGCACAAACTGAGAGAGAGGAGTGAAATGAGCGAGTGAACAAAAAGTGTACACATTGCCAAACATGGGGTATAAATAAACAAACCTACACAAAAATAGAGGTGTACGACTGCATGATAGATAGTAGTATTGAGTCACATCGGCAGTACATTTGCACGTGAGAGAGAGGCGGCTGAATGATGACATGTGCATACATGTGGAAGTAGTATTACGATAGATATTCTGAATAAATTATTTTTGTGTAATGAGATAGAATCACCACAACGGGAATAGGCCATTTCTATGTGTACGGAGACAACCCCATCACTTTGTGGTGATTTCGTATAATTTTTTTCCGTGTACGACTGCATGTAGAATAATTTTTCACAAGTGTGAAGAGACATGGTAGTGGTGCATTCATTAAGACACGTATCACATTGACAATAAGTGTACACGTGTCATCACGTGTCCTACGCAGGTGAATGATGACATAAGGAATGATGACATGCATTCATTAAGACACGTGTCACATCGACAATAAGTGTACACGTGTCATCACATGTCCTACACGACTGAATGATGACACAAGGAATGATGACATGGACAAGTTTCCACATGTGTGACAGAGGTGGCAGTGGTGCATTCAATTCTCATGCATATAAAAACAATAAGTGTGTTTGTTCTGAGTTTTTTGGCTATGTTTTGAGCCATTTGTTCTCTGAGTTTTGGCTATGTTCCGAGCCGTTTGTTCTTTGGTTGGTCATTCAAGTTGTTTCCTACGTTCTTCCAAGCAACTCCAACAATTTTCAAAGCTATTTGCATCCTTATAGTTATGTTGATGCCAATCCGTGCTGTTTTGATTTTCCATATGTTATTTCAAGCCATTTCTTGAGTTATTTTTGTGTATTAAGATAGAATCACCACAACGTGAATAGGCCGTTTGTTATGGACGAACACAGCCTTGTCGCGTTGTAGTGATTTGTATGATTTTCACCATTAAAACACTTTGAAGACATTATTTTAGGCCATTTCTTGAGTTATTTATGTGTATTAAGATAGAATCATCACAACGCGAAAATGCCGTTTCTTCGTGGACGAACACTGCCTTATTGTGTTGTGGTGATTTGTATGAAAGTCATGGTATAAATGTTATTTGCACCATTAACCCACTTTGAACACACTCTTATTGATTCTTGATACAAAGAAAATGCTTCTAGAGATGTCATTAATTTGATTTGACATTATTTTATTTTGAACTCGTCAAAATCACCATAACGCAAATAGGGTATCCAAATATGATCGTCAAACCTTATCGCGTTCTGGAGATTCTTGTGTGAATAACCATCTTATATTACTACATATTATCTCTTTTGTAGATGGATTCAAGTGCATCTTTGTCACACAGACACTAATAGTTTATGCTGTATGATTTTATACACAAACTAGATCTGCATAGTCGCCGTTGAGAAAATGTCAAAGATGTTTAATGTTATTTGCACCATTAAGACAATTTGAACATGCTATTATCGATTCTTGATACAAATAAAATGCTATTATCGATTCTTGATACAAATAAAATGCTTCTAGAGATGTCGTTAATTTGATTTGACATTATTTTATTTTGAACTCGTTGAAATCACCACAATGCGAATAGGGTACCAAAATATGACCGTCAAAACCTTATCGCATTTTGGTGATTCTTGCGTGAATAACCATCTTATATTACTACATATTAACTCTTTGCAGATGGATTCAAGCACATCTTTATCACAGACTTCACCAGTAGCGGATGTTGTACAATTTTATGCACAAACTGGATCTGCAGAGTCACTTCGAGAAAATGTCAAAGATGTTTAACTATGATTTTGCTCTAGGGGACTTTCTCAGGGCCGCTCGCATTGAGATTTTAGACCATGAGGCAAAATTGGCACGATTAACCTCCATGGATTATTTTATTATTGGAACTGATGAGTTCATGCATGTCAATGATATGAATCTATCTTCTGATAATAGTTTCAAGAAAAAGCTTAATAGAATCCTTCAAAGGGTTCTAAAGAGCATGAAGAGGATTTAGAAGGAGTGCCCTGTTCATAGCTACACATGCCACTTTGTGAGGTATGAAAATGGTCTTATCTATCATCTAAATTTGATCCTTGAAGATGATGACCCCACAAAGAGTGACAAGGTGTCGAAGTGAATGTATCCAAAGTTGAGAAGGAGGAAGAAGATTTTCATTAAGGAGTAAAGTTTCTTGACTTTGCTGAGGAGAGGGATCTAGCTTAGTCTCTTGATGAGCATCTTCGTGGATGAGGAGACTTTGATTCGGCCTCAAGAGGCATTAGAAGAACTCAGAGCTCATTTTGGGGCCCTATAAGAAATTCACTATTTTCTTATTTATCTTGCTCTTAAACTACGTAAAATAGTCACAACAAGTCCAAAACCGTCAGTTTGAGGCAATAAATATACTGTTGCTCACAAACAATGAGGTCTTTTCATTAAAAGCTTTGAGAAGATACCTTTTTCATAGGTTTGGCTCACACATATGAACGATTCTTCTGTCAGTATTACATAACTAATCTCTCTCATTTCGAATTTAAAAATGTTTAACGCCTTCTTCAACTCTCAAACAAAAGAATATATAGTAAGAAACAATACATCGTATTGTTGCGAAACATGGCAGAAGGAGAAACCAATTGGAAACGACTTCATCATTTCCATGTCGACTTGGAACAACACTATGCACCAATATTGAAGCGCCAAAAGAGTTTGCATCTATGCACTGAGCAAAGAGACATGCTGCGGAAAGGAAAGAGCAAAGAATATATAGTAAGAAAGAATACATCGTATTGTTGCGAAACATGGCAGAAGGAGAAACCAATAGGAAACGACTTCATCATTTCCATGTCGACTTGGAACAACACTATGCACCAATATTGAAGCGCCAAAAGAGTTTGCATCTATGCACTGAGCAAAGAGACATGCTGCGGAAAGGAGGTTTGCAGCATATAGACTTGTGGTGTGACGGAGGCGTCTATCCAACAAGCATCATTAGAAATTCAACACCTCCATTCTCTAATCCAACAACTCTATTGAAGTTTGTAGGCAATGGAGTAAATGGATTGTATGGATACGTCTCAGCTCAATGTGCTAATGCAAATATGTACAAGAATTTATATCTACGAGAGGAGGCAAGCAGAAGGCAAGATAAGATAGAGTGTGTGGCATTGAAGCAACTTCTAGAAAATGAGAAGGAAGAACATAAAAAGACAAAGGCAATGCTACTGAAAGCGAGGAGAAAAGGCATTGTATTAGGAGAGAGACTACGGAATAGAAAAATCCGGAACATTGTAGAGTTGAAGGCTGGCTCTGGAGGATGTAAGCACACAATTCAAAAAGCAAGGTATGACGATATCTTATTGTTAACTTCCATTAATGAGCATCCAAACTGTTTAAACGAATGAAGAAGTTCCCAAAAATATCAATGTAAATCAATGAACTTTTAAAGGTGAGTTATAATTCTCATTATATAATTGTAGATGTGTTTCTTTCTTGTTGTAGGCAAATTTTAAGGCTTGGTAAAGTAAATGAAAATTCCAATCTTGTTCCAGTGAAGCAAATAAAAGGTTTAGTCTCTAAAGTTGTCGTGCAGAGCTTGATAGATGAAAAAAAGTTCAAAAGGGTGAAACGTGATGCTATCGAAAAGTTTATATCAGAAAGTAGAGTTGATGTCGAAAAAATTCAAGAAGCCCTAGATATAAGTGGGGTGAGTAGAAAAGGATATGCTTCAATCTTTAACATCGTTTCTTCTACTCTCAAAGATCATCGGATAAAACGTGTATTGTTACCCACCCCAGCAGCAGTGTGGCGCCAAAGAGGTCTTCTAAATCAGGAAATAGATGACTTCATTGGACAATATTTACATATCGAAAATGTATATGAAGGGGCCAAAGGAAGGACTGTATATGATCCTTTGAATAATATTTTTGTGGAGCTGCAACAATTACAGAGAAGAATGGTGGAGTTTTATAACATCACACTTGAGGAATGTAAAGGAGTTTTAAAGTTTGTTGTGTTGACGAATGTGAAATTGTAAAGGAAAAGAAGATAGAAAGAGTGATTATTACCTTGATGAATCGGGCACTTGATCCATCAATCACAAGACCAGTTCAAAGTACTTTAGCGTTCAATCAGAAAAACATGTATGGTGGTTGGGATCATTTGAGGTATGGATTTTCTTATTTTGGTGTTAGTATTTGTTGAATATACATGTATATTTTTTTAATAAACTTCTACCATATATCATTCTATTGTAATGGGCAGGTGAAGACAGAGGACCATGAAACACTTAACTGGGTTTTTCACCAGACAGATATACCCTCAACTGTAAGGAGTCAAATTTTAGGGGGTCATCTTCATGTTCCAGGCAAAGGTGATTTTCAAGTAGAATGGCATATGGCAGGTGATCTTAAGACATTGAAGTGTATGTACAATATCAGTAAAGGGGGTAACTCCAAATCTCCTTGCTTGTGTTGTAAACAACCAGCCCATGTCTTGGATTTCAAATGGTGGAGAAGAGCACCCAATAGGGACAAGGAAGATCCAAATTTTAAAGCAGTTCTTGATATTCCATTATGCAATGTTCACATTTGCACATTACATGCATTGTGTAAAATTATTGAGAAACTTGTTTTTCTATATATTGGATTTGCTTGGAACTTTGGCGTGAGGCAATGTTCACATTTGCACATTACATGCATTGTGTAAAATTATTGAGAAACTTGTTTTTCTATATATTGGATTTGCTTGGAACTTTGGCGTGAGGTGAAAAGAAAAGAGGCAATACAATCATTGGAAGCGGTATTATCAAAAATTGGTCTACATGGTGGAGATGTTCACATAACAAAAGATCCTAAGAAATCTACAAATGGTAAAGAGGTACCTATCAAGCCATCTATTGGTGGAGTAAAGGCCCGAAGGTTTTATCACGTCCACAAAATACAACAAGAAAAAGGGGTAGACAATCACAATATGTATCCAAAATAAAATACAGTGTGTGGAAGCAAGTCCACAATGCAGTAAAAGATCATCAGGTAGATGGGATGGCACGAGATGTGAAGGCTGAGGTGTGGAAATCGTTGGACAAGCTATTTGTTTATTGTGACAAAGTTTCTTGGAACAAAAATGATCAACAGGCATTTCAAAAAGAGGTTAAGAATTTCGGAAAGGCAATGAAGGAAGCATGGACAACCCCATTACATGGTGACAACACTAACTTACACCCAATTGTTCAATTTTGAGAACAAAATGATTTGTATTTTCTGTGTTTCCTAATGCTAGACTCTTTCTGTTGTTCAAACAGCATATTATCTACAACCATCTTCCATTCTTTGTAAAAAAGTATGGATGCCCTGCAATCTGGTCTACACAAGGAATGGAAAAATCACACATGGCCCGTAATGCTTTCTTTAGACATACACAACGTTTTGGAGGAAGACAAAAAGGCAACAGCTTAAAGGAAGTGTTTCAATGGTTTTATTGAGGCGTACTTCAAAAGATCGAAACAAAGAGAAAGGTCAATGCATCTCAAGTCAAGATAGCCTTTCAAGTAGCTCAGAAGCAGAGGCAGAGAAGACAGAAAATTTTAGAGAGTTCGAATGCAGCAAAGAGACATGCTGAATGGAGAAAATCAAAGGTTGTAGATCACAAATGGGTGGATAGAATACAAGTGTAAATGTTGTGTATCTCATAATCTCATAATTTAAAACACTTCTCAAATTTTGATGCATAGAAATACAGAATGTGTGTTTACAATTCCTTTGTGGTGGATGCAGAAGAATATAAGTGTAAAAATTGTGTACCACATAATTGAAAACAGTTCTCAAATTTTGATGCATAGAAAATACAGAATACAAAAGATACATCAAAAATAAATTGTTGTTCTAAAGCTAAATATACAATGACAATCATCTTATCACTAATGGCCTTAGGGTTTCTCCCAAGGTCAACCAATGGGAACCCTCCCTTTCACTTTACTTGGAGACTTCTTTTTCTTCAATGACACCACAGTGCTCTGAGATCTTCCTTGTTCTGGTGAGGTTGGTTCTCAAGCACTTTCTCCTTCCTCCAATTTCTTTGGTGATCCCAATAGTGCTGGCTCTCGGTTTGGTATAAGTTTGTGCTTGCCATAAGGCTCGAGACTCAGAGGATTCTTTACACCAGCAGTAGAGCAGCGAGCGCATAGGCAGTATATGATAAAAAATATCCTGCTCTAGAGCACTGTTTTTCGGAATAATAACCAAAAATATGTAAGGCAAACCTCTTCTCTATCAATATCACTTTGTCTGCAGACCATGAAAGGGAATGGCCTCTGACATACACTTGAAAAAAAGAATTATTGCTTCCCCATTGTTGCTCATTGTCCCATGGTATATTAACAATTTGGCTACATAAGTCTGCAAGGAAATGGGAAAGACTTGACAGTTTATCCAAGCTAGCAACTCTGCTTCCTTTGGACCGAGGAAGGTTTCATCTTCAATATCTAACTGCAAGTAGACAATATTGTTAGATTACCTAAATGGTCACTAGAACTCAAAAGCAGGGATTGAAATATCACAAAAGTACACAAATAAGATGCCATTACCTTCATATTCTCATCCTGCTCAAGCAAGTTCTCTTTCCACAATGAGATACTATGTTCTGATGTTTGCTCAGAATGATGTGCCAGAGCTGAGCTTCCAGTGAGATTCATACAGGCTTGTACCTCATTAAAGACTTCATCATCCACCTCTTGAAAATTACTTGCCTCCTTAAAACACGTAGAAAGTTCCAATGCAGGATTGAACTTGTCTTCTAGGTCCAGCAAGGGATCATCATCTATCATTACTTCCTTGTCCACCTTGCATGATTGAGATATGAGGCCAAGTGCATAGTCCTCTCTTAGATTGAAAATGCACAATATGTCATTTAGGAAAACATATTCTCTACCTTCTATCTTGAATGATGGAAGGATGGGAATAGCATAACTGGAACTATCAAGCTCAATTTTATCCACTGTAACTGCATCTCTTAAAGTCTCTGATTTCAGAGATATAAGATCAAGTGCTGCAATAGCAGACTTCTCCTCCTCTAGATTAATGCTTTGCTCCTCATCTTGAAGTTCTTCACTCTGCTCACTTGCCAACTCCTCCTCCTTTTCCTCATATTCTTCCAAGTCATGTTCTTGAGCAGACTTTTCAGAAACACCAAGCTCAACATAATGTAAATAAATGGCAAATGCAAAGCTCTCCTTCAATATCCTACAGCCCCTCTTGTGGAGATTGCAGATACCCTTGAAGCAGCAAGGTAGAACATCAAATCTCCTGTTCAATTGATACCTGAGCTTATCACTTTGGCATAAGTCCTTGATATGCACAAAAGCCTCATCCTTATTCACAATCCTTCCATCAGTTGTCATCTGTCTAAACACCTCAAACTGGTCCTCCAAAAAGTGTTTGTGCTGAGCCACAATGTTAGTCAATTTGAAAAGAGTGTTGAACATCCTGTGAAATGTTGGATACTCCTTTTGGGCATTGGACTTTTGGAGAAACTCAAAAAGCTGTAGGTCTGGTGACTTTTGCTCTTCCAGAGGCTTCCTTGGCTCACCAGATTTGATTACTCTTTTGCTATTGGTACTCTGCCTCTTAGCTGTAATGAAAAATACAATAGCAAAAATAAAAAATAATTCATATTTTCTCATATAAAGAAGAGTAAATTCAAATATTGCTCACCTGGACCTTCCTCATCTTTGATAGAGTATTTTGACATGTCTAATGTTCTCTTGGCTGGAGCATTATCCAAAACTGTACATGCACATAAAGATACACAGAGAGAACAGAGAAAAACATTACAGAATATATCGGCAAAGGCTAGAAAATACGAGATATGCATCGATTCTCATACAAAATACTTTTGGTCAAAAAACGCGATTTTGACATGTCTTTGCAGCCAGAAAATTGAAATCGCGTTTCATTGCGAATATTCTTTGTATGCCTTACAACTCATATACTAGCATATGTAATTAAGGGAGAGGATATAAAAGAAAGTGGTGCGGAATCTGCTAGAAAACACGATATTTTGTCCCCCTCAAGCAAAACCATCCTATTTCGCATTTTTCATCAAAACCACCTTTCGATATTGGAACTACTACAACTTGGGGTCCGACAACACAGAAGTTCAGTTTTAGATGCTGACATTACAAAATTTTACTATAATATATAATTGAGATCAGCTTGAACAGTACCTCTTTTTCCTCTATCCATGCTCTCTGAACAAAAGTGTATGCAGGAGGACCTTGAATAGGTGTATCAAAGTTGCCTAAAAGGAATACCAAGATGTGGTCTAGGGTTGAAGCAGACGATCTGTGTCTATTTGGTATTGTAGGGTACGAGGCAAACGCTTGAAGAGGAAAGCATTGGATGGGTGCTTGATGTGAAGGGGATGGTGAAAGTGGTCACTAGATGGTTTGTGTGGAGGAGAACGCAAAAGGACACGATAAAAGAATCTGCACAGAAACCAAGGACACATCATCATGATGCACGTGGCAAGTACCGTTGATCACACGTGTGACATTTATAGTGGCATGTGCCAAGCGGGCGTGAATTTCGAGGCATAAAGTATACAATGTGCTAGAATACTTCTCCTCCTCACATGTCTGTTCAGTACAACATCTCCTCCACAAAAAGGTGTCCTCCGAATGAAGGATAGCATTCAGCATGGAATTCTCTGATTGAAAGATAGCATCATCATATCCCCAGCTCAACCAAAGTCAAGTACAGAGCCTTCTGAAAGGATTGTACCATCTGAGAGGGTATACTCCTGCAAAACTATCAAATCCCTGTTTTTTTATTCCTTATATATATTCGATGAATAGACAAGTCTAAAAGAATCATTTCAGAAAATGAAGAGCATATAAGTTTCGTTGTTGGATCACTTTTTTGTCGGGAAACGCGATTTCGATGTGTCTTTGCAGAGTGTGAACCTTGAAAATCGCGTTTTATTGCAAATTTTGGCTTTAAGCTTTTTCGTTCTTTCAGCTCAGAGTCATGTATCATAATACATCACTATGGAATGAAATGGAATAATTTGTGATGAGATAGTACTACTTTTAGTGGGAAAACGCGATATGAACCTATTTTCCATCAAATGTTTCGAAATCGCTTTTTCTGGCAAAACTCTTCCTTTGACATGCTATCTTGTGGAGAAAGCGGATTCCGATCTATTCCATATCTTACTTGATTCTAATGACATGGAATTTCCTATTCTCCTCTTCCATTTTTTGTTCCATGATAGTTCTCATTATTGTACCTATTTATGAGTGGAAGCTTACCTTATGGATGTCATCTTTAAAGATAATTAATTATTTTGCTTATTACTCTTTCAGTTCTGATGGCAAGAACAAAGGAAACTGTAAGGAGAAAGGGAAGTGGGCCTAACTTGGCAGTGGTTGTAGGTCAAAGTCCTTCAAAGGGGAGGTCAAAGTCCTCCAAGAAGGGCAAGCCCATGCACATGCTCCAGATATGCCAGAAGAAGAGAATCAATCAGGGAGCCAATGTTCTCGGGGAGATCGGGAAGGCACAAAAGGTTGTAGGCTTCGCAATGCCCATGGCTCCTTTCCAGAGACTTGTGAGGCAAGTATGTGACTATTGGGGTGTCGGATTCAGGTGGTGTAGGACAGCCCTTCTCACCCTACAGGAGGCAGCAGAAGATTTTCTCATAAGAGCTCTTCCAAGATACCATGCTAGTTGCTGCCCATGCACATAGGGTGACAATAATAAAAAAGGATATCAACACATTAGTGAGAGTAAGGTACAGATATGATAAAATTCTGAATGCAAAAGACTGGGATGATATTAAGATGAGAGATCTTATTAATACCACCAAGCAGGAAGCACTCTAAGGATGAGGTGAAGATAGAAGAGGTCACACACAACTATGAGACCAGAGGGAAGTCAGCCTATGAGGATTTAATGAAACAACAAGTGAAGGATTCATCTTCGGACCTAGAGTCAGAAAAAATTGTTAAGGAGTTGAAGATACAGGAGAGGCTTCTGGAATTGGGGCCCAAAATTAAAATAAAATTAGAGACCACAGATTTTGATATGGCTGATTTGGAGTTCAGGCTCACTAGAGACTGTATAAAAGCTCTTTCCCAGAGGTCATACCTGACAGATACTCTCATCCTGGCTACTCTCTAGTGAGTGTTTTCCAAGATTATTTTTTCTACAAAAGTATCAATCCTTTTCAATCTCAATGATTCTTTGAGTTTTTCCTTGTGCAGCATGTTCAAGAGCAAATTGCATCCTGGGGTTATGCACAGTTCATCACTGATCCAGGAATCTCTTTCAAGCTCAGAGATCACAGAGAGCAGTGCAAACATTGCAAAATGGTTTAATTACTGCAATTTTGAAGTAGTTGATGTCATCTTCCTACCATACCACTCCAAGTAAGTACACCTAGATTTTAGATTTCACAGTACTTTGCTTTTTTGGTTCCTTTATCTTTCTGGTCCTAATATTATTCTTCTTTTTGTAGCTCTCATTGGAGTTTTGTTTCCATTGACCTTGAACAAAAGAGATGTTATACATTTAACTCTCTTCAGGGTACCCACCAGGAGCTAGGCCTGTAAGTCTTATCCTTAATGTATTCTCATGAAACTTTGGAGTATGGAGGATGCTAATATCAAAGAAATTTGATAGTTCTCACATTTCCTTTGGTATTGTAGTGTCTTGAAAAGACTTTTTGATGCCCTGGACTTATGTCCTCCAAATACAAATTTACTCAACCTGATTGAACCAATTGCACTGCAGGTTTGTGGAAGAACACCAATCTTATTTTGTCTTCTGTATAGAGAACTGTTTATCTTTATTTAAATACTCATAATTTATTTACAGACACCACAACAAACAGACCCATATTCTTGTGGATGGAGATTACTTATAACAGCTAATAAATGCATGTTGGACTCCTACTTTGGAGAGAAGCAGCCTGAGTTTGTAAGTCAAAAGATTTACAATCATCAAATTTTTTAACATAAATGCAGTCAGTTTCTGAAAATAATATTTTCTTTATTGCAGATGCAAGAAGATAGTTTTGGCTCTGACTATGTCTATAGTTTTAGAGCCAATACAATTTTGAGGTTGCTACGACTTGCTTCTCCTATTCCTGCATCTCGTCCAATTCTAAACGAGCCAATATCCCCTTCCAATATTGATGTAGAAGTGATTTTTACTGAGCAGAAAGATGATTTGAAATCTTTCAATCTAAATGATAACATTCTTGATGGGTTCCAAAAAGTTCAGGAGCAGCCTTCCAAAGTGCCCAAGGAGATGAAAATGGAAGATGAGCCTCTCCCACGAAATATGAAGTCTTTGGATGTATTGAGGAGCAAAAGGAGAAGCCGAGGGAGAGCCATATAGACAAGGAGCCTTTATCTGAGTCTTTGGACCAAAGACATGCTCAACCTGAGCTAGAAACCCAAATATAGGATTATTTGTACATCTGTAGATATACCCTCCTCTGTACATTTGAGAACAACAACAGTAAATGCAAAGATAAATGCAATTACTTTTTCTCAATGGATCACTTCTTGGTTTGAAAATGTTAAGAATTCTATAATGCTTTTACTGTCTACTAAAAGTATATATGAATTGTCTATTGTACCTGAGTTCTATAATGCTTTTACTGTCTGCTAAAAGTATATATGAATTGTACCTGAGTTCAAGATGGATCACTTCTTGGTTTGAAAATATTAAGAATTCTATAATGCTTTTACTGTCTGCTAAAAGTATATATGAATTGTCTATTGTACCTAAGTTCAAGATGATTGAACTATCTGAATTGTTCTGCTTGCAATATCTCTGCATTGTATCTTGCTTTCTCTTCTTTGCAGTATCTGAAACAAAATCACAGTTTAAAAATGAGATGTCTATATTTTTTGAATTAAAATTTTGATAAAACAATTTCGCCAATCTTGAATGAGGAAACTCAGTTTACCTTTTTGTTATTCAAAATGAATGAAAATCCCATGCAGACACTCCCTTCAGTCTCGTTTATAATGTCATTCCTCCGTAATCGAGAGAGTGTGCAGTATCTTCCAAGTGTGATGGATGCTATTAAAATGCCATTCTCTCGACATCTATATCAATAATATCATTTTCTAGACATGAATAGCTCTCATCTTGTTCCATTGGTACTAGTTGTGTACCTATCATCCTGCTTCGTTTATAGTAAAATGAGAAAATAAAATTCTGGGAGGTAAACATGTACTTGAGATTGATTGTGTCATGGACAACCTCACAATACATAGTGTTGGCCATAATTTTATCCCAACCATCATTCAAATTTTTTGGAATGTCATCACAGCCTTTTGCTTTAAAAGAAAACATAGTCTTACAAACTCTGATTGAATATTCTTGAAAAATATCTATGAAAACATTGACAGGCATAAAAACTGTGATTTTGACTATTCTTGTTGCAATATTTGGTTTCACTGAATGCTGCACTTCTACATATAGTTTGGCTCTATATGCCTCTATTATACTTCCATCGGGAACATGCCAGTCTATTATATTCCATTCCAAAAAATCTTGCCTTTGCAATATGCCATAAGAATGAGCATGGTCCAATAGCTGGTAGAAGTGATCATAGAAAAAAATACCCGCTTTAGCCAAGTCTCTTACAGATCTACCTTTGTACTGTAGCTCTCTTATCGTGCCATGTACGACATTGAAGAATCCTAAAATGCATTCCATTGGCCACTCCTCGTATGATGAAGGATATAGATCTGAAACATTCAGAAAGATCATCTTAGTTATAAAGAGAGAAACAATTGTGCCTTGAAAATAATTTAAGTTATATAATGTGTTTACAATTTGGTCTATGATGTGGAAGATAAGCTGGATATTCTCGCAATTGAAGTTCTCGATACATATAAACATGCTGCACCAGAATTTCTTTTACACATCTTCTGCTTCTTTCACTCTAGAACCTTTTACTTTGCCTTTCCACGATGTCAGGAAAGTACTCGTTGATTGTTGCTTTTTGCTCTTCTTCCTGATCCTCTTCGGTTGCATTAGTACCCAAGCTCCTTTTCCCACTTCAAACATTTTCCAACTAGCATTTGCTGTTACAATATTGGAAACCTCTATGCTTGAAATCTGTGTGATAGGCCTTCGTGGCAAAGATATGTTTCGTACATCAACAGAGTCTTCACCATCTAAACCCACCGAACGTTTTCTAATGTTGCGTCGATTGTTTCTGGGTGCCATCTCAGGCTCTGAATCTAACACACCCCTAATAGAAACCAACACAAAAGAAAGATAGTATGATGTTAGATTTCAATTAATCTAACATTCTAAGTCACATGCAGATCGACTTAAAAGAAAGAAAAAAAAGATATCCACAACAGGTAAAATGTTGAAGAGAGCAAATTACAACAAAGCTATGGCAAGGAGAGATGCTTGTCGAAGATGGAAAAGTTTCAAACAGACTCTTACGCTCAAAGATGGACAAAAATCTCATGATAGAGACATGCTGGAGAAGAGAATCAAAAACAAATCTCCCTATTCATCTCGCGCGCTTCTGCCACCATAAAGTATTGTTCTATTTTTTATTTTTCACTCTTTTTTTGTGGATTTTCTACTTTATGTTGGCCTTCTCCTGATTGGTTGCGAGACATTTTCTCCAAACCCTAAAAGGCCCCAAAATGAGCTCCCCTTTTTCCTAATGACATAACAATGCCCAAAGATAATAATGACATTCCTACATTTGCTTTCCCATCTTTCCCAATCAAAGATCTCTAGTATTTTTTGATATCGGATCTACAAGAAGTCTTTAACCTTAGGGAGCACTACTGCCTCACAACAATCATTGTACAAAATCTCAAGGAGGATGATAATTTTGTAGACATGAAGGGGGTAGATAAGTACCTTCTTCTTGACTCCAATGTTAAGGATTCATAACTCCTTACTACTGGGGAAGCCTTGCAAATGATGTTTAGAGATGCTTCATTGTATGAATAGGCTAGGCTGCCATTTGAGAAGGAATTCCAGAATATTGTGAAAAAGCTCAACATTTCTGATATGGGAAAGAATGTTTATCCAGGGGGTCTTCAAGGGAATGGATGAATATGGAGCGAGGGGAGTCCTCAACCGATCTTTGGACGGATGAATTACTTATTTATGATGAAAATCCAAAGGTGTGTATGAATGGATCATCCACACTTTTTGATAGCTTCTATGTATGTGTTTTGTTTCCTTATTGAAATGACACATGTTTCTTGTTTGCAGCCCATCGTCTATGAAGACGATTTCATTCCTCGAGGCAAAGGCTTACGCATTGGAGGATTGGGAAAGGACTCGACCCTTGGAGAATACATAAAGTCTTTCAAATTTCCATAGTTTATTATATATCAATAGAATTTTTCAGACAATGCAAGTTTTCCATTGTTTGCAACCAAGACTTTGTCTAGATATCTTGGGGGCTATCCTATCAGATGGAATAACGACAAGATAATGATGCTAGAGAAGCAAATGGCTTTGCGAGTCTTCGCTTAGGGGCCTGGCATTTACTCATCATCAGCAAGGCCATGACATGCCATAGTCCCTTTCAGCTGGTCCCCCGCTTGGGGGCTGTTCTACCCTTCAAATTCAACCAAGGGTCCTACTGGGTAGGGACCTCATGCTAGGTTGACACTACCCACAATGCTTCAATGCTCTACCTGACCATCCTAGATGAAACTCGGGCATTGGCAAACTAGGCTTTGGAGGTGGAACAAAATAGAAACAAGACATGGCATGACTGCCATCTCAGGAAGCCCTAGTTTCAGGACAGCCAACTAGTCTTGGTGTACCAAGCTCGTTATTTGAACAGGCAAAGAAGCTCGTCCTGAGACTTGGAAAGGACCATTTGTCATCCACCGAATTCTTCCTCACAACGCTACACAGCATATGCACTATTATGTGGAATTAAGGACAGCCAGTTGCTTAAAGATTTTGGAAAAATGGAGTTTCTCAGGTATAAAAAAGAATTACTTGCTCCAATTGAAGATCATGTAGATGATGAGGCAACTCCGAAAAGGAGAAGGGTTAGTGATTTTTCAATGATGATGTTCATGCTACTCATCAATATTGTATATTATGGAAATTTTTATCTCTTATAGAAAGAGTATTACAACTCAAAAGGCATACTATTGTAAATTGCCTTGTGTGCTTCTGCCCATGCATACACTGCCCATGCTCTTTCTGTAGGTGTAGATAAGTTAGATGAGTATGGTAAACATTTTTTGCTTAGATACAAGCAACCAACCAACAAAGTTGGCAATCATCTACTCCAATACAAAGATAACCAGACACTACAAGAGCTTGAGGGCATACCGATGCTAAAATACCGACGCAAATGTCGAACGTCGGTATGCCCGTCGTAATGTTGGAGGAGACAAGTCGAGCGGGGTATTTTCAAATTTTCGTTTACCGACACGTATACCGAAGCACATACCGACGGTTATTCCGAAGCATATACCGACGCATATTCCGAAACATATACCGACGCATATTCCGGAGCATATACCGACGCTCGTAAGTTTTTTACAGCCGAGAGCGTATTTTTTGATTTTTTCGCAGCGTTGCAGAGAAGGTATGCAACGTCTCTTTCTCTCCCTCTCCTCTTTTTTCCTCTCTCCTCTTTTCTCCTTCTTTCTTCTTTTCTCCTCTTCTCCTTCTCCTAATATGTTCTTGCTTTTACTTTTTAATTTAGGAATTAGGACGTTTAGGGTTTTAGGTAGATCCTCTTTCGATTCTTCTTGTTTATGCTTTTTTCTATGTATTATTACATCCCTATTTTATGGTTTAGGGTTAGTTTAGGGTTCTTGTAAGCTTATACATAGGATTAATTCAATATCTATGCATAAAACCTATCATAAGCTTGCAATCTCTATGCATAGCCTTCTTGCAAGCTTTATGCATAAGCTCTATTCATGGAGCTTGCGAGCTTGTGAAATCTCTATGCATAAGCTCTATGCATAGGCTTTATGCATAGAGTTTGCAAGCTTATAAAATCTCTATGCATAGGTTTCTTGAAAGCTTGCATGGACATTGTACATAGAGCTTGCGTAGCCTTCTTGTTGAAAGCTCTATGCATAGCCTTCTTGTAAAAGCTCAATGCATATGCTCTATGTATAGGCTTTATACATAGAGGTTGTAAGATTATGAAAGCTCTATACATAGGGCTTGTAAGTGTTGGAACATGAAGTCAAGGTGTCCTAGTGTGTACTAGGAACTAGTCTTTGTGTGTGAGTTGCCATGTGGCACTCTTTCTATTATCCCATATAGTTGGGTGTCAGTGTAACACTTGTACTTCACTTCTATATAAGTGAGGTCTCTATCATGAATAGATCATCCAGCAAGCTCTCAAGTCTTTTTATGAACACAAGTCTCAATCTTGTGGCCTAACTGAACTTGAGTCTATGTCTGAGTAGTTAGCTTCTTCATCATGCTTGTCTTTGTGTTCTTTCCGCCTTAGCTTAGCCTTGCTCAGTTCTTCCTGCTTTCTAATCTAGCTTAGCAGTAGCTTCCATGTTCCTTCATGTGGTATCAGAGCCACGCTACCCTCGTCGTCACGTTGCCTCGTCTTCCTCCTTCTAGCCTTGATGCTGCCCTGATTCTCTTCTCCTTGCCTCGTCATTAGCCTCGTCATCTTTGCCTCAAATCTGCCCGCCATTGCCTGCATTCTACCAGCCATAAGCTGCCCCAGATCTGCGCCATTTTCTTCTCCAGATCTGCGCCATTCTCCACTGGAAATCTGCCCCACATATGTGCCACATTGCCTGAGATCTGCCCTCTATTTCTGCCCCAAAATCTGCGCCACATTTCCAGCCATCTGCCTCAGCATCTTCCCATGAATCAGCCCGCCATTTTCAGTTCACTGTCTGCGTGTATGGGAGCTGTGTATTGCTAATCTTCATTTCGAGTTGGGATATCTCTCAGATTGATTCATCATGATGAATCCTCACGCTGCCATTGAGAAGTTCAATGGCCAAGGATTCCACACCTGGCAAATGAAGATCAAGTTCCACTTGATGAAGCACAATCTGTGGAATCTGGTCAAGGGAACTTCTTCATCAAACGAGAAGGAGAAGGAAAAGGAACCTCAACGTCTCGAGCAAGCATTCGCAATCATTGCATTGGGTCTTGGAGACAATTATCTGCATCACATCTCTGATCTTGAAAACCCTGCTGACGCTTGGAATGTGCTTGACCACTTATTTGGTGCAAGTAGCAAGCATTCAAAGTTGTCACTCAAGATTGAATTCTTTGAGTTAGATCTAAAACCTGGAGCACCTTTGGATGCTCATATCAACAAAATGCGAAGCCTAATGAATCAATTGGCTTCCGTTCACTCTCCGGTGACAGAAGATGATGCTATGGCAGTGCTTCTCAAAAGCATGCCTGAAGATTATGACAACTTGGTCACGACACTGAAATATGGTCCCGATCCTTCATTTGAAGGGATCATAAGTGCATTGCAGGAAGAAGAAAGGAAGCGGGAGAAGCGAAAGGATCACCAAGTGGAGGGAGAACAAGCTTTGGCAACCAAGTTCAAAAGGATTTCTTTTAAAGCTTGTAGACATTGTGGCAAAAACAATCATGATGAGAAAGATTGTTTTCGCATCAAGCCATGTGGGATTTGTGGCAAGAATGGCCACTCTGAAAGTAACTGTTTCTCAAAGAAAAATTCAGCAAATATGGTGGAGGACACAAGTGATGAAAAAGCATATATGGTAGATGATAAAGATTTCTGTTTCTAGGGTTCCCTGCCTGGATCATGTTTCCAAAAAGGATTTTTGTAAACCTGTTGCAACCGCTATGAGTATGCAAGGGTATCTTGTCTTATCTGTTTGAACCTCTCAGAGGTATCTATTATATTTTGTGTGTTTGTCCTGGTATATCCCATATTCTGTACCTACCCAAGGATGTCCAACTTGCATGAGAGACTAGAGCCGTGGATTTATCCTTGACCAGAGACCCTGGCATGAGAGACCATGAGCCTATGATTTATCCTTGCAGTATGAGGCATTTCCTTGAGGGGGGATTTGTTGGGTATATCAAGGAACTGCATCTTTTATAAACTCATGATATCACTCACCTTTCCTTCATGGGGGGGTGTTGGAACATGAAGTCAAGGTGTCCTAGTGTGTACTAGGAACTAGTCTTTGTGTGTGAGTTGCCATGTGGCACTCTTTCTATTATCCCATATAGTTGGGTGTCAGTGTAACACTTGTACTTCACTTCTATATAAGTGAGGTCTCTATCATGAATAGATCATCCAGCAAGCTCTCAAGTCTTTTTATGAACACAAGTCTCAATCTTGTGGCCTAACTGAACTTGAGTCTATGTCTGAGTAGTTAGCTTCTTCATCATGCTTGTCTTTGTGTTCTTTCCGCCTTAGCTTAGCCTTGCTCAGTTCTTCCTGCTTTCTAATCTAGCTTAGCAGTAGCTTCCATGTTCCTTCAGTAAGCTTATGCAAGCTCTATACATAGAGTTTATGCATAGAGCTATATGAATCTAGCTGAATGCATGAATTAAGATCTATGCATAAAGCTTAATACATAATGTTTTATGTATAAATCTTATGGATGAGCTTTATGCATAAGGCTTCACATGCGTTATGTTTTTTTGCATAAAGCTTTTTTTGATGTAGAGTGCCTTGCATGGATGGAAAGCATAAGCTTTTTGAATGTTTATACTCTCTTATACATATAACATATATTTCTTATGCTCTGTTTTTCTATGCATAAGGTATTCTCTTTATTCATAGAGTTTATATATGTTATCAAGGTAAGATCTCTTATCCATGTAAAACAAGATCATGTTTATTACACCATTGGGTGATGGGATTAAGGGTTAGCATAGTGCATAAGGCTTATAGCATAGAGCTTATGCATAAGTCTTGCATAGAGCTTATGCATAAGACTTATGCATAGAGCTTATGCATAAGGCTTATGCATAGAGCGTATGCATATGGCTTATGCATAGAGCTTATGCATAAGACTTATGCATATGGCTTATGCATAGAGCTTATGCATAAGGCTTATGCATAGAGCTTATGCATAAGACTTATGCAGTTGGCTTATGCATAGAGCTTATGCATAAGTCTTGCAGCCTTATTATGCAAGCTTATACTTAAGGCTTACAAGCCTTACTATGCATACGATTGCAAAAACCTTATTCATAAAGCTTGCACAAGACTTACGTATAGAGCTCAATGTGTAGGCTCTATTTACAGAATCTATGCATTTAGATTTTTGCATAAGGCCTTTATAAATAGCTATTTATGAATAGAGATAGCTTCTCTCTCCATCCTTGTTCAAATTCATCTTAATTTTGTATGGAGAGAAAATAAGCTAATGTATAAGTTATTTTTAAAATCTCCCTCAACGGCTGGGGAAAAGAAGCCCGTTTGACGCTTTTTTAAATATTTTTAAAGTCTCCCTCAACGGTTGGGGAAAAGAAGCCCGTTTGACGCTTTAAATGTTATTTTTTAAAATCTCCCTCACGGCTGGGGAAAAGAAGCCCTGTTTTATGGTTTACATAGTGCTTTGTGTAATGCATAATGATTTGTGTTTAATGAGCTGCATATATATGTTATCCTGCTAGATGGAGCCTCTCAATCTTGAAGAGAGAATAGCGTGTCCATGCATGCGATGTAAGTACCAAATCTTTCGAAAATGAAGGATTTGCAACCAGCATGTTCATGACGTTGGCATATTTCCAATGGAGCGCTTGCAAAATTTACGGTTTCAATCGTACAACCAACCAAGTGTGCAGCCGCATCTTGATAACATTGCGCCTGTGAATTCTCGTCCCCAACAAAGGATGAGGATATCACAGGAGGGAGTGACAGATGGAGCTCAATTAACAGCACCCGAGGGAATGGAAGAAGGTCAGGAAATGGAAGAAGGTCCAATGGAAGAAATGTTGGATGCCTTCATCGAGCAACAAGAAGCTCTCTTCGAGGAGCATGAACATGAAGATCATCAACCATGACATTCTCAACGGTCAAATTATGAACCAGAGGAAGAGGCCATGCGTAAACTTGCACGCCTTCCATTATACAATGGTGCCAACATATCTGTATTGCATGCATCTCTTACGATGCTAAATTTGCAGTCAATTTTTGGATGGTCTAATACAAGTGTCACTGAACTATTCAAGTAAGGACTTTTTTTGGAGATTACACCTACTATTGAAATGATAAATTATCAACTTGTATTTGAGAAAATCTTAATAGTAACGAACAGATATTGCCATACTTGCAGGCTTTTGAAAGACCAGATATTGCCCCCTGGCAACGAGATGCCTCCATCTCGTGCAGATGCCAAGAAGTTATTGAAATCCATAGGCATGGATTACAATAATATTCATGCTTGTCGCAATGATTGTTGCCTCTTCCGCCATGAATATGAGCATTTGCAAGAATGTCCCCATTGTGGCTCCTCTAACAGATATAGAGAAGCTGTCCCGGTAAAGGTTCTCAGGCACTTTCCAATCATCCCAAGAATAAAAAGCATGTTCAGGTGCAAAGCTATAGCAAGCTTGATGACATGGCATGCCACAACTCGATCCACAGATGAAGTGATGCGTGTGCCTGCTGACTCACCCGCATGGAGACACATTGAAGAGAAATGGCCTGCTTTTAAGGAAAAACCTCGAAACCTCCGTCTTGGCCTAGCAATGGATGGTGTAAACCCTTTTGGTTTAAGGAGCTCTTCATGGAGCACATGGCCTGTTTGCCTTGTGAATTATAATCTTCCGCCATGCTTAGCAATAAAGAAAGGTCATTTGTTGCTCTCATTAATAGTTCCAGGAAAGTATAAGGTGAAGAACATGGATGTATATTTGGCACCACTTATTGATGAGTTACGCACCTTGTGGAACGGAATTGAAGTGAAGGACATGTCAAAGCAGCAGAGTGGCCAAAGACTTACAACTGTGCAAGGTATTCTCATGTGGACAATGCATGATTGGCCTGGCTATGGAGAATGCTCAGGTTTGTCTATATCGGGTTACAATGCATGTCCTGTATGTGGTCCTCGACTTGATTCAAGATACTCAAAAGCATTACGAAAGAATGTCTACCAAGGACATGTTAGGTATCTTCCAGAAAATCATGAATTGCGAGATGGTAATCTAGGAAGACCTCCTCCAAGTGCATTGAAGGCAAGCGATTGGAAGATCAAATGGGAGGAATGTGGCAACTTGGCATGTCCTCGGATGAAGAGACTCTCTATCTTTCACCAACTCCCCTATTGGGGTGATCTCCTTATAAACCATTTGCTTGACCCGATGCATATTTTCAAGAATGTAGCTGACATTCTGTGGAAGCCCATGACAGGAAAAAAGGAGACTAAAGGCCAAAGGGATGACTTGGAAGAGATTGGTTGCATGCAAGAGTTGTGGGCTCGCACTAGACCCAATGGAAAGGTGCTACTTCCAAGAGCCCCATGGGTTTTTAGCAAGATGGAGGAACAACAAGTCAAGAGGACAATTTCAGAGTTTCGGACTCCTACAGGTTGTATGCATTGCTTGAAAAGTGCATTTACAAAGGATGATGATCTTAGTGGCCTCAAGAGTCATGATTGGCACAAGTTTCTACAATTTGTGCTACCCATAGCAATAAAAGATTGCCTCACTGAAGACATTAGAGCTACTATCTATAAGATTGGCACATTGGTGCGCTAGATTTCTTCAAAAGAGATAAAGAGAGACACTTTGGAGACAGCGCGTTTAAACTCCATAGAGGGAGTCTGCATGGTAGAGAAGTTTTTCCCTACAAGTTTATTAACAATCCAGATGCATCTGCTAGTTCATGTTGTAGATGAGGTTGCAGTTGCTGGAACAGTCCATTCAAGATGGATGTTCTTTTTGGAGAGGTTTATGAAGACATTAAAGGGATTTGTTCGCCAAATGGCTCGCCCAGAGGGTAGTATGTCAGAAGGGTGGCTGATACAAGAGTCCCTTGTTTACATCACTGAATATTTAAGTTCCTCAGATCCAGAGATACCTCGACTATGGTCTCAAGAGTCTAGCAGGTGAGTTATTGGTGAGGAACCTCAAGGCCAAGGCATTAAGAGAAAGATGGATAACAATTTGAGGGAAAAAATCAACAAATTTTGCATCTTGAACTCTCATGTAATGGAGAAGTGGATTGAGACATATGAAGCTCTCAAGCGACAGCGAGTACAAGATCGTTTAAGTTTCAGAAGGAATCGCACTACAAGAAATCTCCCATATCCAGAAGGTATGCAAGCTCTTCCGGACTTTCCCACAGGTAGATGGCTAGAAGCGACAATTTTAGAAGCCAAACGTGCTGGTTTAACTATAACAGAGGAGGAGGAGGAGCTTACAAAAGGATGCGATTGGCATGTAAGTGTTTAAGTTCTACATGTCTCTTTTTTTTCTCTACATGTCTCAGTGTTTGATTCTCCATCAACAATCTTTTTGTGCTATTTGTAGTATCACAAATATGGGGCGTTTTGGTCACATGGACGTCATTTTCGAGTAGAACGAATAGACCAAAGAAGAGCAACCTTTGATTGTGGTGTCACAGCACAGTTTGTTCAAGAAAGTCGTGCAAGTGCAAGTGATGATAACACAATTACTGGAATGCTTGATTACTTTGGAACCATTCAAGATATATTAAAGGTTGGCTTCAGAAGTTTTGAGTTGTTTATCTTTGATGTAAAGTGGTTCAAGGTAATCATGAATGGGCCACATGCAACTGTACGTAGAGACAAGAGTGGCCTCATCCAAGTGGACTCCACAAAGGTATGGACCCATCAGCAAGATACTTTTGTGCGCCCAGAGCATTGTGAGCAGGTTGTCTTTAAAGCGGATCCAAAAGATCCACGCTGGCTGTTTGTGGTTCAAGTCGCCCCCCACAGTAAGCAAATTTTTGAAGAATTTGAGCTACAACAAGGTGATGTGGATGCACAGGGTGGTGGAGAGCAACTAGAGCAAGATCCAAATGAAGAGGAGCAACTAGAGCAAGATCCAAATGAAGAGGTGCAAACCAAGGAAGCTGAAAAACATGTTCAGGAAGAAGACATAGATGATGAAGACATCCTTCATCAAGGGACTTTTAATGATGAGGATGCTGAAATGTACATAGACATAGATCTCTTTGGGGCTACTGATCTTAATGAGGATGATAGAATAGATAATGATTTTTAAAATGATGTATCTTAATGATTATGCAAATAGTTATGACATATTTGTAATGGTTTTATGACATTGAAGGTCCTTTCATTGTTTACCATTGTTAATGTTTACCATCATAATCACTACTGTAGGAGCAAGTTGATATAGTTTTACCAATGTTGTTTATCATTGTTAATGTTTGTCATATGGTTCTTTCATTGTTTACCGTGTAATTTTCATTTCGCACAAGTTTGTTATATGGTTTTTTGTCCAACAGGCCATGGGTGACTCACCGCCCTACGACTACAGTCCTGATTTCTCATTTAATCCTACACCGCAGGGCATGAGTCCCCAGCAGTTATATGGTTTTCTTTCGTCCATGACTCCAGAGCAGAGAGCCATGGCGGCTCAGAGTTATTGGGGTTCTGGAGCAGGGACATCTGCCTCACCATCTGGCTTCCTGCCGACGCCAGTTCCCACACCCGTGGGTACGACAGCAGCTCCCACACCTCATACCACACAGCCTTCCACTCCTCTTACAGCTCGATCTACCACCTCTTCACATAGACGGCGCTCACGTAGTAGGTCTTCAGGGGGAGGTTGTTGTGGTGGTAGTGCCACAGATGCTGTGACACCACCACCACGTGAGCGTCGTCCTTCGCTCTCATCTATTGATAGCACACCCATAGGGTCACCTTCCACTCCCTGGGGTGCACATGACCATGACAACAGCAAGATTTACACAATTAGGGATGGGGCACCAATAATGGATAGTGCAGGGAAGGCAATGAAGACACGCATTCGACAATTGTGCACTATACAGTTTCACGACTCTGTCATGACTAAATGGGATCAGCAAGATAAGGGGAAGAAAAATTATATAAATACAAAGATAAAGCAAGAGTTTCAGCCATCTGACCCTATGAATGTCGTCTCTAATGAGTGGATACAGTATACAGCTCACATTTTGATGGGGCATCGTAGGTCAGAGGCGAGGGACGCATTTAGAGAGGGGAAAGAGAAACCTGTTTGGCTAGATGACAGGGAGTGGGCAGCCATTGCTCAGGAGCTCACCGAGACACCAGAGAGGTTTCAACAACAAAGAGAGGCGGCAAGGGCAAGACTCCAAACAGTAGGGGCTTCTCATCTTGGGAGTGGTGGTTACGAAACCATGCGCCATGAATTCGTAAGTATTTGTAGCAATTTTATTTATGTAAATGTATGTATGTGGGCTAAATGTTGATTTCTAAAAGTTATAATTGTTAATCGTTTGTGCAGGAGTTGGCCATGAATCGCCCACCAAGTAGGCGAGAGGAGAAGTACACTCACAAACATGGCCTTGTGGCCTTGTTTGAGATGCTTGAAGAAGAAGGAGAGACCGTCAATTGGGAGGCATTACCATGATGTAAGATGACCTTCAAACTAATGAAATATGATCAAAACATTCTTGAGTATTAATGTTTAATTTAATTTCTTGTTTGTCGATCAGGAAAATAAAAAACGAGCACGGTTGTTTTTGTGCTCTATTTTAGACAGAATGGTGCTGTCTGTTTGCTGTTGTTGATCCTGTTCATTGCAGGCAGCCAGGCAATAGCCAGGCAGCACTATTCTGCCCAAAAAAAAATTTCTGGTACAACGTCGGTATATTCCCCGGTACTGGCGTCGGTATATTCATTGGTATATCTCTCGGTATTGACGTCGGTATAGAGCCCGGTATACACCCCGGTATACACCCCGGTATATGCACCGGTATAGACGCCGGATTAGCCGTCGGTATTATCCCCGGTGAGCGTCGGTATAGACACCGGTATAGGCGCCGGTATTGTTACCCGACGCTTATACCGACGCTGTGGTTCCGACGCTTATACCGATGACGGGGCTTTTTTAGACCCCGTTGAATGACGTCGGTATAAGTGCCGGTATTAGGCTAACATGTAGTAGTGAGAATTGAATTAATTTAGTTTTGTATCATTACATTCTATTAATCTAGTGGTGATTTACATACATCTTTTTTTCTCTCCACAGGTTCTGTGCTTCAATAGCTGTTGAATTTTTAAAGGCTTGAGCTCTTTTCTGTTTCCTATCCTCTATTTCTTTAAGTGTTTGAAGCAATGTTGAGGACTTAAGGTTTCTTTCTGATGAAGCTGGTGTAGTATTTTGCGGTAGAACCATTGGAATACTTCATGCATGCTGTTTGCTTTTCTTCTTCCTCCACCATGTTGTGTGTGTCTAAAATATGCATTAAGAGCCATGTAATAAGATTTCTCCATTCCTTGAGTGTTCCATATACTTGGGTCCCCATATTTTTGAATAAAGAATGGCATATGATTGTAGATAAAGAATGGAGTATGATTGTAGATAATATGCTACAAATTAACACAGAAAAATAAGGTTATGCATTACACAAGCTACTTCTACTAAAAAAAAGCATGAAGCTTACCATGTAGTGTGTTATGTTGGATTCAGTCCAAGCATCCTTCATGACTTATTTAAATGTTTATAGATTGTCTTTAGAAGTTCTTTATATCTTGCTTTGTCCAAGTATATTTCTCAAACATCCTAAACAGGACATCAATTGACCCGCCAAACCTCTTCTTTGGCATGTCTTGATTCACCCTCTTGGTCTTTCACAACATTATGGAGATTCTTCCCTTGATCATACTTGATTTTGCTAATGTAGTTCGATTTGTATAGCTTTCTTATCTTGGTCTTTTTCCTTTTCTGGCATTGTAGAGGTTTTGAAAGAAATCTTCTTGCTTTTACACCCCCAATGGATAACATCCGTCTCATTTGTTGACCTCTTTGTGTCTTGCAAAATATGAACGTTTCCCCCATGTAGTCCAATGTCTGACAACACTTTCTCTAATGGTGTAATAGCTTCCTGTCTCTCTTCCACCTCCTTAATCTTCCAAGCAAAGACAATGTATAGAAACACTACTTTCTCTATGATATGGCACAGGGCATGCAGGGTACATATATGCACATTGACTAGAGGAATGGCAAATATAGGATAAACGTTATCATCAATCAAGTTTCGGTTTGGTGGCCTTCTCCACCACTTACAATCTAGCTCTTTTGCAAGGCCCATGAAATAAAGACATGGCAACTTTGCATTAGCTCCCTTGCTACAATTAAATAAGAACTTGAGAGTCTTTAGGTCACCTGCAAGATGCAACTCAACCTAGAAGTCTCTCTTGTTGTCTACACTAAGTGTTCTTGTCCCATTCATTTGTTGGTTGACCAACTCAGGAATTGATGTATAATGAAACACCTAAAACAATGTTTCATGATCTTCTTTCTTGACCTATACATATTTAACTAGATAATATCAGTAGGCTATGTAGAAAAAAGAAAAATGTGAAGTTAATGTAATGTGATTTACCTCAAATGATCCAAGCCACCAAATATTTGCATTAGCCTGCACACTAAAATATTGAGGTTTATCATCCTTGATGCTTGTATCAAGTGCTCTATTCATTAGTGTTATCGTCACTCTTTCCATCTTTTTTTGTTTGATAATCTCACATTCATTAAGCTTGATGACAAATTTAAGTATACCTCCTAGATCTCCTCAAAGTTATGTTATAGAACTCCACCATTCTCTTCTGCAAAAGCTCCATATCCAGGAATATGTTATTGAATTAATTGTATTGAATACTGCCACTTTCTCCATTGAATTGCTCTTCAATGTGGTAAGGTTTACCGATATATTGCAAGACCTCGGCATTTGAGCTTGCTTCGGAAAGTCCAAAAATCTGTAGGAGTTGGAAGTAGTCTCCTTTTAATCTTGGCAGCCTTAAGAACTAAAGATTGTGACTTCTAAAGAGCATTGTAACCTTTATGACGACTGACACCATTAGTATCCATAGCTTCATGTATTTCTGACGTGGAAACTATATTACTGCTAACAAAATGTTCTATAATATCTCTTTTGACCAACTTGAACTTCTTTTCCTGCATCAATTCCTTTGCCATTCTTGAAGTAAGCAAATGTTTTAATTACTTTCACTACAAGGGATCGGGCTCATACCCGCGCTCCTAGCCGCTAAAAATGACGTGAAAAAAAGTAGCGGGCCCGTGTATCAGCGCGTGTATCATCGCGGCCAGAGACATGCGTGTAAAAGCGCGTGTATAGCACCTCTCACACACGCGTATACACGGGTGTGTAGCCGCGTTCTTTTCACAGACGCGTTGATACATGCGGCTATACACGCTTTTTCTTATTTTAGACGCGCTTATACACGGGTGTATAGCCGCGTCCTGTTCAGTTCAAATGTCCCAGACGCATTTATACCTGCGTCTATACACGCGTTTCTTTAATTTAGATGCACTTATACACGCGTAATTACCAGTTTTGACGCATTAATACACGCGTATTTTCCAGAGTATCCGCGTAGATACATGCGAGTTTTAGCAGTTCTGACGCGTTTATACACGCGAACAGAGAGCAAAAAAAAAATCCAGAGAGTGCTATTTGGTGCCTGAATACTGTTCCACCATTCCAGCACCCAATAGCACTCTCTGGTTTTTTTTTTGTGCATTAGACCATCCCATTAGACCATCCACGAAGAACATATGCACGAGGGAGATTAAGACAAGAACGACATGAATGCATACATTGTTAATACACGATTTAAGACAGACATGAATGTAATACTATCGATCAATCAATTCAATATTACTATCAAAATTTCATACATGTATACAAGGGAGTCCATATCTCGAAGTAGCCCATGGCTTGAGTTTACAAAAAAATATATACAATCACATCCTCAATATGGAATGTGATACTATAAGTCTGAGTACTACTCAGACCCAGATGATGACTCGGTGCTCCCTCCATGCTCAGATGAGCTCACATCGGTCGGAATGTCCGAGGAGTAGTGCTCACGTCCACCCTCTGCAGCGGCGGCCGGTGGATCATCAGCAGCTTGTGCCTGTTCAAGTAATATATAGTATATAAGTATATATATATGCAATTCAATAAACCAAAACCATTCGTTACGAATTTTCAAGTACCTGTTGACCGTATGGTCTCATGGCTATCTCAAACTGCGCGTCCGTAATACGTCCCTCGGCTCTGAAGATGGCCCACGTGTCACGTCTGCTATGCCGGCGAGCATACGCAGTATCGTGGGTTGTGGGCTTCCTCCCCATAACCCGTCGCTGTATCAAAATCAACACAATTTGTAAGATTAAAACAATCATAGAATCAATGAATTAAGTAAACAATCAAATAAAGTGGCAGGATACTTACGAACTCTGCCTCCCATGACTCGACGCCGCCAGATCCGAAATGCGAAGATCCAATGGTCTCCATCTGGATCCGTCATGCCTCCACATGCTGCCTGCTCTTCACGCCACCCCTCTGCTCGTTTCTTTGCCTCCTTCCACTCGCGTTTGTGCGCAGTGGCAAGTTTCTCGACAGGATAGCCACCTGCAGCTACATTTAGCCGGTCATCGTACGCGAGTTTTTTAAGGTGAGATCTTTTATTACTTAAGATCTCCCTTATTCGCGTCCTTCCCCATACATCCGAGAATGTAGCATGTGGGGGATTGGGGTACCGACTATGTACAGCCTCTATCACCTCCCCAACTAATCGGCTATTTTGATCTTTAAATTTAATAAAACAATTTCTATATGAGTTTGATACTACCCCACGCATGTACTCCATTACCTCCCTCCCCCTCGCATCCATCACTATCCCGCCCCTATCCGTCACATCATAGCAGATCACTCTCTCTATCTCTCTCATCTCCTCCTCTTCCGAACTGTCTCCTCTAACTCTTCTCTCTCTATCTCCTCTCTCACCACGTGCCCTACTACCTCCCCCACCTCCCCCACCAAAGCACCCGCCGCATCCTCCACTCCCACTCTTCCTACTGCTGCGGGTGGAGTCACGACTGGGGGATTGTCTACGTGACGGTGGCTGTGAGCCCTGACGTGACGGTGGCTCTGAGGGAGCACGTGATGGTGGCTGTGAGGGTGTACGTGAGTGTGTCTGGGACGAGGTATGTCTCCTCGGTGGACGTGGAAGAGGAGAAGCTGCATGCCGTCTCGTCGGACTCGGAGGAATAGACGGCACTGGAGTGCCCTGGATACTCGCGGTAGGGGTATAGACACCAGGCAGGGAAGGAGGGGGATGGGCATACATATACTCTGTAAGCTCAACCGGACCAGGTTGGCGCCCAAAATGATTCAGCATCCCCATCAGCCAATTGCTGTACGCAAATGGATCAGATGAAGAACCTGGAATATCCATAAAGAACCTGCAACAAACATCTTCATGTACATCATGGGCTGTCTCTTGACTCACACAAATATCATCATTCAAGTCAGTTGTGTTGCCTACAAATCATGAAATCTGAAACGCCGCAGTCTCGTGCAGAAACGCGTGTATACACCCGTCAAAAAACGCGTGTATACACCCGTCCAGAAACGCGTGTATATCCGCGTGAACAGACTCTGCAGACATGTTACACGCGCTTTTACACGCGTTTCTACACGCGACCTGCAAAATTTTTTTTTCAAAAAGATCGACCCCCGACAAAGACAGAATGTCCTTATAAAAGGACCAACCATTGTCGCCCCTGTCAGGATGCAGTAACCCAATCGTGTGCAAAAGGACAAACCCAAAGAGCAAAGAGCAAAGTAAACAAATCTGACGAAAGAGACAAGGCACAGGACAAAGTGACTCACCTCTGAAAAAGTGAGTCTTCTCTGCTCCTTCTCTGCTCCCCCCTTCTCCCGTGTGTGTGCTCCTTTCTCTGCTCCCTCCTTGCTGTTGGAAGAGGCGAAAACAGGCGAAAACGCATGCACAGTCGATTTCTTAGTTCAAAATCTATATTTGGGGAAGGCGGGCTATTTTTAGTTTAAACATACCGTGGCGTTTATATTCGCGTTTATAAACGCGTGTATATTCGCGTGTATGATATTTTAGTTGCGTTTATACACGCGTTTTGCAGAAATTACCCGCGTTAATACACGCGATTTTTAGGAAGTAGCCGCGTTAATACACGCAATTTTTAGGAAATAGCCGCGTCAATACACGCGATTTTTGTGCTTTCATTAAAAACATATAATGATTTTGTGTTTTCTGATTTGTACACAGGATGTCATCAACCTCTTCAAGCAGTTCTGGGGAAGATGAGACAATGCGTCATCGTAATCGCGATGTGTGGTTGGGACAACGGATCAAATGTATGTGTAATCGATGTCAAGGATGCATTGTACGAGCACGTCAAATTACCTTGAATCACATCTCCATGTATGGAGAATGGAATCAAACAGGTTTAGAGGTGAGTAGATGTAAATTGATGGTATTCAAATGACTCATGGTATCCAAATTAAATTAATAGAGTTGTAACATATAATTTGATAAATTGAAGCAGGATGCAGTACCACACCCTAACATGGTACCCTACGCGCGACGAGAGCACGTAAAGCGTCGACGAGATGATGCTGGATCTTCGGGATCTATTGTCAGAGATGAGTGGGAAAGGGATGACAATAGCCCTGCACCCCACGAAGTTGTGGAAGAGGAGGTGCTTGATGATATGGTGCGGAATCTTTTTAAGGATGATCCCAAAGGTATGGACGACGATGATATGGAACAAGAGCATCTTTATAAGGCTTCATCGACACCGGTGTTTGAAGGGTGCACATTCTCAGTTTTACGTGCTTCACTTGAACTACTTAATATACAAACAGTTTATGGATGGAGCAATGCAAGTCTTGACGCATTGTTGAAGTAAGCATTCTAACTTACAAATTTGAATTAGTGGTTTAAGGTTTAGGATTTAAGACTAATTATAATTGATGATATTGGATGCAGGCTATTATCAAACATGCTTCCAAAGGAAAATAGACTACCCACCTCAAGAGACATAGCGAGGCGCTATGTGACATCTCTTGGAGGACTGGATTATGATAAAATACATGCATGCGTCAATGATTGCATTCTCTTTTGTGGGACGCATAAGGAGGCTCTACATTGTCCCACTTGTGGTGAAGCAAGGTACAGAACAGATATGAAGAGTTTTGATGTACCTCGTAAAGTCTTGCGACACTTTCCTATAATTCCTCGCATCAAACACGTTCAAGTGCAAATCCATAGCAGAGCTCATGTCATGGCATTCCTCACATCGATCGGATGATGGGTGGTTGCAGGATCAGGGTGCCCAGTTTTGTCCACTCAGGCACCCTGTAAATAGTAAAAAAACAGGCCTTTATTTACCTTTAGTGGCCAATCACTCCTAGCTAACGAAGGAATTTCCTTTCAAGTTCTTTTGTTGGAACGTCACATGCAAAGTTGGGAATATAGTTGCATAATCTAATTAAGCATTAGATAGTTAAAAGTCCTCATTTCCTTAGGTACAAGCTCAATGTATACATCATGTCCCAAATTTGGGCTGGTTCCATAAAATGCTAATATCTTTCACATATAAACTCATATGAGTTTTCCACTTTGCATCTTAGATCTTCACATAATATAGAGCTTAACTTGATTTTTTGAGAAATTTTAAAGCTATTTGTCTATTTTCTTTAAATATTTCAACGTCTTTAAAGTGTTATAATATATGCCACTTTTTGCACCCACAATAACTACCACTTAAAAATGCATAATCTTGTAGATCAAAAGAGTGGTAGATAGTGAGACATTGGTAGAATGTGGTGGTTAGTCAAAATTGCAAATCCAATGGTTCGATTTTTAATGATCTCTTTTCTAAAATTCTTCCAGGCTATCAGAAGGCCTGCAAATACTAATAATCTAATTAGTAAAATTACATTTTTGATGTAAATCATCTAAAACCTATAGGGACTAGTGTACTTGTATTGGTGCATCTATGGAAAAAAAATTAGATCACTCTAAGTATGGAAAGATCATTTTTTAATTATTTTATCACATTTTTGGTTAATTTTGATAAATTGGACTAATTTATATTAATTTAAGTTATATTGGGATTAAATTTGAGTGTGTGTGGATTTTCTATTAGTTTCTTGATCTCGTTTGAAGTACCTTTCCCCCTCAAATTTGTTGTCCAAGAATTGTCCCAGTCCAGCATAAACTGGACAAAACTGGACACCCTGATCTTGCAACAACCCTGATGGCATGTGGAGAATTCCCGCAGACACTCCTGCTTGGAAGCATATTGAAGATGAGTGGAGCATATGGAGGATGTAACAAGCCGCAATGAAGATGATGTCGAACATGCCATTGAAGATGTTGTGATCGATGATCAAGAAATAAGAGATGATCATGATAATGAGGATGAGCATGCCATTTCTCATGATCATGAGAATGACCGTACCATTGAGGATGATGGTGATGTTGATGAGGATGATCAGGACATCGATACCATTATCAATGGAGTACAGAATATCGATAGTGGAATAAATTTAATCGTAGCCTTACCAATTGATCAAATGGATATTGATGTTGATCGTTTGGCAAGGATGGATCTTATTGAAGATGAGATCGAACCCTAACCAATCCGTCACTGTATGTTCTAAATTGATGACATTTCTATCATCTCATATGCATGATTTATTTTTGAATATATTTCATTGTTGTAAATGCATGTAGTGGGATTGTGTAATGATGTATACTGTAATGTACTATGAGATGGTTTAAGGAAAATAGTTTTTAATTTTGTAAAGGAATTCAGTTTTTCTTCAGTTTTTCTCTGCCATGCGTGTATTAATCCGTGTATAGTAGCGTGTATTTATCCGTGTATAATAGCGAGTTTTACCCCGTGAATATTATCGTGTATAGATGCGTGTATTACTGCGTGTATATAAACGCGTTTATACACGCGTTGATAAATGCAAACATACACGCGAACTTAAATGCTAAAATACACGCGCTCGATTCTATTCAAATACAAGCGCGACCATACACGCGTTCGTAATTTATCGCGTGTATGAAATGCGTGTATGGCAGCATTGTCTTGTAGTGTTTGTTGGATGGAGATTGGGGATGATATTCTCCTTGTCAAGTTGAACTATAACCCACCAGTAGTTACAAGAGTGATAAATTCTAACATCTAGAAGGCAATACTAACAAAGCAACTTCTTTAAATACATTTATTACCTGATTGCTTGAATTCTTTTCTTCACACCACCTGAGCCTAGCTTCAAGGTCTCAAAGTTTTTTAGCTTTCTCCTCCTATGTCTTTCTCCAATGCTAGTGTCCTTTGCTCTATATCTCTTTACTTGTGTCCTTAATCTTGCAATTTCAATCTCATTTTTCTCCAATTTCTTTCTGAGGGCCTTGCAATCTTCTATTGAATGGAGGAGTTCAATTGCTTGATGTTGTGAATAATGTCTTTCGCCGTCTGCATACGTAGCAATGGATTTGCAATATCCTAGCAATCCATTTACTCCATCTCCTAAAAAACGTAACAAAGTAGTTGGGTTTGAGAAGGGAGGATGGGAAGTGATCATAGGGTTGATAGAGTAAATTATTGATCCATCACACCAAAGATCTATGTGTTGCAACCCTACTATTCTCATGTTTTCCTTTACGTTTGATGAGAGGATTGCAGAGTTTTTTTATGTGCTTCTGAATGGGCTCATACTCACTATCAAGATCACTGTGCATATGATACTTTTTCTTTTTATCTTCTTAATTAATTTGGTTAATTGAGGTGTTACTCACATTGTAATACTCCATTGGTTACGTGTAAAGATAAAAGAGGGTGTATGGAAGTGGTTTATTATTTGAATTTCAATTATACCGCCACCACAATGCTTCATTAAAGAGGAAAATCTTAGTGAAGAAGATTTGAAAATAAAGTTGCAGCCTCATTAAATATCAAAACATAAGGTTATGACAAGCTCGTAGCCTTATTCGTAAATAAGGTTATGACAAGCTTGCCGTCTTTCTTAAATATCAGAATGGCAATTTGGAATAACATTTACATTTTGATATTCGAAAGTTTTGGTATTTTTTAAGTTTTCTCTAGTGAGAGAAATTAAAAATTAGTGAATTTCTTACAAGGCCCTCCATATGACCTCCGAAATGTCCTAATGTGAGGGAAAGTACTCTATTACTAAAACATACGAGGTCCATAGTGTGAACCGAGTTGGGTTTACTAATCTAGTCGTATAGATTAGGGTTTGATCTACAATTTTAGCTAGGTTGATCGTACAGTTGTAGAGTAACTATGCCATAATTCTAGTAAACCAAAGTGACTGTCATACAACCTTGTGATATACGATCACATATTCAACAAAGAAGAATCACATGAGTGAAAGAGAGTACAAAAAATCTAAAAATAAAAAAAGAAAATAGGCGATATGCTCCTACGATCACATATTCAACAAAGAAGAATCGCATGAGTGAAAGAGAGAATACAAAAAATCTAAAAATAAAAAAAGAAAATAGCGTGTAAAAATCTAAAAATAAGAAAAGAAAATAGGCGATATGCTCCTACCTAGTGTTAGCGTGTCATGTGTGTTCTTATGCATAGCCAAGTTATGCATCCACACCTTGATGTTCTCCTACCTAGTGTTAGCGTGTCATGTGTGTTATGTATGTTCTTATGCATAGACGAACGGGTTCTACATCCACACCTTGATGTGCTTCTACCTAGTGTTAGCGTGCCATGCGTGTTGTGTGTTCTTATGCATAGGTGGGTGCTACATCCACATCTCAATGTGCTCCTACCTAGTGTTAGCGTGTCATGTGTGTTCTTATGTATAGCCAGGTGTTACATCCACACCTCAATATGGTGGTGATGATGCTAATTTAACTGAGCTTCAGAGCGGAGCTTGGGAGTATTGGAAGCCGCATATGAATGATAATGAGCAACGAAGCAAAAAATTGATGATGAGAAGACGAAGGCAAACGATTAAGCAAGAAACAAAAGATGAAAGGAAAAGAAGAATCAAATCACTATTTTTAGAAATCATGACCCAATTATGACAGATTTCTTACACATGCCAATTGTAGCAACCAAAATTTCTCGCATATGAAAAACTTAATTCTTTTTGTATCCTTTGCATTTTTCTCTTAAATTTAATTGCCTGCCCCCCCCCCCCCCCCCCCCCCCCCCCCCCCAAAAAAAAGAAACACTCACACGCACACGTCCTTGCTGTCTAGATTTCTCTCATAGACTGGCAGATCGGTCCATGCAACAAGAGAGTTGACGAGCGATGATGCAGCTGAGATCTGCGAAGGGAGGAAGGATGAAGATATTGGGTTACAAGAGGTCCACGTATATACCAAGCCAGTGATGAGTGGAGGGCAGGGCGCACTAGAGAACGTCTCTCTATCTCTGTCTGATAGCCGATATAAGAGCTCTCTCTCTCTCTCTCTCTCTCTCTCTCTCTCGATCCCCCCCCCTCTCTCTCTCTCTCTCGGCCGGGGGAGCCGGGCGGCCGGGCGGCCGGGAATCAAGCGCAGTTCGCTCAAACCTTACATCAATCATTAGAGGTTCTGAGGTTGGACTCCGCAGTGTAAATTTATGAACTTAAATGGATTATTAATCAAACGAGATGCTGGGTTAGCGAGGGATTTTTAAATGACACCTTGTTGCACGGATGTGCGCCGTTAGAATTCTGGCAGGTGTTTGGTGCGTACGCCAGAAATTTCGGAGTCTTGAAGACGCACAGACTCTACAGTGACTACACATCGTGCACGTGGATTTGCTGTAAATGAGAATTATGGATCTTTGAAACCACACTTAGTTCATGCTAATCAGAGTTAAAAAAGCAAATCCTATGTATTGAGGGGAACGTTTGAAGCATCCCCCGTTATTTAATCCAGCACGTAAGAAAATGCAGTGCTCAGATGTTTTCACGAAGCTCAGCCAGCGCGCCGTCGAGGGTCGACAACGTCGGGCGTCGGGCGTACTGCTGGGAGCACTTGGAGCTGGCCATGGAGCACAGGGCGTGAGCGGATGGCGATGATTTGAGCGGCACAAGCGGCAAGTTGTCGCACGTGCAGACCTCGATCATGAAGCCGTCGGGGTCGTGGAAGAAGATCTGGTCCACCAGGATGCCCGCTTCCTCCACCTGCACCCGCATGTGCCGCACTCCCAGCTCCCTCAGCCGCTCCTCCACCTCCCCGATGTCCTGGCATCCCGTCTGCACCACCCCCACCACCATTAATTCATCAACCACCACAACTATCCATCAAGAAATTATTATTATTGCCACGAGTACATCGAATGTTAAAGTTCAAATGGTAGCATGCAATTCTTACTTGGAATGACATGTGATTATCTTTGGGATTAATCTTCGTCTTCTTGGGCAGCTCACAAGGATTGGGATCTTGAATCAAGTGGATTCCCATGCCATAGTTGAAAAGCCTGCACAACATTCATTTGCTCACAAACCACCCACGACATCAACAATTTGCTCACAAACCACCCAAAGTGATACATATAACGTATCAATCAAAGCATCGGAACCCAAAAGTGGCAATGCAAAATTAATGCTCTCCTAGAAAACATCACACGTCTTACCATGCTCCATCAAAGTCGAAGGAGCCGGGTCTCTTGATGGGGACAAAGCCTAGCACGCCTTCATAGAAGGCAACGGACCTCTCAACGGAGGAGCAGAGCAAGGAGAAGTGGTTGATAGAGGAGATGGGCAAGGGCTGGTTGGCCATATGGATTTGATAGGAGGAGGATTAGCGTATGGATGTCTGGGACAATCCGCAGGTATCAAACCAGTAGCGCACCCTTTGCAAGTAGGAGACAATCAAAGACCTCCCAGCAGCCAGTGCATATGGGCAGCTAGGATTTTTCACCAGGAATCCCCGACATGCCACGTTGGCCTATGAGCTGTCCAGTCTATCACGTGCAACTTGTAAGGCCCCTCCATACCTCTAAATCTAGGAACACATGGCCCTCCTCTACACCGTGGCCCCACCACCCTACTTCTAAGAGGAAAACCTTTGGGTGAAACCCGACTTTCCACTCACGAGACGAGAAGATAAGTGTGACAGCACTATGATGGCACGCGCAATATCCGAATGTGTTTTGACCAGGCACACTCTTTGCGCATCCAGGCTTACGTGCACCTTTGCCCTTCGGGTTTTGCGAATATATAAGGAAGTTTTTTTTTAAAAAAAAAATTGATGGGAATTTTAAAATTTTACAATATTTTATGGCCAAAATGCTTAAAAATGGGCGTGACAGACGCCAAAGAGCAACTATGTTTAAACCATACTCATAGAATAGTCTCCATTTTATTAATGGGCTTTACTTTGTAATCTTTTAAATGAAGTGAAGAGAGAAAAGTATAGAGATTGAGTAACTTTCTGATGTAGCCATGTAACCGATTGATTTACCGGTCACTACTTGGCTTTTTTTTGTCAATATATATATTTACTATTGGAAAAAAAAGGAATAGTCTCCATTTTATTAATGTGATGCATGATGAAATTTTAAGATATCCAAAAACTTTGAAATTTTACTTTCTTTTAGATGCCTAGGTACTAAGTACACACTTTATTATGAATCTCTTTACAGGCTAATTCACCTATCTTGTATGCACTTGAATCTTTCAAAAATCTACCCTTAATTTAATAGGCATAATTTTCATATGCCCTTCTTTTGAAGAGCGTAAACCCCCCTTTGAAGGGTACAAATGTGACATTGGCCACTAACACAATAAATGGATCTTTTTTTTTCTTTCAAATGCTACAAAACATTGGAGAGGAAGAGAGGAATTGTATTGTTTCAAGGTGATCTTTGTCAATAATAACTTGTGGAACAACATGAGCTCATGCATATGTTCTCACATAATTAAACACACAAAGCATTTTTGCATTTGTATTAAACATTTTCTTCTTATTTCTAAAGAAAGCATATGTTCAATGGAATTTTCCTAATCCTATCCTCTAAGGGAGCTCATTTTACCTTAACATGTGCCCATATCATAAACTTACACCCATCCACATGCGTGCATGCATATGAACCTTATTACTTAAGAATGTGTTTAAGAATCACTTAAACAAATTCCATCGTAGTTACTTATTACTAGTGAATCTATTTTAGAATCACACTAACTCAACTCTTTTCTCCATCTTACTTTGTGCTGAACTATGATGGGCGGAAGAACACCAATCAACGAGTCACGCTTTGAGCCTACAACATGACGACTTTTTTTATCATGCTGACATCACAAATGGTGTCTATACAAAAAGTACTTAATGCTTACAAAAATGTGTTGGGTAAGGTAAAAGAAACTAAAATAAAGTGCATAGTGTTATGTAGATTATCTATGTCATGGGGACTTTTGGACGAGCCAAATGCAATGGTTCTAATGTGATGAGAGCTCTCTTGCCATGCCTCTTTTGTGAATGTATATGATTGCATCGTAGTTACTTACAAGGAGAGATGCCATGAAAAAATATGAGGCCAATTAATGGTATAGCATAGATGGGTTGGTGAAAGCATTTATAAAATGAACTTGAAAATATATAAAACTTTGGCAAACCTTTCAAATTTTCTATCATATGTGATGCTAATAGTGTAAGTTTGGCAAATTTATCTTTGTAACTCACTCAAAACTAGTGATAAAGTTAACCATTTCATCGGGGGGACCACTTAACCCTGCCTGTTAGGGGTCCCTAAAATGCCCATTGATAGAGGAACGGTGCCACCGGCGAGATTGCAAAATCTCACAATGAAGTCTTGCCCACAAACTAGCATCTTTCTTGAATGTGAAAACACTCTCTTTGTTTTTTTGTGCAAATGCATATGTTACCCTGTTATATATTACCTCTACATGTGGTATTGGTTAAAAATTTTGAAAGATTCAAACATGAAGCTTAAATACATATTCTTCTCCTCTCTCTTTGTAATGAACTAAAAGGAAACCAGCCATGATTTTGAAGGCCTACCCTAACCTTCTATGCGAAGGCCATTATAAATAGTGGCCTTTGAGAGGCCTTCTCTAGAAGGTTTGAAGGGTCTAAGGCTTCAAGGGACTCATGGGGATGTTCTGTTTCTTTGCAAACCTCTTTGGATATTACTGTGCCGTGGCGTGCTTATCAAAGACCAAGATCGTTGGAACTGCGTTCGGGGTTGGCAACTTCAGCAGCAACCCAATTTCCAAATAATAAAAAAATGTATAGGTCGGGGCCGGCGGCCTTGTCCACATGGCATTGGGCTCTGTGCTGCTTCCAAGTTTGGTGTGGTGGAGGAGGATGGTGTCACAGCCGCTGTACACACACACACACACACACACACACACACACACACACATATTGCAAAAGAGTGGTCTCTAATAGCAAAAACCAACAAATGCCGTTATTATTATGTCATTATTATTCTGTGTCACATTTAATTAATTTATTTTTTTGTGCATTGATAACTTGCTTTTGATAATAATCATGTATTATAAAAAAAAACTCACCCACTTGTTTGGCTTTTCTTTTTAAAAAAACTCACCCACTTGATTGGCTTACATCTCTTTTCATGTCACTCTCATTGGTTAATTGGATGTTTTATATCGGAATACTTCTATTTTGTGTTGTTCTCACGTCCCTTTTAAAAAATTTTCATGTGACTATATCAATTTTAAAGGTGTGTCCCCTCCACATGCATTCATGCAAGTGTGCAACTCACTTACTTCATTGCATACAATCACTCTTTGGAAAATTTTATTCGGAGGAAACATACACATGTCCCATTGGCTTCTCATTTAACCAACAAATCAAGCAATAAAACCATCCGTTTTATTACACTATTTCATTCTATATCTCTAGCTATTGAAATCCTTTTGGATGTAATTTTAATCGGCTTTCCAAAATCCATACTACAAGAGGGTGGCCTCATATTGAGGCTCTTTTTTCGAGGCTAGCCAAAATTTCCCAAAGTTCCAAAGTTACGAGCCTTGGCATTAACGTCTAATGCCATGATTGATACCATTGTTTTGAAATGTTTCCAAACCCTCAGATGGAAATATCGAGGTCTATAATTTTTTGAAACCATGGTTTTTGAGGGAAATATCGAGGCCTGTAATATTTCCCAATGGATGTTTATAAAGACCATTACCACAAAGTAAACAAGCTTCAGTTTTATCTCTAACAAAATTATCAAGATTTGATTCAGTTGGCCATAACAATGGTTGTTATATAAGTGGGGCCGTTGAATCAAATCCGTTAAGAATGGAGGAGGTCAATATGTCTTCCTCTCATTAGATGGAGAACATTTGGGAGTAAATCTTGATTATTCGTTAAGATCCCCTACCCTTGTCCATTAGGAGACTACGTAAAACTACAAAGGTCCACGTATGCAATTGATCACTTTTGGGGATCAAAGATCATCAATCATCGATACGTCCTTATTGAAACCTATTTTTAAGTGTTTCACAACTACAAGTACTCTTTCTTTGAACTATATCACACACATATACTCTCTCTCTCTCTCTCTCTCTCTCTCTCTCTCTCTCTCTCTCTCTCTCTCCCGCTTAATGACACCTATTTTTAAGTGTTTTACAACTATAGGTACTCTTTCTTTGAACTATATCACACACGAATACTCTCTCTCTCTCTCTCTCTCTCTCTCTCTCTCTCTCTCTCTCTCATGAGATCGTTTGATTGGTGATGTGCCACAAAAGTGGACTAATAGGGTATAACCAAGCACAAAAAGAGAGAACAAATGCCCGAAGATATTTTAGACAGAAGCATAGGAATTAATCATACTTAAGCTTTCTCTACTTCCTAAGGACATGCCACTTACATGGCTACAAGATAATCTTACAGAAGCTCTGGTAAATGGAGAAACCATAAGTGAGAAAGAGTGTGAATTCGCAAGGGGTTGTGATTTTCTTATATGATGGCAATTTATATCTTTTGTTTCTTTTTTTCCTTTTTTTTTTGTATCGCAAATTTAACGCATTATGGTCTCATGGATGACGCTTTTAAATGGAGCGCTTTGATAGGAGGAGGACAACATTTGATTGTGGAGTTATGCCTCACAATTCACTATGTTGATTTTTACTAGGAAGTTCACTCAAAATATGTGTGTGTATCAGGTGAGTACAAAATAGTGTATTTTTAAAATCTTTTTTTTTTGGGATACATTTACAGAAACGTACTTACAAAAGGTTTTTAAAAATGAAATAGGGTTTTTTTTAAATAAAATTTGAAAGAAAACTGTAAGTTTGCTTAGAGAATGGGCACCTTTTAAATTCTTAAAATTCATAAATAAGAGATTCTTAATATATCCCTTGAATGCATGTGATATACATATTCTCTATAGAGTAACCCCCCTCAGGGTTTATTCTTGATATCCAATGGTTCAAGGTGATTCATAATGGTCCCAATACAACACTGAGAAGAGATTGTAATGGCGTTTTTGTAATGATTTTACAAAATTATGGACAGATATTAATGATATGTTTGTGTTACCACAACAATGCGAGAATGTGACCTTTCATTAAGATTATTCAAACTCTCAATGATGGTATGCGATCCAAGTTTCTCCTTCAAGAAACCATATATTTGAAGATAAGGATAATGAGGAAAAAATTCCTAGTCTAGATGGAGAATTTGATAACACTGTTCCTGCTGATCAAGAGATACCTAACCCAAATTTGGAAGTTGACATCACTCTTTTTGAAGCTCGAAGGAGGAGGATGAAGATTCAAATTCATCATGTAGTGATTCTTCACAACATATCAATTATAGATCTAGGTTTCCAATCATTTAAAGGAGGCAGAGATTTAGAGAGAGCATTAAAAACAGACTTATTTGGTGTGATAGACCTATCACAAGATTGACAATATTCGTTATAACAAAACTTATGTAATACACACACATAAACATGTATACCAAAACATGTAATACATACACATAAACATGTATTACAATTTTTTGTAATACCAAAACATTATAACATACACACATAAACATGTTCACCCCCCTCTTTCTTCCTTTTGATTTCTGAAAAGTGGTTTGTGCACTCACTCACCTCTTTTGCTATGTCATGGGGATTATCCGTTGGCTGAGCTTGAGCAGTGCTTTGAGAACTCCACCTCATAGTGTGGGAAGCCTCTTTCGTCGCTCTTCTCCCACATATGTTGTCACACCGTCTCGCACTCTCCTATGTGTGTCATCCCTCCTCTTACCGCACACACTCTCTATCTCACTCTCATACTCCCTAGCATGCGATTAAGAAGAGATTAGAAAAAGGGTGAAAAACCCAATTGTGCAAATGGGAGAGTGTCATATTATGAGAGAAGGTTGGCTTATATACAAATTATATACAAATTTGGTGTGTCCACACTTAAAGTAAGTGTGTCCACACTTAGAGTAAGTGTGTCAACCCTAGAGAGCCCAAAAAAAAGATTCAAGCTCTACACTATAGTAACTCTCCTCCTTGAACAATGAAGCACACACAGCAGGCAACCTTATAGATCTAGCTTCACTACAAACAATAAAAGATAAAAAAAACAATGAAGCACACATAGTAGGCAACCTTATAGATCTAGCTTCACTACAAACAATAAAAGATAAAAAAAAATCAAACAAGTGCCGGACTATTATTCAAAAAAGGCAGCCAATATATTCATATTACATTTATGAGTGGGGTTAGGGCTAAAATGAGTCAAAATTGTATTGAGCAAAGCTCTTAGACTTCATGTTAAAACCGTCGGGGATAGTTAACATACCCCCCTTGTTTGGTTGGTTATGAGATTGGGTGAACTTTAACTTGGCTAAACGAAGAGGAAAGGTAAGGGAAATTTAACTTAAAGGTTAGTAATAAGCCTATCTACACCTAAACTGGTCTTAGTCACATGCCTATGGCTATAGTTCATTCTTAAGATAATTAGACTTTTGTTACTTAGTGATAAAGAGTCAAGGTAATTTTCCCCTTTTATTTATTTATTTATAGTAAAGGTTAAGTTCACTAAAGGTTGAGTGGGAGTACCCCATCGACATATTATAAGGTCAATCATGGTCAGATAGGGACATTATTAAGTCTAAGAAATAATATGGCCTTAGAGTTCCTCTAAGCGGTAATTAGAAAGGAGTTTATTCCAGTTATAAAGTTTTGGAGTCAATTCCATGAATGCGGGTAAGTGAAGCAAAGAAGCAATTTTGAAGTTCAAATTAAGTTAGGTTACACGTGAGCAAGTGGAAGAATTCGGTCCATATTGAGGTTGCGTGTCCGCCGCTACATAGGTTCTTCAAGTCATAAAATGTGGATTGGTGTACAATGATAGAAATTCTTGGACTACAACTCAATAACTTGTAAAACAATCTTATCTAGCAAGCTTATCATAAAAAAACTATAGTTAATAAGAAAAATTTGATTCGACATCACTAGAATGATCTTCCCCCTCGCTTTAGTTTCCTAAAGCATAACCTTCTACTGGATGTGTAGGCAATGGTCTCAGTGTATCCTGGCTATGGAAGGGCATAGGTACTATAGGTAAGTTGGTCAAGAATCTCACTCCTAGAAAATAATTGATAACTCTTGCCTCCACTGCTTGATTACCTTCTCTTAGGTTGTCCTTTCTTGTTGAGGTCCACACCGACCGCATAAAGAACACTTAGGTTATCATGCCTTTGCAATGTCACTCCTACCATGGATTGGAGTAATACAGTCCCATAATGTCAAAAATATGTCCTACACTGCCAACAAAGATGGGACGTGGCGGCAAAGAGCATACATCGTTTATATGCATGACATGGAGCAATGGATGAAATTATAATAAAAAAAATCAATGAAAGTATTTCCACAATAATTTTCTTTTAAAGATACATAAAAGTAACGAGAGTAGGTTTCGAAAGGTCGTATATTAGACACTCCCCAATAATACTATTCTTGATAGGTCTGAATCTAGAATAGGTGCACTGATGTCGTGCCATGTGAAATCCATTGCTCAAGACCTTGAAGTTTTAATTCTTACTTAGAAGGCAATTGCATTTCTTTGATCTTTGACTAAAGGTGTGAATGCTTGAAGCTTAACCACTGGTATATCCTGATCTTCTATGGTACTTGGCATCCACAAGTTCTGATGTTCTATGGTACTTGCATCCACTGGTATATCTTGATCTTCTATGGTACTTGCATCCACAAGTTCTAGCTTCATCACAACTTGTAGAGATGGTGACTTCACACAAGTAATTTGCAGATCATCAATGCTTGTGGATTTTTAGACACCATTAGGTGGAGAAGAAGGAGGTGAAATAGACAAGTTAGCCAGAGGTGAAGTGTTAGTGGAAAATTTTCTTTGTACATTGGAATGTAGTTTCATAACACTAGCATACTAGTTCTACTTGCCATACCCATTAGGGGAAGTTTTTCTTTTGGTTACTTCTAGGGAAAATCTAAGCTAGCACTGCTTTGGCATCCAAATTTGATCTTTCCCTTGATAGTATTCTTGTGCTTGGAGCAAGCTCTTTGGTATCCAGATTTTTCACATGAGCCTTCTTGAATAAAGATCCATCAGGTTTTGGACCATTGGTGGATTCTTTTGTTGAGAGAACCCTTCACGATCTACTCTTTAGGTACCCATTTGAGAGTGGTTTCTTTTTGGTCTTGAGTTTTTCCTTACCTTTTCTTATGGTGGTGAGACTTAGAATTATCAGTTGGGGAATATTGACGAGAATCAATAGATAGTTGAAAAAGAAGGTTTTTCTCTTTTTGTTGGTGATGCATCTTGTGTAGTAGCCAGGCCTGCAGTCTCCAATACAGCGAGTGTTGGTTTTCCCTCTGGCAACTTAAGAATTGCACTGTTTGCTTGCCAATCAATGTGGAAATTATTTTGGGCAATCCATCCCCTTCCAAATATGAGTGAATATTTCAAGGAAGAATTATCGTATCGAGGTCAAAGGAAGGGATGACCTACCAGAATTAGTTCAAATTTTGGTCAACCAAAAGGGAAGCTACATACACTTGATTTATTCCTGACAATATTTTTAGCATCATACCTTCCCCCCATGGCCATCATGGTTTTCTGGGTGATATTTATTATTTGTGCATTTGTTGGCTAAAGGTCACGATGTCCAAAGGGAGATGTAAGTTTCCCATGGCACATCAGGTTATGGCTTGCACCAGTATCCACTAGTGCTGGCCATGCAGCTATATGATCTTTTTGTGGGAATTCCAACTCAATAATGCGACCTGGGTTGATTATTCTTTTAATGTCATAATTTTTTTTCATGGGATGATTATTCTTTTAATCTCATCAAATTGTTTTATGAATAACCTTGTGGATTGAAATTTGAGTTTGTGTATTAGGTCAAGGTTTTAGTTGGCTCTTTTGCTGTGTTAAGGCTTCCATCCTTGCATTACTTTTCTCAGCCTCTTTTTCTTTCTTTTCTACTTGTTGTTTGTGGAGTTCATTAAGAGAATTTTGTGTTAGAGGACCATAGTAGTGTTTGACCTTGCTACCATTTATATAGACTTCCATCTCTACTCTGTTAAGGGTAGTTCTCTCATCTGTGAGCTTCTATGGCGTCCTCACGCCGTCCTTCTCATAATATAACTTCTTGTGATTTTCATAACACCAGAGAGGATGGTGTTTGGAAACCCATGTCTTTTCGTGTGAATGATTGGGTAACAATGCTTCCCTCTTGCAAAGGTGCCCACAGGGTGAAAAGAACCAAGCGAAATGAAGTGAAATCCCATTGGAAAGGTCGTGTTCTTGCCTTCAAAGCGACCGACAATGGCTGGCTTGCAAAAGTTCAACATGTCTACATGGCCAAAGACATGGTGTTGAACTTGGATGAACATCCAATTCTCCATTCTTACTGTAATTTAACAAAACTTTATCTATTTGATACAACACAATATTTCTCCTTCTGATATATTTGTTGTTTGTTTAATTTCAGTTATCTTTCCATCAACAGCTGTGGAGTGGCAGCCTGTTGAGAGCTTAAGTGGCACATTCAAAGCAATTCACAAGGGGATTGCAGATGTAATGTATGCAGACAAACCACCTTCATTTTACAAATCAGTGGATATATTTGTGTATTTTGTAGAATACAGGGTTCCATCAAGAGAAGGTGTTCATGGAGAATTATATGACATACCTATTCCCACATTAATGTCACTCGAATGGGAAGTTCCTGATCCAAATACCATAACAAGCTTCAAATCCAAAATCAAAGATGATATTCTTAAAGCTATGTCTCCTGGAAGGATTTCAAGAAGGATAAAAATTCAATGGTTCTTGCCTATACATGTCTTTGTGGCATGTTTCAATACAATGGAATTGGAGAGGACAAGAACGATGTGGCTTAATAGAAGACTATCTACGATTGATTTGGACACTGTACTTGGAGAAGGATGGAGTACCAAGGAAACTTTTCATATTGGCGACAATATCAGTTGTAGAGTAAGCCCAAATTCTATGTCTATCTCATACCAACTATGTCGTCAATCCCTAGTTTTGGGCTATGACTATAGGAGATGGAAAAGCAAGCTTTGGTAGTTGGGTCCCTTTGGATTCTGAAGAGAATTGTCCAGAGTTTGAATTTAATATCATAGTCCATCCATTCATAGATCCTAGGAACCTTATAGTAACATCAAACTGGAGACTACAACATGTAAGAGAGTCGCTTGAGTTTCTGGACGAAACATCACCTGAATATAGATTCAAAGTAGATGATATTGTTGTCAATACAAGGATGGAGAGTGTAACCTCATGCATCACATGTCTTCCCCCAAAAAAAGTTGTATTTGAGCCACTTGCAAGGGCAAGTTTGTTAAGCTGAAAAGGATTTCTCCAATAATGTAATCAATATATTCTGCTAAATTTCGTCTTGACTTCTTCACAAAAATGGTCAACATATTGTTCGCAACACAAAACAAGGTTTAACAGTTGAATATCAAATTGTTGATACTGAATTTAAGTACAAAATATAGTCCCAAAAAGGGTGTGTTCATATGGACAAAATGAACAAAACAAAAGCCAATTTGTGGAATCACTTAACAAAAATGGTCAACATATTGTTCGCAACACAAAACAAGGTTTAACAGTTGAATATCAAATTGTTGATACTGAATTTAAGTACAAAATATAGTCCCAAAAAGGGTGTGTTCATATGGACAAAATGAACAAAACAAAAGCCAATTTGTGGAATCACTTAACAAAATCAACTTTTCTTTTGGCATGGGACCTTACAGGAGGCAATTACAAAGGATGAGATCAAAGAACACGCAATCTGAAACTACACAAACACCTCAAGATAGGGACTAATGATTTACTAACACATTTGTACCTCTTATAAAATATTTGCTGAATTATAATCAGTCCTTTGCAAAATATTGTGTATATTAGTTTTTGATTCTCTTGGGACTATTTGGCATGTCACCTCTGTATCTCAAAAATTTTCTCCTTCTATAACCTCCAAGAAGATTGATATCTGACTCCTCAGCTGCAGCTGCATAGCTAGAGTAGCAAAGAAAGTATCCTGCTCTTGAGGCATTGAAACCTGCAGCATATCCAAAGATTCTAAGAGCAGCAGCTCTCTCTAGAAGCAAGACCTTGTTAGCATTTATTTGAAGGGGAGTGTATCCCATGAACCTTGACAACACCTTCAAGGAAAATATTGGCAACTCAGCATCTTCAGAGAAGTTCATGTGGAATGCACAGAACACAGCCTTATCCAATGTAGGTAAGTAGTGCATGAGAGCAGATGAAGGCCTTCTTGACCTAGTCTGTGTAGCTTTCACTCTGCTGCCTTTAGCTCTTCCTAGAAAATCATCCTTATCAAGCAATTCAATCTGCAAGACAAAAACCTCACTTTAAAAAAATTACAATTACAATAACATTTTGCAAAAGATTAAAAGGAAACTACCTTCTGCAACTCATCCTCACTTACTACTTTGTCTGTCATCAAGTTGCATGAGCCAACCCTTTCCACTTTATCAGAATCTACCTAAAGCTTGAAATCTCTGCCAAAAGACTCTACACCTAACTCAATAAGCCTGTTCTCAAAATCCTCATCTCTAAGGGAAGGTTTCTCTTCATCCACTCTTTTAAGGCACAAGGCAAGTGCATCAGGAGCAAGGATAAATGAGTGGTCAGATGTTTGCAAATCAAGTGCCAAAAACTCTTCCTTTGACTCTACTTCTGTATCAATAAAGTCTTTGGTCACCTCACAAGCTTCTGAAATTGCTGCAATACAGTAGTCTTCCCTGATATTGAAGAGACATTGAAGATAGGACAAAGGAATAAAATCTTTCTCATTGATATAGAAGAAAGGAAGGCTTGGAACAGTAACAAAGGATTCAGATATGCTTGCTTCCTCTGAGGGCTCTTCAGTAAACAGTGAAAGCCCTAAATTCAGCAACATCAAGATTTGCACTTTCTTTCTCCTCAGCTTGAACATCAATTTCTTCCTCTTCTAAAATCTCACTTTTCTCTAGCTTTGAGACTGTGGTGACATTTAAGTTTTCTTCCTCCTTCTCTGCATCAATATCTGATTCTTGCTCTTTATCTTGTATTTCTGCTCTCAAAAATAGAAAGAAAAGAAAGGAGACATCTTTGGGGACAAGGTTAGAAAGCTTTTTATGAATTGGACAAGAAATTGATGAAGGGCATGTGAAAGAGATTCTATTTGAAAATCTACTGAACCTCTTTGTTACTTTGGCTTTCTCCACTGACAGCTGAGTAAAATCGGTAAGGTGACAAAAATCATTGTCTCCGATATGAAAACAATGACCTTCAATTGACATTTCAAATTGTTTGTACTCCTCTTCAAGAATGTCCTTAAGCTTCATCAAAACATCTGAAAGAACAAACCTTGGATTGAATATCTCCACTGCATCTACGTATACCTTCATGTCATGACCATCTTGCAAAATAGCATTCAAGAGTCTTTCACTTGGGCTTTCTTCAACAAGTTCATGTCGTCCCTCAACACTTTTACTCATTGTGATATTTGAGAAAAACGCTGGAACAATTCTGAAGAAGGCTTGGAAGTCTTTATATGGTAGAGCCCAAACTAAGCGAAAATAAGTGGTCCAAAAGTTTTGGAATGCTTCTATCGCTTGGTGCGGGCTTTGGCAATTTGAAGGTTCGGAAAAAAAAAAGAGAGTTTTTACAAAATAGAGCTTGCAAAGTTAAGGAATGTTTCTATCATCTGGTGCGGGCCTTGGCAATTTGAAGGTTCGAAAAAAAATGAGAGAGAGTTTTTGAGAATATCTGATGGAGCATGTGGAGCGTGGCAAAAATATCTTAAATAGTGACCGTTTCGTGCCATGTGGCAAAAATGATTGCATGACACGTGTATCCAACGGTCCTATGTACGGACGGATTCGAGGTATAAAAATTTAATTTTCATGAAAACATTTCTATTTTTCACTGACACGGTATCAAGCGAAATTGCTCCTCCGAAATTCCCGAAATCTTCTTTTACCCTTCTCACCCATATCAAGCGATACATCTCATCCGATTATCTCGGATCCTTCTCATCGCTTAGTCCCGGATTCAAGCGATAACACTCGTCCAAACAAATCGGACCTTCATCATCGCTTGGTTCCGGATCCTCCCCTATCACTTGGCCGATCTCCATTTTCACGCTGTTCTGGACATATCCGGAATCAAGCGATTGAGCTATTCCAATCCTTTTGGAAGCTTTTCATCGCTTAGTTCTATCTCCTATAGTCATAGCCCGAATCAAGTGATAGAGCTAATCCAACCAATTTGGATCCGCCCCATCGCTTAGTTCGGGCCACTGTTAGTTTTTTTCTTTCTTTTTTTTAACTTCAATTGCGAGGACAAAACAGACTGCTAGGAAAGTCTACGTCCCTTTGGAGACTGAAAAAACTCGACAAACTAGGATCTTCCAAAAAGCCAGTTGTCGATGAAAAACAAGAAAAGCCTCCTCCAAAGCCTCGTGCTAGGGCAACAGTAAGAAAGAGATTAAACTATCAGGTGAAGTCACTAAGAGAGATCAGAGCGGCACAGAAATCTACTAATCTTCTCATCCCTTGACTGCCATTTATGTGGGTTGTCAGGGACATATCAGAAAGGTTAATTGGCAAAATGAGAAACACATATCTTGATAAAGTCCGATGGGAGTCACAGGCCCTTATGTGTCTTCAAGAGGCTGCTGAGGATTTTTTGATCGACTTTATGAATGATGGATACATTGCTGCTGCATTTGCTTATAGGATCACTCTCATGATCAAAGATTTTGTGCTTGTGTCTAGACTTAGATACAAGTTTGACAAAGCTTTGGAACCCATTCCAAGTCAAGATATGAGGGCTTTTGAAATTCTAAATATTCCTCCAGCAAGACAACCCAAACAATCAGTTGTTATTGAAGATGTTTCGCATACTTATCGTACAAGAAAAGCTCAAGATATTAAAGAAGAAGTGGAGAAAGAGAGAGAGCAGGAGAAGATTACAGAGGATGCCATTCTTTCTCAGCAAGCTGAAATTCTTCATGCATCCAATTCAGAACTTTATCAGAATGTAACAGGTCAAATGGTAGTAGATGTCTCCATGCATGGAGAGGATGAGGTTTATTGTGACATTGCCCCTGAAGACACAAGTATGCTTGTGAATCACAATATTGAGATATGTGACACAGTCCTCTTTATCTGTCTGAGGTTTGTGTGGATTTCCTTTTGCTTTCTTGATGAATTTCTCAGATTCCATATTTTATTGATATGTTTTGTTTATGTCTTATGAGGGATCTTCCTGACTCAATGGCTATGCAAGTGACCATTCTTGATCCCCTTGTTTATGTCTTATGAGGGATCTTCCTGACTCAATGGCTATGCAAGTGACCATTCTTGATCCCCTTGTTACACAGTGCCTTTTCAATAGGCAAGGGGGTCTTGCAAGTTTTCTTAAAAACTTTGATATGCTGACATGCAATTACATTGTATACCCTTATGTTGAAGTGTAAGACTCACACTCAATTATCTTTTGTCCATCATTACAATATTCACAACTAATTGTAGTATTCATCTTATCACAGAGGCCATTGGAGTCTTATTATCTTCAATCTATTGGATAGAGATGTAATCTTTATGAATTCTTTAGCATCCATTCATGGGAGAAGTAAAATGTAAGAATCAACTTTACCATGGTTTATGTTTTAGAGCAATATTTTGTAAGTTTTCAATTGTTTGGTTGACCCTCAATATTTTATGCTTGCAGTGCTGCCAAACTTATCTTGAGTTTCCTAGGTTCCACCTATGAAGACTACAAACTTGAAGATTTTAGATACTACAATCAGAAAGTTCCTTTCTAGAAAGACTCAACATCTTGTGGATGGATGGTGCTTGCTAATGCTTGGAGATATCTTGAGTCAAGATTTAGAATGACAACACTTACCGTAAGTTCATGTAATGATAGCATTGATTGATTGGGTCAATACATTTAGTGACTTTCTCATATTAAGAAATTTTATCATTTTCTTTTGCCTTAGTTGCATGAATATCCAGATTCTTGGGTAAGTTGGGTAAGGGAGAAGGCAGTGTCTATGGTTTTGGAAAGATCTATCAATCCAGTTGATCCTGATTCCCCCTTTCCACCTAAGAAAGGAGCCAAGGGTACAACTTCAAAGAAAAGAAAAAAGGAGGAGAAGAAAAGCCATGTCAAGGATAGCTCATCCAAAAAGAAAAAGACCTCTACCAAAGAGAAGAAGGAAAGAAAGAAGAGCCCTACTAAGAGCAGATCTTCCAAGGGGAAAAAGAGCACTACTAAAGAGAAGACCCATTCTAAAGGGAAGAGCCCTCAGGCTACAGAGAAAACCCCTAGCCCTCCTACTGAAGAGAAGAGCCCTAGCCCTCCTGCTAAAGAGAAAACCCCTAGCCCTCCTGCTAAAGAGAAGAGCTCTTCACCAGCTCAAGAGAAGACTCCTATCAAAGAGAAGACCCCTGTCAAAGAGAAAACCCCAATCAAAGAGAAGACCCCTGTCAAAGAGAAGAGTGCCACTAAAGGTCTTCCGTTTCACTCACCAGTGAAATTTAAAATTCAGAAGCGTCGTTCATCCAACAAAGAAAGTAAGAGGGCAAATGTTGGCTCTCCATTCAATATCTTTTTCATGTCCCCCAAGAAGACTGCCAAGTCTCCAAAGCCAACCTCCAAAGAACCTTCTCCAAAACCAGACCCCACTGTCAAATCTCCCTCGCCAACACCTAAAGATCTCAGAGAAGAGCCCAACTTACCACCAGTTGAGGAATCCACTGCAAAGTCTTCCTTTCCAACACCTCACTTCAAAGAGGGCAAGAAAACAAAGTGTGCAGGTTGAAAAAGGCTTTATATGGTTTAAAGCAAGCTCCACGAGCTTGGTATGAAAAGATACATGCATATTTGACTGCACATGGTTTTCAGAATAGTCCAACAGAAAGCACTTTGTATGTTAAACGTGTGGATGAGGTACATCTAATCATTGCTCTCTATGTCGATGACATGCTGCTCACAGGACCAAATGAGAGTCATATTGCTGATTTTAAGGCTAATTTGAATGCCTCTTTTGAGATGTCAGATTTGGGGCATTTGCATCATTATTTGGGGATACAATTTAAGTAGTGTGATGGAGGTATTGCTTTGTGTCAGACAAAGTATATTGAGACATTGTTGTGGAGATTTGGCCTTGAAGACTACAAGCCTATTGCTACTCCAATGGAGACAGGTTTGAAGTTGAGTCTTCATGATGCTGGAGATCACTTTGATGTCACACTCTATCAGAAAGCTGTTGGTTATCCCATTTATGTATGCATTACGAGGCCAGACATTGAGTTTGCAGTCTCACAGGTGAGCAGGTTTATGCATAGCCCAAGGTCTCAGCATTGGAAAGCAATTAAACGCATCTTTCGCTACTTGAGTGGCACCATACATCTTGGGTTGTTTTATCCCAAGGGGGGATTGTTGCCGCTAGATTTACATGCTTTTTCGGACTCAGATTGGGCTGGTTGCTATGACACAAGAGTGTCCACAAGTGGTTTTTGTTTCATGCTCGGTAGCTCATGCATATCTTAGTTGAGCAAGAAGCAACCTAATGTGGCCACTTCTAGTTGTGAAGCTGAGTACAGGGCAGCTTTCACAGCTACGGTTGAGTGTGTGTGGCTCAGACGGCTTATGGGGCTGACTTGGGTGTTGGACAGGAGTCTGCCACCTCTATCTTCACTGACAGTCAGAGCGCATTGGCAGTTGCGAGAAACCCAGTTTTTCATGCTCGCACAAAGCACATTGAGGTGCATTATCACTATGTCAGGGAGAGACTCTCAGCAGGAGAGATCAGCTTGGCCTATGTTGGCCTATGTGCCAACATAGGACAACCTCGCCAATCTTTTCACAAAGGCGCTTCCTCGTGAGAAGTTCGAAGCTTTCCGCAAAGCTTTGGGCTTGCTGCCCTTTGTGGACTGATCTACTTCGGGCATGGCACTCCCCTATACATGAGTGCCAGCTCTCATTCACACCATCACTCCTAGGAGGGATTTGTTGCCATATATATAGGCAGTGATGTGTGTGAATACACTTAGGACCACCGGGGCACTTTTTCCCTCTTTAGGAGGTTTTTTCCCCCGGCTTGTATATACGCCCATCCTTCTAGGGCTAACTTATCTTTGTATATTGACACAATCTAATACACTTTGTGTTGTGTGCATTCTTGCTTCTTCTTCTCCAAGCTTTGTGTGCTTTCCTGCAACCCTAATTCCAACAAGATTTATGCTGCAATTGAAAACCAAGGGCCAAACCGTCAATTCTCTGTCATTCATACTCTAGCTGAGTATCAGGGTAAGCCTTTTAAGCTTTTGATTGATTCAGGCAGTACTCATTCTTTCATTTCCCCTCGATGCTTGCATAGAAACCCTGTTTTCTTAAAGGACTGTCTTATGCTAGAATGTTGGAAGGAGCATTTGGTATATGTGTGTTATAAGGGAAGTTCGGTTGCAACAACAACAGCTCTGGGGGTGGGGAGTGTTCAAAGGACGGTTCACGCGGCAAAGCCTGCCCAGGTCTTGACCAGCCTCGGTATGGTTAAAATGGTGCGCTTCTGGTACGATGGACGAGGGCCGATGAAGCGGTCCCTGAGTGAAGTGCCAAGACACCTAAGGAGGATCTTGGAGGGTTTTGACCAGGCGATGCACAGGCTCGAGGATATCCATGCGTATGTCGTGGAAGATATATATGTATGATGACGAGAAACTTATTGTAATCTGTTACTGGATCTCGTTGTTGACCTGCTGGTCTCAATGGAGAGTCCAGAGTGATACTGTTTTGTGAGGAGAAACAAGGATTGAATGGAAATTTTGAGTTGTGACATCTGTACCCAGTAATTGTTTGTCAATGGATTGTTTTATAAATTAAAGTTTAAAGAGGAGTGTGTGAGTATCTGTATTCTAAAGCAAAAGTTAAGAATGGCTTTCAATTATGGGTGGGTGAGTACTTGTCTGGTTCTCCTATTCCAGTGGTTGGGCGGTGGCTAACCCATGGGCCAGATGGGGTTAGGCTGGAATCAGTAGAGTTTTAATAATAAAATTGATTAATAGGATTACGCTTAGAATTTGAATAGTTAAATAATAACTTGAAGACTTCTCAAATGAATAGATCAACGATTGTGCCTAATTCAATTAGGAAAAAGGCATTGATTCCTTCAAGTTAAGTCTGTTATAGTTTCCCTTCTATTCGGTTTATTCAGATCAAGGTTAGTTTAGTCCTGACCTCGTTAGAAAGAAATTCGTTAAGTAATTCAAAATGGTGGAATCATCCCCGCTTTCCAGGCATGGAAACTTTCCGAGTTTCGATTTTTGGAATGACCACCAGCTTAGTCTCGTGCTGCCCGGACATTCGAGGGCGAGACCCCGAGTGAGAAACCTTGCCCCGCGTAAGAGGGAGCTGCTTCTGGTGCTACCATCCGGGAATCCGATGCGCAGAGCGGGCAGTGGGATCTCACATTGTATGAGAATACCAAATATTAAATATAACTTAGCTAGTGAATTAAAGAGAAGATTTATACCTCACCAAGCTTCCCATTTTGTAAATAGCCTCTCTCACCTTCTTGTCTTCACAACCAACTATAGAAACTGAAAGAACAAACCATGTATAGAAAAAAATGGAAGTTAGTATATGAGCTTACAAATTATATACCATAAAGAGAAAATTAATAAGAAAATATTTATATACCTATAATATCTTATGCCAATCATGTTTCTTGAGGCCATATAATTGTACCTCTCCTTTCTTTTTGGTCTTTGTGAAGTCACCCTTTAATGAATGTATTAATCCCGTTGGTGTACGAAAAGAGACAATCACACTTTTCACCTTATTTGTCCCCCTTCTTGGTTAATACCCATGATGCCTTTGGTAGGACCATGTTACCACTCTTCCTTACAATTGGCCATGCCCTTTGAAGGTGTCCACCAATGTTTTCTAAGTCATCCCTTGTACCCTTTGTATGTCTTTTACCAATTAAATGGTCCCAAAAAATTTTGACACATTGTTGAAGATATGCATGGGATCTAGGAGATGATTGATCTTCAACTCACACCAATAAAGAAGTTGAAAGAAGATTGAGTGTCTAGACATTCCATCAGGTGGTGGATTGGGGGTTCTTCTCCATGCTTCAAACCAATCTCTACCTTTCATTTACAAGTGGTGAGATATCATGTGGCACATACTTGTTGGGATGTGAAGGAGGGAGAAATCGATGATGTTTATCATACACCACCTTCTTTAGTGTAGAGGGTCTTTCCAAAATAAGTGATGGTCCACAAATCAAGCATGCATGATGTCCGGATATTTCCAAACCTATTTTAAAATTGAGATGATTGATAGGTAGAGATATAAACTTAAAGTTCAAAGTTCAAAGCTTAAAGTTATCTAGTTTAAGTATGTACATGAGCACTTCGAGAACTCGGGATAGTCGTGCATAATCCAATGCAAAAATCCTTTCACCTTCATCTCATACCTATTTATTGGCCTTAAGACATCACACACTTTGATACCTCACCATAGTGTCTCAAGCTTCTCAATCTCAAAGACTCGAGGTACACATCCATGTTTGCCACCTTATACTTTCCTGGTACAAGGAGAGAAAGAATGATATGACCTTTCTTGATTGCCACTCATGGAGGGAGGTTGTAATTCACCAATACAATAGGTTAAGTAGTCCATGATGTGGACTTGAAGCCAAATGGGTTAACACCATCCATGCCCAAGCCAAGATGTAAGTGATGGGGTTCATATTTAAACTCTAGCCATTGATGCTCCACATGTTGCCATGCCGGTGAATCAGCACGAGCCTCAAGATGCCATCGGTTGAGCAATGAGTAGCATGCCATGTCATGAGTTTTGAAATCCCCTTACATTTAAACATGTGGTGGATGCGAGGAATGATAGGGACGTGTCTCAACATCTTTCAAGGAAATTTTGTCTCCTTGCAAATCATCCCTATAACGGCTCTCTCCATATTGTAGACATTGTGTTGCATCTTTATTAGCTTGTAATCATTTGGACCTATGTGTATTTTTGTATAATCCATATCTAGCATAGAGAGCATTTTACGAGACCCATCTCGTGAGTCCAGCAATAGTTTTGGAGGAGGAAGAATCTTCTTGAGAAGCCTACAACATAACATAAGAAATCATATGTCAAAATATCTACAAGGAGAGTATATAAAACATGATACATTTTCTATTTAAGAGAATAGAATGAGGCGATCTTACGTAAGAAGACTTGTGACACTTGCATCACTCCATCCATAAGTTGTTTGTTGCAAGTTTAATAGCTCCAAGTTTACTCATAGTGTAGAGTATGAACATCCCTCATACAAAGGGGTGCTTGCCTCTCTATGCAAGGTTTCCTCCTCTTGTGACATTGGAGCTTGATCTTTATCATCTATAACCTCCCGTTCAAAGAAGTCATTCACCATGTCTTCCACGATGAGATCTTCTTCCTCCTCATTCTGAAACTAGGCCAAAAATAATTATGTGTTAGTATAAAAACACATGAGCTATCCAGAACTGGCAGACAAAAAATTACCCATGGTTTCGTTGCCGCCACCGCTAGAGGTAGCATACAACAGCAAAATTTTGCTGCCCATAAGAAGCAACAAAACAACGCTGACCAAGTAGGTGAAGTTAGCAGTGAAATTTCGCTACCCATTAGCGAAGTTGTGGCAGGAAAACTTTGTTGCTGTGGGGTAGCAAACTAGAAACTGAGACTCTTGGCCTGAATTATCACCGACGGGACTCCTTTCTACCTACCTCTCTTTGTTACACTTGATAGGATGACGGCTTCAGTAGCACTTTCTTCCACCAAGTCTTTCCATCTCTTCCATCAAATCTCTCTCCCTCTCCAAGGTAAGTGCCTCTCCCCTTTCTTTATTTCTCCTAAGCTTTCATGGAAAGCTTCAACATAGCTCTCTAGGTGAGCTTTTCTTTCCCTTCCTCTCTCTTTCCTTTCCCTTTCTCCCTTCCCCTCTCTGTCCTTTCTCTTGCCCTAATCGTAGCTCTATGCATAAGAGTGCTCTAATAGCGAGCTTTGATGGAGAGATCTACCATTAAATCTCTCTATTATGATTTCTACGTAAAAGCTAGGGTTAGGGAAACATAAACCAATAGCTTTCAATCATTTATGCATTAGGAATAGGTTAAAGAAACTCACCTTGTTTTCCTCTTCTTCTCCTTCTCCTCTTTCACTTAGTCTTTTTCTTGCTAATATGTTAAAATGAAGTATTCTTACTAACGTTTTGATTTATCTTGCTATTTTGTAGGTTTATTCAAGTCAATAACTCACAACTCTAGCCATCATTATGCTTACATGATTAAAGCAATACAAGAATTTGAGCCCACTTGTTTTTATCAGGAACTTGGAAATAAGAAATGGGAAGATGCCATGAATGGAGATGGCAGCATTGGATTCAAATGCAACATGGGAGTTAGTGCCTTTGCCTAAAGAAAATAAGGCAATTGGATGTAAGTGGGCGTATAAAGTCAAGCATAACGCTGATGGTTCAGTGAGTAGGTATAAGTCAAGATTGGTGGCCAAAGGCTATGCACAGACTTATGGCATGTACTATGAAGAGACAATTGATGCAAGAATGGCAATAGTGAGAGCTGTCATTGCTATGGTTGCAGCAGCAAAGGGTTGGTCTTTACATCAAACAGATGTAAAGAATGCCTTCTTGCATGGTGATTTTTAAGAAGAAGTCTACATGATGCAGCCACCAGGTTATGCGAGTGATGCACACCCAGATTTTGTGTGCAAGTTATGCAAAGCCTTGTATGGCTTGAAGCAGGCACCTAGAGCATGGCCAAACAATATCAGAGAGTATCTTATTACCATTGGATTTCAGATATCTAATGAAGATTTTTCACTTTATGTGGAAAAGACAGATAGAGGGATCATGCTATTAGTCATCTATGTAGATGACTTGATTATCACTGGTGATAGTTATGTTGACATAGATGATCTCAGAAGGCTTTTGAAGCAAGAGTTTGAGATGAAGGATTTGGGTGAGCTGCGATATTTTGGTGAGATCACCTCATGGCATTTTGTTATTTTGTAAGAGGCAATATGGCTTGGACATGTTGTCCAAGTATGGTATGACATGCTATAAGCCTCTTTCAGCTCCATTGGAGGAGAACACAAAGATTTCTGCATATAACAGGTGAGCTTTTGGAGGACCCCACTACATACAAGCACATAGTGGGATCTTGATCTACATGACCATTACTAGGCTAGACTTGAGTTATGCTGTTGGATGTGTGAGCCAGTTTATACAGGCCCCTAGGAAGCCATACTTGGATGCAGCTAGATGGATTCTTAGGTACATAAAGTCCTCGATTGATTATGGACTTTTTTATGAGGCTGGTATAGAGATACAACTACATGGGTACACAGATGTTGATTGGGTTGGTAGTGTTGTAAACAGGAGATCTACTAGTGGCTTTATGTTCTCATTTGCTACTATGAGTTGAAGCAGTAAGAAGCAGCCAACGGTTTCCTTTTCAAGTACAGAGGTAGAGTACAGGGGTGCTGCTATGGGGGCAGCTTGGTTTTCAGAAGCTTGGTGATATGGGTAAGCTTGTGGATAGGGCAATTATCATTTTTTGTGATAACATGGGTAGCATAAATTTGGCTAGTAACCTAGTATACCATGTTAGGAATGAAGCACGTTGAGGTGTGCACTATCACTTTGTGAGGGAGAAGGTTCTAGCAGTTGATGTAGATCTGGTATACGTTAGCACATAGGATTAGGTAGTTGACATCTTCACGAAGGAATTGGGCCGACATAAAAGCTCCACAAGTTTAGGAGATTACTTGGAGTGCAGTGTGTGGAGTTGATCTCACGGGGGAGTGTTGAGATTTCGAGCTCAACTAGTGCTATGGCCGACATTGATGACCCGCCTGGGTGACAGCTTTTGCACTTATGAAACTGGCATGGTTGGTGAGATTATGGTCGATATGCCACCAGTGGATGACAGGCTATGTGATAGCCACTTTGGAGTACTAGAGGTATGGCATAGTTATAGCGCCAACTCGTATAGTCGAGTTCACACTATAGACTAGCCATTTTGTATGTTATTGGTAGGAGAAGAATTTCCCTTTATGTATATACTCTTATCTTTTAGTTATATGGTTGTAGAGAAGAGAAGAAGATAGAAGAAGAAAATTCAGCCATCCATCTCTCTCATATCTTGCACTCTCTTGTGTGTGTGTGTCTTTTTTCTTGCAAGGAATTCAAGCTCTCTCTCTCTCTCTCTCTCTCCCCTATTGAGATATCAAGCTCAACATGAGCTAACACTCACGAGGCGTCTATATGATCGTTTGACATTTACATCACTGACGGGTTTATTAGCTAACACCAACATATCTTTGCCAAAGATTCTATAGCTGGACTACACTCACTAGTCCACATCTACCCACTCCACTTTAGCATGTCCACCGCTTGTATATACTCTAGTATGTGTGTCTCCTTTGTAGACCTTTTTTGTTATGAAGAAGAAGAAGAACAATTTTCAACCTCTCACCTTGTGTGTTCTCTTCTAGGGTTTATGAGAGTGTGTGTGTGATTGCAAGAGCTCAAGCTCCCTTCTTCCATGCATCTTTTCATGGTATCAGAGCTTGGTTCATGCTAAGAGGAGGTAGATGACGAGGTAGAGGTTGTGGATATGGCCAAGGTGGTAGCCGAATAGGTAATCAGAATTATGGTCAGTACAGCAGCAGCACAGTCCCATGAATCACAACACATAGGTGGAAGAGGCCAATTTAGAGGTAGGGGAATCAAAGAGGTTGTGGTAATTAGCAAAGGAATCATAATGATACACGAGGATGTTTTTACTATGGTAGGCTTGGACATGTGCAGGCAGATTGATATAAGAAGCATAATGACATGTGAAATGGAAAAGTGTAGCAAAATAACTATGCATCATCTAGCATAAATAATGAGGATAATCAGAGGTTGTTTGTTATGCAACATGTAGTTAATTTTGTGTCTGGAAATGATATAGTAGCATGTAAGAATGATGTATGATATGTTGATGCCATTGCCTATATTAGAGATATGCCATTGTCTATGCAAGATGGTAAGGTGAAGTACCTTGCAGATGTACTTCTTCATGTTCCAAACATTACAAAGAATCTAGTTTCTATTGGCCGAATGATTGAGCAGGGTTTGCAGGTGCAGTTTAACCATGATGGTTTTTATGTAGAAGACTTTAAAGATAAGAACAGGTCGGTTGCAAAGGGGAACAGAGTGGACATAATGTTTACACTAAATGTAAATATGCCTAAAGAGTGAGTGCTACAATGTTTGCAAATGGTTCAAGAGTTATTGTAGATACAAACATTTGGCATAAGAGAATTGGGCATGCAAACGTGAAAAGAATGAACTCTATGCAAACTAACGAAATTGTGATAGGGCTACCTAAGTTTAAGGTTGAAGGTATGTAGAAAGTATGTGTAGCATGTCAATTTAGAAAGCAAACAAAGCATGCCATTTTCACATGACAGAAATGTGAGCACGAATGTACTAGATTTTGTGCATTAAGATGTATGGGGTCCTGCAGTGAAGACTATGTCTATGGGTGGCTACAAGTAGTATGTAACATTCATTGATGACCACATGAGGAAAGTGTGGGTGTATTTCATGAAGAAGAAGAGTGAAGTTTTCACTCATTTTCACAATTTCAGAGTGATGGCTAAAAAGCAGATAGGAAAGTATGTGAAGTGCCTAAGGTCAGATGATGGAGGGGGAGAATACTTCTCCAATGAGTTCTCTAATTTCTTGTGGAAGAATGGCATTCAAAGACAGTTTACATGTAGATACACTCTATAACAAAATGGAGTTTCTCAGTGGAAAAACAAGCACATTGCAAAGATAGCACGAGCAATAATGGAAGAGAAGAATATGCCGCATAGCTATTGGGTTGAGGCTATCTCTATAGCAGTTTATATTATGAACATGACTTCTACTACAGCCATACATGATGTAATGCTAGAGGAGAAGTTTAATGGTTGGAAACCTGATTTGTCTCACTTGAAAGTTTTTGGATGTATTGCATATGTGCATGTGCCAGATGAGTTGCATACTACACTGGATCCAAAGGTAGAAAAATGTGTGTTTATTGGATATTCCCTTGAGTAAAAGTGATATAGATGTTATAATTCTTCTACACGTGAATTGAGAGTAAGCAGGGATGTTGTATTTGATGAGATAAGTAGTTGGTATGTTGCTAGAAAAGATGCTATTGGGGATGATGTAAGTGGAAATGTGGTTGCACAAAATACGAGTCGGCAATCATAGTCATTGAGTAGACCACGAGAGTCCTCATGCAACGGTTCTATTGATAGACCATGGAGTGGCAGGTCGTGTCATAATACCATCCTAGAAATGTAGTTGGTACATCACATAAAGGCAAAGAGAAAGTGGTTGAGCCCCTTAGTATGCCTAATATTTATGTAGTTCATTCTCTTGTTGATGGAGAGTCTAGTGCCTTCGAAATGAGCCTTGATGTGAGGAGCTTGTGATTCTAACAATGAGGACACCTGGTGTAAAGAAGGCTTTGGAAGCCATGAATGCAAAGTTATAGAGATCTGGAAGAGTCAAAAACCCTGTGCAGAGGTTGACAATACGATGGTAATGTGGCACATTACTATGCTTACATGGAAAAAGTTGTGAGGGTTGTAGAGCCCACATGTTTTGATGAGGCTATTGGAAATGTGTATTGGAAGAAAGCTATGGGTGGATAAGGAGATGGATGCATTATATGGAAATGAGACGTGATTTGCTGCCCATTGCCTAAAGGCAAGAAAGCTATTGGATGTAAGTGGGTGTATAAGGTGAAACATAACAACGATGGTAGTATAAGAAGGTACAAGGCTAGATTGGTAGCTGAAGGCTGTGGCAAGACACATGGGATTGATTATGAGGAGACGTTTACCTTGGTTGCAAAGATGGAAACTATGAGAGCAGTGATTGTAGTGGCTGCAGCTAAAGGCTGGTTTTTACATTAGATGGATGTAAAAAATGTGTTCTTGCATGGTGGCTTGCAAGAAGAAGTGTATATGGATCAGCCACCTGGTTTTGAGGATACAGGTTACCCAGAGTATGTATGTAAGCTTTGTAAGGTATTGTATGGACTGAAGCAAGCTCCATGAGCATGGCATGACAAGATTGCTGAGTATCTTATCACTATTGGTTTTCATATGGCAGATGCAGATCACTCTTTGTATGTGTGCAAGAGTCATAAGGGTATTGTCATCATCACCATCTATGTAGATGATCTTAACATTGGGGGTGACAACTTCAAAGAGATTAAGCATGTCAAAAGTCTTCTCAAAAGGAAGTTTGACACGAAGGATTTGGGAGATCTATGCTATTTTTTGGGCATTGAGGTCATTCACACACCTAATGGTATTTGGCTGTCACACAGAGACAATATGTATTGGACATGTTGTCCAAGTATGGGATGGCTGGTTGTAAGCCAATCTCGGTGCCATTAGATCAAAATGGCAAGCTCAGTACTGCGGATGTAGGTTATGTGTTGGAGGAACCCACTATGTATAGGAAGATTGTGGGGAGTTTGATCTATGTCACGATTAGGAGGCTAGATTTGAGTTACACTATTGGCTTAGAGAGCCAGTTTATGTAGGTTCCATGCAAACCACATATTAATAGTGTTGTGTGATGCACACTTCGGTATTTGAGGGCCACTTTTGATTATGCATTGTTTTATGAGGCATGTATACCACTGGAGCTAATGGGTACATAGATGTAGATTGGGCTGGTAGCATCTTAGAGACAGGAGATCTACCAGCAGTGGATTTATGTTTTCATTGGGGAGTTCTCCTGTGACGACATGGAGCAGCAAGAAGCATCACAAAATTTCTTTGTCGATTACAGAGGAGCTACGGTGGTAGCATGGTAGCTTGGCTACGCAAGCTACTTTGGTGATTTGGGGTTGCATGTGTGGAGAGAAAGGTTGACATATATTGTGACAATCTTAGTAGTATACAGTTGGTCAAGAACCTAGTTTTCCATTCATGGATGAAACACATTGAGGTACACTACCACTTCATTAGGGAGAGAGTCTTGTGTGGCAGACGACATCGACTTGGCCTACGTCAGTACATAGGATCACGTCACTGCCATCTTTAGAAGGCCTTGGGAGCTGAGAAGCTCTGTAAATTTTGAGATATGCTTGGAGTCCACGAGTTGGAGTTGAGCTTGAGGGGGAGTGTTGAGATGTCAAGCTCAAGATGAGCCTCGGGGGGGTCACTATATGTAAATCCTCTATATCACGTGCGTTCAAGGCCTATTTAAAAAGTCCCTTATCTGTGAATTTTTTAGTGAATATAATGTATCCTTTCCTATTCAAATCTGTAAATTTTTTTTAAAATACAATAAATAAATCCCCTCTGTAAATATATTTCTGTAAGTTTTAAATATTTAAAATGTCCTTCTGTTGAACCCACGTGATACTTACATATTTATACGAGTGACCCCCCCGAGAGATGAGCTGACACTCACGAGGCGCCTGCATGACCGTTTGACATTTACATCACTAGTGGGTTTGGTAGCTGGCACTGACATATCTTTGCTAGAGATTTTACTCTGCTGGACTACACTAACTAGTTCACATCTACCCACTCCACTTTAGTGTGTTCACATTATGGACCACTTGAACACTCTAGTATGTGTGTTAGTCACTTTATGTCCTTTGTGGACCTCTTTTGTTGAAGAAGAAGAAAAATAATTTTCAGCCTCTCACCTTTTGTGTTCTCTTCTAGGGTTTGTGAGAGTTGCTTATTACAAGATCTCATGCTCCCTTCTCCCCTGAATGTTTTCATCCCCCACATTCTCCATAGGGTTTATGCGTTAAGCTTTTGGCATAAGCCTTATGGAAGCTTATTCATAAGGCTTTATGCGTAAAGATTTATGTATAAGGCTCTATGCATAGAGCTTATGCATAGAGATATGGGGCATTATTGTAGGCCATCTAGAATGTTAGTTAATTTAGGAATGGTTATCTGCGAGTAGGTGGTTATAGTGAAGGGGGAACCCTTGATCTTTTCACTATCCTTCTTTTGTAAAAGAGAAGTTTTCTTTGGCTTTAATAGTGGGGAGCGTGTGGAAAGTCCTCAGGAGCTATCATCCAAAAGGGGCACTATCCACCCTATTTGTCTAAGTAGGTATTCTAGAAGGTTTCATCAATAAAGTTCTAATATCACATGTTGCCTCTTTAGTTTAAGCTTTAAGCATTCTTGTGTTAGATAATTCTTATTTTGTTGCCTCTTTTGTTTTGTAGCTCCTGCATCAATCCTATCTTCTGGCTTCACAAAAAAGAGGTAAGCTCTCTTCTTCTTTTAATTGCATATGCAAGTTTTTCCTTTATTGCACCCTTGGGTTCTAGGTTTAGGTTTAGATTAGGTTTACCTCTATGCATAGGCTCTTACAAGCTCTATGCATAATGCTTATGCATAAGACTCTATGCATAGGGCTCTGTGTGCGAGGGCTCTATGTGTAGGCTTCTATGCATAGGCTCTATGGATATGGCTCTATGTATATGGCTATATGCGTTGGCTCTACGCACAAGGTTTTATGCATAAGGATTCATGCATAAGGCTCTATGCATATAGCTTTATACATAAGAATCTATATGTAGGCTCTATGCATAAGGCTTTATGCAGAAGGATTCATGCATAAGGCTCTATGCATAAGGCTTTATGCATAAGGATTCATGCATAAGGCTCTATGCATATAGCTTTATACATAAGAATCTATATGTAGGCTCTATGCATAAGGATTCATGCATAAGGCTCTATGCATATAGCTTTATACATAAGAATCTATATGTAGGCTCTATGCATAAGGCTTTATGCATAAGGCTCTATACATAGAGCTTTATACATAAGACTCTATGCATAGGCTCTAGGCAATGTCGATTGACCCATTGCAGGACCCAGATGTCACAAATCTACTCTCTATCATCAACGAATGGTATTGGTCTTGCAGGCTTGGACACAGTTCACTGACACAGGTATGGTTTAACAAAACATTTTCACATACACAAAGTTTACCCTTTATGAATTTTGTAAGTCTTATCATTTAATCTTATATGGCAGTCCACCTTACCATCGAGCTACTCGATGACATGGGGGGGCAATCCACTCCTTTGATAGGTACATGTGGGAGTGGTGTGGGTCCAAGTGGTACATGCTCATCACAGTATGGCTGATGAGCTTACATAGCCTACATCGACTAGACCCACCCCCCCACTCCCTCACATTCATCTTCACCATGATGATAATGTCGTAGGGGAGTCTGGAGGGGGTAGTAGACATGCTAGCAGAGGGGAGTCGGTTGCTTTTGCTTTGGTGAAAGCAGCACTAGGTCTCCTGAGTCATCTCCCCTATAGGGGGGCTCTTCACCCACGCTCATTATGAGCCAACCCCCACAGAATATCGATTCCACCATTTGATCCACGCACCCTACCATATAACGTGGATGTTGATGGTGCCCTCTCATGATGGATGCATGAGGGAAGTAAGTCATGAACCGCATGCATGTACTTGCTAACATGGAGTTCACAAACTTCACAAACATGTACTTGCTAACATGGAGTTCACAAACTTCTTTAAAAAATGGAAAGCACAAGACGAGCTCTTAAACCAATATGTCATTGATGTGTTAAGGCAGAGTTCGGTATTCCACATGCAGGCCTTTGCTTCTCAGAGGAGTAGATGAAGAGAAGAATAAAGCTTTTGCTCTCTAATAGGAGAGTAAACATCAAGAGAGGACAAAGAACAATTTGAAAAAGCCTAGCACTTTCTCATAAGAGGAGTGGAGGCATGTACAAAGCTTCATGAGAAAGAACCCACATACATTTCAACAACAAGCGGCGGCAAGTGCTTCTCTACTATGGAAGCAAGGGGCTTCACACTTTGGCTCGGGGAGGAAAGTCCTCCTTCATTGCTTGTTTCGTAAAGTACCTATTTTAATAGTCATTTCCTTCTCTAATTTCATTTTTTTGGGTATTATATTGTTTCCTTTATCTAATTGTATATTTTCTTAATTGTTTTTTGTAGAGGGAGGTTGTTGGGCATGACCCAACAAAAGCGACAGAGCCCCCCCGTCTGTAATTGTGGACATGGATGTGTACGCGAGGCGTACACTTGGACGAGTCCATTTTGGGGACTCAAGAAGATGAGGTAAGTAGTGAAACATCCCTGTAAATTCAGATGACCAATACACTTGTGCCATATATCAATATCTGTAATGACACCTGTTCCATGCATGAACATGGTTGTCTTTACTTCAGGCATGTTCACATCCAAAGTAAACATCTTGCCATTTCTATTACCCTTTGCAACCAAGCGAAACTGATTTTTGAAGTCTTCCACAAAACATCCTTGAGAACTAAACCTCACTTATAGACCCCATGTTCTTTGTTATATTTGGAACATGAAGTACATCTGTCAAGTACTTCATTTTTTCATCTTGCATTGGTCATCCCACACAATATCATCACCTATTTTTACATTGTGTGGTTTTTCCATTTTATGCATGTCTCTAAACCACTCAAAATGACTGGTCATCCTCTAAACCACTTAGCATGATTCGTCATGTGGTTAGAGGCACCAGAATCCACATATCATGTAGCTTCAGATGTTGACACATCTTATGTTATGGAACTGAGTATGTGCTGCATCACAAATAGCTTTTCACTTCTGTTCATCACCTCCCTATTAGTACTAGATAATGTATAGTTGCCTTGCTGCAAGTTTCCACTTTTAATTTCATTCTAGCAGCCCTTTGCCATGTGCCATGGTTTTCCATAATACTAGAACTCTATGCTATTTGCATTCTGATTTTTTTGCCAACCACCTCGGCCTCTTTGGCTAACCCTGCCTATAGACTGGCCTCTTCCACCTTTGTAAATCATTGGATTGTTGTTGTCTAGAATTCTGATTTCCTTGTCGGCCACCACCTTGGCCTTAACCACCACGACTCTACCTGAATTGGAGTAAAGGGCTTGTTTTGATGTGTTCTTGCTTTGTGAAGGCCTGTTCAGAAACAACTGCTCACTTCTCTCATCACCTCCTAGATGATGCATAGTTGCCTTGTTGCAACTTTCCACTTTTAATGTCATTCTACTTTTTATAGCAATCCTTTGCCACGTGCCTTGGTTTGCCATCATAATAGCACTCTATGCTATTTTCATTCTGTTTTCTTTGCCAACCACCTCCCCCTCTTTGGCTGTGAGACCCTCGCCCCCTCCGCGATTCCCCCTTTGAGGGCGCTGGCGCGGCGGAAGCAGCATCAATCTCTCGCGCGGGGCAGGGATCCACACTCATCGGGGCCTCGCCCCACGGATGTCTAGACAAGAGACTAGCCCAGTGGTTCCTCCGAAATCAAACCCGGAAAAACTTCCCTCGCTTGAAGGCATGGGAGATTCCACCACAAAAATCATCTAACGGGAGGATTGATCTATCGAGTCAAAGTCTGAACTAACCAAACTGATCCGACCGAACCCGAAAGTCACATGGTCAGATCAAGGAAGAGACTTGCACTTGGTCCATAGAATCACCGCTTTTTTCCTCCTGGCACAGCCGGCTGATTCCATCCCACAAAACAAGGGCCTTCCTGGGACTTATTCTAACTAACGTAACTTAATCGTAACTATTTGTATCGTAAGAATCCCCTGATCCAGCCTCCCATGGGTTAGCCAACCGCCCAACCACACTGTATTGGTGGGATTCCTTTATAAAAATTTGGTTATGTTTTGCCCAGGTACCAAGGAAAAGTGTTCCCAGGCCCCCTAGTAGCCGGCGCTTCAAGCAAAATTCAAGTAGTCATACCACTTACACACCCAATATGAAATTACCATTTTAATAGAGTCGGCTGTCTTTAAAACAATCTTTCAATGAAATCATAGTATTACTGATCATAATCCTCCAAAATATTGAGTCCATTGTTTTACAAAATATATCATCTGAACTGGTCAGCTAGTCAACCAACCAATGAGATCCAATATCAAAATTCCATTCATAAAAGTCATTCTTTTGGTTCATCCGTACCTTCTCGACATATGCATGGGTGTCCTAGAAACCGCGAGCCCGTGCATCACTTGGTCAAAACCCTATAGGATCCTACTTAGGTGTCCTAGCACTTCACTCAGGGACCGCTTTGTCAGTACTTGCCCATCATACCAGACTATTTTAACCATACCGAGGTTGGTCATCAAGACCTCGGTAGGTTTTTTCATGAGCGACGTCTCTCGACGACTCCCCACGCTAGTTGTTGCAACGAGTCTCTCCTTAGTTAAACACATACCAAATGCTTCCTCCAGCATTCTGGCGTAAAACAGTCCTTTTTTTAAAAGAAAACAGAGGTTCTATATGTAAGTAGAATTCTCTTTTCGAGATTGGTTCCACAAAACCCTTTTCCCTTAATCCAGATTTTCTTAATGAGAATCAATGATCTCTCATCACGGTAATCTACCCATTATTTGACTGAATTTCCAACTAGATTCTTTGTGATTTCAGCTAAGCGAAAACTATGCTAATTCAACGGTAGTCTATTCTTTATGTCAAGAATTGGAATTGGTCACGAGGTTTTTGCTTGATTCATATTCAAGAGATGGGCAAGTAGTTTACCGGTCGCCCCTCTCGCAGTCGTGGTCTAACCAAAATTATTCGGTTTACTTCTAACTTTGATTCCTAAAGATTGTCTTCAGATAAAAATCTATTGAACTTCTAACCGTAAGGAAAATTCCAACTTTATGAATTTCATTCCTTCCTATAACCACAATAGATTAAGAAATGGTTCTATATGAGAATATCGGATTTTTATAAAAATACTCTTCTTCCATTAATTTAATTTTTGGATAAATATCAATTTGGTGATTTATCTACATAAAATATCTAAAAATATTTTTTCTATCAATTTAATTATCAACCCAATTTTTCTAGGTGGAATTATGGTGAAAATTCCTCTTTTGTCACCAAAAATTAATTTAAACCTTTCTCTACTTAAAATACCATAAAAATTATTCTTTTAATTAAATACAAATATCTATTTTTTTGAATATGCTTAAAATTTCTCTTTTTATATTTAAATGATTGAATTTCGAATGTCATGGGAACTCCTCTGTTACCATTTAAAGTTTTCTTATGCATAAAATAAATTTATCTAAAATTACTCTTTTTATATTTAAACGATTGAATTCTGAATATCATAGGAATTCCTCTCTTATCATTTAAAAATTTCTTATGCATAAAATAAATTTATCTAAAATTTCTCTTTTTTAAATTAAATAAAAATATCTATTATTTTAAATATGCCAAAAATTCCTCTTTTACTATTTAATTAAATATTTAAGCATAAATACTAAAATTTATTTCACATGAATATGATGAAAATCATTCTTTCTGCATAGGATGTCCAATCCTAGAATATGGTAGGAAGTCCTCTTTTAGAATTATGCATAAAATAAGATATGTATTATTTTCTAAAAATTTTGCCATAGCTTTGCTGATATTATTGATAATTTTTAATTTTTTCTTAAAAGAATAAAACATTGTAATGCTAATATGATAGAAGATCTATTCTTAAGCTTAAATCTAAATTATGAATTTAAATCATAATTTTAACCACAATCATAAACTTAATTATGATTATTCTACTAGATTAAGCTATTTCCATTATTTTTCTTTTTTTAAATTGATAGGATTATCTCTTTCCCATTTAGAATCAATTAAAGTAGTTTTTAACTACTTATAAATATACTAAAAGAATTAACCATTATTTTGTTAACATAAAAGCATAAAAATATCATTTTCTTATTCTCTAGCTTAACAAGCTTAGAGTTTGTTTTTGAAATAATAATTTTTATCAATGAGAAGCATTCATTTGCTAAAGAATTAGCCATAGGAATGACTATTCTATTTGAGAGAGAGATATACATCAGAAAGCATTCTAATTAAGCATAAAGATTAACTTTTCTTGATTACACATTAAAATTATTAGGGAAAGCTTGATTTGATTTTAAAACAACCAATTAGAAAACTTCTCAAGCTTGAGAGGGGCTGAGAAGAGGTCATTTGAGAAAATTAATAAAAAACCATAAAATTCATTCTTACCTCAAGGATTAGCTTGCTTCTTTTTCTAGAAGTGAAGGCCCCAACCAATCAATTGGTTTAGCAAGTGGAGAAGAGAGCTCCAAGAGTTGTTGAAGAGAGAGAGAAGCTCCAAGCCCCCCAAAAGTAGAGGATTTTTAAGGGATAATAGAAAATATGATTATTTTAATGTAATACTAGCATGGTATAGTTCATAGATGAGAATACAAAAGAATGAGGGTCTATTTATAGGTGAGGGAGGCCACTAACTAAGTCCAACTGGGTTCTAGCATATTCCAGCTTCAGTTTGATTGAATTTGGACAAGATTTGGACCAGTTTGGCTCCCCTTTTATTCCTGTTTGATCCAGGAGAGAGGAGAGATAAAAATATCACAATTTTTTTGAATTAAAAAACCCTTCCACACATGTGAAGGAGGCACCTACCTCAAAGGTCCCCCTCTCCATACCAAGGTGTCAAAAGTTCATCATTTCTCCAAAATATCTCATTTTTTTAGTAATATCTCTTAATTTCAACTAATAAATCTTGTATTCAGTCAACTCTTCATCTTATGTGAGCATTTACTCATTTTTGGATATTTTCTTTTATTCATTGGATTTATCTCATCCCAACACTTGGATTAATCCTATTGGCCCATAAGAACCTTAATTGGACGATAATCCAGAAATTTTTGAAAATCTAGACCCTTAGCTAAGGTCCCTTATATCATTTTTAATTGATTCCTAATGCACATTGGAGAATTTATTTTGAACTTCTATTTCAGGGAAATATATTTTAGATATTAGGAGAAGTTTTATATCTAAAAATATCTCAATATTGAATTACCTCTCTCTAGAATTTTTCTTCTGTCTAGGCAAAAACAAGGAATAATAATAATTTCTTGCATTCTGAAATAGGGAATGATTACAGGGGATTGAGGTAAAAGCTTTTTCATTATTCAGGCTGAGTAGGAATCTTAAATTGGCTAACCCTGCCTATAGACTAGCCTCTTTCACCTATGTATGATTGTTGTTGTGAACCATTGGACTGTTGTCCAAAATTCTGATTTCCTTGTCGGCCACCACCTTGGCCTCGACCATGACCTCTACCTGAATTGGAGTAGAAGGCTTGTTCTAATGTGTTCTTGCTTTGTGAAAAAGAGTCCTCACCTAAAGACTTTTCTTCTAGGATCAGCATAGACACGAGGTTCCGAAATTTGGGAATATTCTCCGTGAGACTGCAATGGAGGTCTTGAATGGCTTGTACTCTTTGTCAAGCCCATTTAAACATACACTTACTAAGTCATCATCTTCCACTGATACATTGATATACCCAAGGGATTCAACAATGCCCTTGATCTTTAAAGCATACTCATTGATTGACATGCTTTTCTTTTCCACAGTATGCGGCTCTTGCTTTAGCTGCAATTTTCTTGCCTTTGTGCTGGTCTGGAACATCTGCACCAGATTCTGTCGCCATGTAACTGCTAGAGTGTTGGCATCATGTATGTGTTCAATACATGACTTTTCAACCTTGGAGTGGCATTCTCTTCAGACAACTCTGGAGGATCCTCATTGTCTCCTTCCACATAGTTCCAAAATCCTTTACCTATAAGGAAACTGGTCATTTTGAACTTCTAAGCATGGAAGTTTTTCTTTTCTTGTCCAGCTTCTCACTGATAATTTTATTGATTCCATCACTAGTGATGTTTTCCTGCAACAATAAAAAACTACAATAGATAATTTCTATAGTAACACAACAATATGTTTTGTGACTACTACAACGTACTTTCGCATAACCTTTAGGTCACCAGATCTGACCAAAGTACATGTACATACACCCAATGTCAATAATACATGTGCAAACAGTCTACACTCCCAAAATGCATTGCTACACTGCAATAACCAATTTTCGACCAGAGAAAGTTCTTAACCCAAACTTCCCAAAACTGTCAAAAATACCTTGTAGCAGTAACAGAACAGAGACCGAAACGTACCCGAAACGCAATTTTGGCTATCATCTATGGAGATGCCATTTTTTGAGACAATGTGCCCTAGGATAATTCCATGTTTTATCCAAAACTAGTATTTGAGTGGATTGAGAGATAGTTGATACAATCTACATCTCTCAAAAACCTTTCATGGACATGCCAAATGCTCTTTTCACATTGAATTGACACAAATATCACTTATAAAGATTTTAAGAAATTTTCTCAGATAATATTTATTGTAAGTAGTGCACATGAGGCGTTGAAATGTGGTCGGGAAATTTGAGGCCAAAAGGCATGACTTTGTATGCGAATGATCCCCATTTTGTGACAAAGGCTATCTTGCATTGGTCTGTTGGATCAATGAATACTTGATTGTATAGGGCACTAAGCAACGTAAGTGGCTAGGCTCCCATCTCCTCGCCATTGCTCCCCCCCAAAAATCCGTCTGGAGGAGATATCTATGACAAGGTGCCACCACACCCTATATATGGCTCTTCAACTTCCCATGTTCTTGCATATTGGATAATCCACCACAACTTCCAATCATTCTATAACCAGAGAGTAGCTATGAGAATTTCCACCTCCAACACTATGGTTCACTCACTACTCACATTCTTGGGACACTTTGAATTAGAATGGCCTACTACATGACAATAAAAGCATTAGTTCTCCTATGTTCGGTGGGCATCGATATCTCCCTAGAGGAGTAGTTAGCCCCTCTTCTTCTGAGCAATCAAAAGAAGCTACTATACTGGAGTTCAGCGAGGCTTTCCTTAGTCGTCCAAGTAGTGGTGGCAAACCAGGTTCTTCTTGCCACCATGTGGTATATCACCACTTGTTGGGCCTTGTCACACAGGCCTACATTGGGTAGGTTCAATGATTGATCCACAACTTTATGTGGGCTAGTGAAGGACAGATTTGTAGCCACCCAGTTTACTATGAGCTTGGGATCATCTCAGAACAAACAGCAGTTTGAGAGGTGGTTGGTGTCAAAGGCTCGCACATCGGTGGATGCAGAGGCACTCCGAGGTGGTAGTGGCAGTAGAAGATGAGGTGATGCAGGATTTTGGTGACAAGGATGCTGTGGTGGTAGATGAAAAGCAGAGAGTGCTACCGCACCGAGTGGCAAAGAAGTCCATTGACTAAGAAGTCCCATTCCATGTGTGGTCTAGATCAGAGTTTGGAGAATCAACTTCTGGTGATGAGAAGAATTGGTCCTCTAGGAGTGCGGGTAGATGATCCATGCTATGTGCCTTTGATAGCTCTGATACCATGTGAAGGCAAACGGATGAAAGGACCAAATGTAAGAGAGATTATAGAAAAACAACACAAGAAAGCAGAAGCACAGTCGATACGATGAAGGCTCATGTCGATGTGAGGCAAAGCACTCCTAGAGGTGGTTGGTGTCAAACACTCACGTCGGTGGATACAGAGGCACCTCGAGGTGGTAGTGGTAGCAGAAGATGAGGTGATGCATGCTCTGGTGACAAGGGTGCTATGGTACCTGAGGTGGTAGATGAAGAGCAGAGAGGGCTACATCTCGAGTGGTGTAGGACCATTCAGGTACCGCAACACCCTTGTCCTCACCAGAGTTTGCATCATCATCACTTTGTCTTCCGTTACCCACTACCACCTTGGAGTGCCTCTGCATCCACGGATGCGAGCCTTCAACATCGACCACTCTTGCAGCACCCTTGTCACCAGATCTTGCACCGATGAAGAATAGAGAGGGCTGCCATCCCGACTGGTGCAAGCTCTGGTGACAAGGGTGCTGCAATACCTGAGGGGTAGTGTGGGCTGGTGTTGTTATATGTGGAAGCATCAGGATTCTTCTTTCAACCCTAAACACCATGTGGGAACATGCTAATGCAAAAACGCAAACAGAAGAGAGAGTGGAGAGAGAGAGATAGCTGAGTATTCAGTATATTCATATATGTACAAAAAGGTACAAGTCATGGTAGCACTAGGCATGCTTCAAAAGGTAATAAAATACCTAATCTAACCTAATTCTAAGACTAGCCTAATGATCTAGCCAACAAGGATTAAATGCCTAAAACGGTGAGCAAGGTTGCCTTTTATAGGTAGGACATTGACCACATAAACTGGCCAACTACTTGTCAGTGAGCTTCTTGGACAAAACTTCATCATCATGCTGCTACAGTCGACTGGATATAACTAGTAAAATGATGGCCAACAACCCCTCATATTTATTCACAGTCCAATCCCTGTACAAACTAGCAACTCAAGCTCCGAATTTCTAGTTTTGATCTGTCTTTATCTTGTTGCCTCTTTAGGACTAGCTTTGAGTTATGCCTGTGCATGTCTTGCACATGATAGCCGTCCCTCACGGTGTCGATGGTGAAGATAAGTAGAGAGGGCTGCCGTCCCGATGATGTGAGACAGTGAGCAGGGAGGGCTTCTATCCCAAGGTAAACTAGAGGGAGTGGGTCGCAACATGGTCCGCAAGGGGAGTGGGCTCATTGCACGGTTCTTGGTGGAGTGGGGTCGCGGCACTGCATGGCTTGCTGGGGGGTCACCGCACTGCTCCTAGTGGGGCGGGGTCACAACATGGCATGACCAGGGAGGGGGGGCTCACTATATGGCGAGGACGGGGCTGCAACATGACACGACGAGGGCGGGGTGGGGTTGGGGCATGGCTCTGTGGTGGTTGTGTGACATCATGGCCCAAGGGAGTGGGCACTTGTTGGATGGTCGGCTAGGATAATGTTGTCAGCCTGCTTGTCTAGGTCCTCCACAACCTCATAAACCATATAGTGCTCTAGATGATATGGTCTAGACCTCAATGTTAATGTCTTGTTGGAGATATGGTGTTTGGTTATGGTTGTTTATGATGTCCCTAGTCAATGACCTCGACTAGGGACAGGGTCAGGTAAGGGTCAACAGTGGTCCGTTAGTGTCAGCTGAGTGTCAGGGAGTTGTTTGCATTAGGAAAATTTAGGTAAGCCTTGGGCTAGGCCATGGCCATGGCCAGCCCATAAAAGATAGTTTCTAGGCCATAGGAGGGCTTGAGCAGCCAGTGGATTTCCCTACACATGCCCATTGGTTGTTAGCCAACATTATAGCCTCCCCATGGGTTGTCGGCATAGCAAATACTCTTGCTTGCATATAAGCTAAACCCATCATTTCATTTAGAGCATCCCTCCTCCTCCATAGAGCATAGCTTGCATAAGAATCATGGCTTACATCAACATTCGAGTAGATCATCATGGCATTGTGGACACATGGGCACTTATTTGAATGTGTGTGTGTGTGTGTGTGTGTGTGTGTGTGTGTGTGTGAGAGAGAGAGAGAGAGAGAGAGAGAGAGAGAGAGAGAGATAGAGAGAGACATTAGAGTGTGAGCAATAAGCTGTAAGAGTAGTGCAACTTATTGGTCATAGTATACTATGTGAGAAAATCAAGCAATGCTTAATCAAAGTTATTAATTTGCATACATTTATATTCAATGGCTAGACCCGAGACACTCATAGAGATTGTCAATGACATCCTGTTGGCTTGCGCATATGAAGACAACATCGATGCTTACCGCACAACTCTTCAAAGGAAACAATATGTTGCAAATCTTTATTGGGGGCACAATAGTGCGTGGTAGGACAAGTCTAGATGATGTGAATAAAGCATAGATGAAGGTTTGTGAGACCATCACTGAGTGGACACAAAATCTACTAATTGATTCCACTCAAGAAACAAGCTCGTGTGCTGAGCTTGCTAATATAGTGCAACGGGCTCAGCAAAATGTTTAGGAACTTTCAATTTAAAGTACTCTTTTATTATATACTATTTCTATAGTTTAATGGAACTATAGTTTAATGGAACTATTTCTATAGTTTAATGGAACTATCAGCTTTATATCCCTGATGGTCTGATGTTCTTAACGTTATGAGATACATTATGTTATTGTTATTTCCATTGGTGGCATTTGGAGTTGTATTTGAGTATGTTATATTTTACTTAGAATTTGATGATGGTGATTGTGTGCATCTTTTAGCTTGTGTATATGTACAAGTGGATTGTGAGTGTATGCTTATAGGTTTAGATACAATCTCCTTCTGCATGTGTATAGATATCCATGGCACACTCTGGGAAGTCAAGTATCTTGATAGCCATCACGAGAGTATTGCAGAGTCTGGGTTTGAGTAGAGAGGAGATAGAGGAGGACATGGGAGAGTATACTGTGTTGAGCATTAACGAGTTGGAGGCTACCCTCACTCAACTCTTGCTCCTTGCGGCCTATAGTCCCTGGTGAGAGCACCTCTAGATCCATCGAATGAGGAGGAGGATCCAGAGTAGGAGGGTCAGGAGGAGGAGGGTGAGGGTCATTTGCTAGAGCTGGCTGTGGAGGATCAGGATCCAGAGCTAGACGTGGAGCCAAAGTATCAGAAGTAGGAGCAAGAGCAAGATGTGGCGCTGCACAACTAAATGAGTATGTATAATTTCTATAATTTCTCTCTTTTGAGATATCATTTGTTTAAAAATGGCTATAATATTTATATTTGGTCAATTGTTCAGGAAACAGAGGAGAGGTACACAAGGGCTTGGTGTTGTCACCCAAGAGCCTCCACAGAGGCATTGTCGACGCAGGTATGAAGTATGGTATACTAGTTATTTCAACGTCTAATAGCTATTTGTTTTAGTTTCATTGTCTAATAACTATTTGTTTTAATTTCCTTATAGGAGTGATGATTGGAGTGTCACAGATTTGCCCGAGTGGCCAATCCCACCGCTGTTCATGCCACGATATTGTATAGGGGATGTGGTTGTAGAGTGCTCCATTGACGAGCGGGGATACATAGTGGACTGAGATGGAGGCAAGGTTTTCCATTGAGGTCCACAAGCTATGGGGGTAAGAGATCTTTGATTTTATAATATGAGATGGTTGTAAATTATAATTGAACTGCTTAATAAACATATAGTTTTCATTTAAACATAGGGACTAGGATGAGGTCAGCAAGAAGTTTATCCTCGCACAGCTCGAGAGAGAGTTCAGAGCTGGCTGGAGCCCCAAAGGTGTTATGCACGAACGTGTGATTCTACTCAGGCACCTGAGAGATAATTCACGGTAATAATATGCAACCTTGTTTGAAAGACTGAAGTATATGTGTAGAAAAATAGAGAGAGAGAGAGAGAGAGAGAGAGAGAGAGAGAGAGAGAGAGAGAGAGAGAGAGAGAGAGGGTGTCTAGGCTGTAAGGCAACCATGCACAAATCGTCTAGTTGATGGGTAGCCAGTGAGCTAGCTATCTAGGCTCTCCCATAGCTGGACAACAGCTTCTCTAGGGCCTAGAGCCCAGTCGGTTTGCTGTCCATGGACCATAGGGCTGGTCGACAACCCCTCCTGTCAAAGCCAAGGCTCGTGGGCACAACCTGGGGCCCTCCTAGCCCCTTGGGGGTGGTTCTACACCTCCCCCATGCCCACAACAAGAGCACAAGGCTCTACCCTAGGGTAGCCTTATGGGCTGGCCCCTTCTCTACATGCAATCCTACATGCACCTAGAGATGTCTGGCACCCACCGATCGTATACCAGATACACAGATCACTTGACATCATTCTAGAGGGAGACTCACAGCACGGACTGGCATTGCTTCATGTGCAAGACAATTTAGACCTGACCTTGGAAGCATAAAGTGGAACCCTGGCTAGCTTGTCCTGGACTGGGCTCACATGGGACCAGTTTTCCACTCTAGGTCTCATGGGTCCAAGGTCAGTTTCCATCGGCATGCATTGGAAGCTACCGAGACATGCCTAGATAGCCTGATACGTTTTGGGTCATAACTATTGCATACTATGTCCATTTTCAGTGTTCTAGTACTCGAAACAACTGACTCGTTGTCCTCTTTGAGAATAACTATAGACCTCCATATGCAGCATTGAGAAAGTACATTCTGTTTTTAGTTTTAGCCTGAGATTTCTAGTCTTGTGTGGGGCTCTTGTGTTGCCCGTAGCACCTGGCACATGCATTGGGACCTCCTAATGCATGTTGGTAGCTACTAGCATATTTAGGTAGCATCCAACATGCATTTAAAGATACCTGTTTGCCTAGGTAGCACCCGACATGCATTGGGTGCTCGTGGTGTATGCCGGTAGCTAATGGCATACCTAGGTAGCACCTGGATTGCATTGGGTGCTTCTGGTGCATATATACCGGTAGTTCTCGGTGCATGTCGGTAGTTATCCACATGTGAGATCCCACTGCCCCCTCCGCGCACCGGATTCTCGAATTGCTGGTAGCAGCAGTGAAAGCAGCTCCCTCTTGCGCGGGGCAGGGTTTCCCACTCGGGGCCTCACCCTCGAATGTCCAGGCATGAGACTAAGCTGGTGGTCATTCCAAAAACCAAAACAGGAAAATTTCCCATGCCCGGAAAGCGGAGATGATTCCACCATTTTGAATTTCTTAACGAATTTTTCTAACGAGGTCAAGACTGAACTAACCTTCATCTGAATAAACCAGATAAAAGGGAAACTATAACAGAATTAACTTGAAGGAATCAACGCTTTTTTCCTAATTGAATTAGGCACAGCTTTTTTTCCTAATTGAATTAGGCATAGCTTTTTTTCCTAATTGAATTAGGCACAACTGTTGATCTATTCATTTGAGAAGTCTTCAGGTTATTATTTAACTATTCGAGTTCTAAGCATAATCTTATTAATCAATTTTATTATTAAAACTCTACTGATTCCACCCTAACCCCATCCGGCCCATGGGTTAGCCACCGCCCAACCACTGGAATAGTAGAACCAGACAAGTACTCACCCATGAAAGCCTTTCTTAACTTTTGCTTTAGAATATAGATACTCACACACTCCTCTTTAAACTTTAATATATAAAGCAATCCATTGACAAACAATTACTGGGTACATATGTCACAACTCAAAATTTCCATTGAATCCTTGTTTCTCACAAAACAGTATCACTCTGGACTCTCCATTTAGACCAGTAAGTCAACAACGAGATCTAGTAATAGATTACAATAAGTTTCTCGTCATCGTGCATATATATCTTCCACGACATACGCATGGGTGTCCTCGGCACTGTGAGCCCGTGCATCGCTTGGTCAGAACCATCTAGGATCCTCCTTAGGTGTCCTGGCACTTCACTCAGGGACCGCTTCGTCGGCCCTCAACCATCATACCAGAAGCGCACCATTTTAACCATACCGAGGCTGGTCAACAAGACCTGGGCAGGCTTTGCCACGTGAGCCGTCCTTTGAACACTTCCCGCCACCAGCTGTTGCAACGGAACTTCCCTTAGAACACACATATACCAAATGCTCCCTCCAGCATTCTGGCGTAAGACAGTTCTTTAAGAAAACGGGGTTTCTATGCAAGTTTTCAATTTTGATTTTCTTTTGAATACAATGAGTATATCTTAATTTCGTATCCCAAGACTTCTAGATCATAGGTTTGGATTTGCAAACAGAATTCCTCGAATTCAGTAATCTTGATCCTCAGATCAAAATCAAAGGTCTCAACTTAGTTTCAGATTCGATGGGTGATTTGAGTGTAGATTACTGAACTGGTCACATCGTCATTTCTTGAAAACTGACGAAGGAGTTACGTCTTGGTCATAGTCTGATTCAGGGTTTGAGTCTGGAAAGATTCTCCCTGAACTATCTTTCTCGAAGGTAATATTTCAATTACTACTTTACTGAATTCAAAACTAAACATGAATTCCTATGAGGAATAAATTAGTCATTTATCTAAAATTCCGACTTCGATAGTTTTTCTAAATTTTCTCATTACCATCCTAGAGAATATAAAATAGTATAATTTTCCTTCACTGAGTATTTACTTATTCATTTTTCCAATATTCATGGGATTTAAACATAGGATTAAAGTGAACTCTTATTTTGATAAAAAAATAAGAGTTCCCTTCATCATTACTCAACCCACCCAAATACAAAAAAACTGGTGGCAACGAGCCACAACTCTCAAGACGCAACCTTCATATATACAATTTCCATTTACAAAGAAACAGGCTGATGGTATAAGATGACCATCTCAACACACACAACACACATACCCACATGCTCACATGAGCTCAACATCAGATAGATATGTAGCATCAATGTCTCAAGAGAAAAGGACATGGCATAGTCTTCCTCCTTCCAAGGCTCCTCTCAGCAAGAGGAAGAGGTATCTCTCTTGGCCAAACACCAATCCATCACGAGGATCATCAAGGATAAGTCATTAATTGTCTTTAATTGAGGCAAGAACCTCTCCACTTGTTTGCATGGAACCACACCCTTACCATCCTCTCAGCAAGAGGAAGAGGTATCTCTCTTGGCCAAACACCAATCCATCACGAGGATCATCAAGGATAAGTCATTAATTGTCTTTAATTGAGGCAAGAACCTCTCCACTTGTTTGCATGGCACCACACCCTTACCATCCTCTTCGAAGGCCCACTCTTCTTCAAAATTTCCATTCAATCCTTGTTTCTCACAAAACAGTATCACTCTGGACTCTCCGTTGAGACCAACAGGTCAACAACGAGATCCAGTAACAGATTACAATAAGTTTCTCGTCATCATGCATATATATCTTCCACGACATATGCATGGGTGTCCTTGGCACCGCGAGCCCGTGCATCGCCTGGTCAGAACCCTCCAGGATCCTCCTTAGGTGTCCTGGCACTTCACTCAGGGAGATCGCTTCGTCGGCCCTTGTCCATCATACCAAAAGCGCACCATTTTAATCATACCGACGCTGGTCAACAGGCTTTGCTGCGTGAGCCGTCCTTTGACCAGCTGTTGGAGGCAACCGAACTTCCCTTAGAACACACATATACCAAATGCTCCCTCCAACATTGTGGCGTAAGATAGTCCTTTAAGAAAACGGGGTTTCTATGCAAGTTTTCAATTTTGATTTTCTTTTGAATACAATGAGTATATCTTAATTCCATATCCCAAAACTTCTAGAGCACAGGTCTGGACTCCCAAACAGAATTCCTTGAATTCAATAATCTTGATCCTCAGATCAAAATCTTATGTGAGTATTTACTCATTTTTGGGAGGATTTTCTTTATTTCTTCTATTTATCTTCTCCACACATTTGGATGAATTTGATTGGCTCCTCAAAACCTTAATTTAAATTTTTTTGAAAATCTGGACCCCTAGGATAAGGCCTCTTGAACAGATTATACTTGATTTCTAGTGCACCTTCTGAAAATCTTTTTGAACTTTTGTTTCGGGGGAACTTATTTTAATAAGAAGAGATATTTTTCCATCCAAAAATATTCAAAATTTGAATAATCTCTCTCTAAAACATTTTCTCTCTCTAGGCCAAAACAGGTAGAAAGAAGATCTTTTATATTTCTGAACAGGGGATTGATTACAGGGTAAGATACTGGACATCTTGAGAGGTTGGGAAGGAATCGTACACCACATGCATGGAAAGCTACCGACATGCATTGGGTGCTTCTGGTGCATGCTGGTAGCTCCCCGTGTATGTCAGTATAGTTATTAGCCATGCATCGGAAGCTACCGGCATATATTGGGTGTTGAGAAATATGGTGCCAAAGAGCACAAGGGGAGAAGAGAGCTTGAGCTCTTGGAAGCACACACACACTCACAAAACCCTAATAGAGAACACACAAGGTGAGAGGCTGAAAATCTTCTTCTTCTTCACTCAACACTCAACACACCATATACAAAGATAAGAGTACTCACCATATGAAAGGTACTCAACCAAATACATACTAGGGTTCTCTATAGTGTGAACCCAACTAAATGAGCTGGCGCTATAACTATGCCAGTCTCCAGAATGGCTGTCACATAGCGTGTCATCCCTCTGGCCGTATACAACCCATGATCTCACCAACCATGCCAGTGGTGTAAGTGTGGGGCCTATCCCCCAGGCGGGTCATCAGTGTCCACCGCCTCACTAGATGAGCTCAATATCTTAACACTCCCCCTCGAGCTCAACTCCATCTCATGTACACCAAAGCGAAGCCCTGAATCTGCGGAGCTTCTCTGTACTCAATGCTTTGGTGAAGATGTCAGCTACCTGATCCTGTGTGCTGACATAAACAAGGTCAACGTCTCCTTTCCAAGACCTTCTCTCTGACAAAATGGTAGTGGACCTCTATATGCTTCGTACGAGCATGAAAAATTGGGTTCCTTGCCAAATGTATACTGCTAATGTTGTCACAGAAAATGACAACTTGTCTATCAGCTGATAGACCCAAATCTGCAAGTAGCTTTCTCAACCAAGCTACCTCACATGCTGCCATAGCAGCACCTCTGTACTCGACCTCTGTAGTATTGGATAGAGCAACCATAGGCTGCTTCTTGAAAACATGAACCCACTAGTAGATCTTCTATCTGAGATACTACCAGCCCAATCAACATCTGTGTACCCATGTACGGGTCATACACAGTGGTTCCTTTACAACCATGAAATATTTCTTCAATATGCTTGTCAATCTCATAGTCTTTTTGTAACATGAATCGTGGAAGTGTGGCAGTATCCATGTAAATATTTTGAAAAAGTGCAATCATCAAGTTCAGTGATGGATTCTTTATGAGAGGCCTGCACACGTCGTCAAAAGAGATGCGGAATCTTCGGGAAACAAAAAAAAACTAAGGAGATATTTAATGCAAAATCGTGTTAGTTAGACAAAAGATTATCTTATTCCTTTCTGAATTGACAGTTCTATAGTCCTTACTGACAGTTTTGAACCACGTTTCCGTATTTTACTATTTTTGAGGTCTTTTAGGAGAGAAATAAATCAAAAAATAGTGAATTTCTTACAGGGTCCCAAAATGAGCTCCCTTTTTCCCTAATGAGCACCTCTATACTCGGCCTCTGTACTAGATAGACCAACTGTAGGCTGCTTCTTGCTGCTCCAAGTCACAACAGCACTCCCCAAAGAAAACATGAAGCCACTAGTAGATCTTCTATCTGAGATACTACCAGCCCAATTAGCATCTGTGTATCCATGTACACATATCTCTGTCCCAGTTTCATAAAATAGTCCACAATGCAAAGTAGACCTCACATACCTCAGTATGCGTCTCAATGCATCTAAATGGGACTTCCGAGGAACCTGCATAAACTGACTCACCAACCCAACAGCATAGATCAAATCTGGCCTGGTGATCGTCATGTAGATCAAGCGTCCTACTATGCGCCTATACATAGTAGGATCCTCCAAAATCTCTCCTGAATCTGCACACTCAACTTGCCATTCTATTCCAATGGCACTGAGATAGGCTTACAGCCTGTCATACCATACTTGGACAACATGTCCAAGCCATACTGTCTCTGCAGTAATCCAATACTATGTGGTGACCTAATCACCTCAATGCGCAAGAAATATCTGAGCTCCCCCAGATCCTTCATCTCAAACTTCTGTCTAAGCAATATTTTTACATCAAAGATCTCTGCATCATGGTCCCTCGAAATGATCAGGTCATCTAAATAATGACAACAAGCACAACCCCTCTATCACCGTGTCTCACATATAGCGAGAAATCTACATTGGCTACATGAAAGCCAATAGTGACAAGATATTCAAAAATCTTGTTAGACCATGCTCTTGGTGCTTGTTTTAAGCCATACAAGGCTTTCTTCAACCTACAAACATGCTCGGGGTGACTCACATCCTCATAACCAGGTGGCTGCAACATATACACCTCTTCGTGCAAATCCCCATGTAAGAATGCATTCTTTACATCCATCTGATGTAAAGACCATTGCTTTGACGCAGCCACCCACTGCTATCACAACTCTCACTGTTGGCAACTGGGCTGAAAGTTTCCTCATACTCAATGCCATATGTCTGTGCATATCCTTTGGCTACTAATCTAGCCTTGTACCTGCTTATGCTTCCATCACTGTTATGTTTTACTTTGTACACCCACTTGCATCCAATGGCTTTCTTGCCTTAAGGCAATTGCACTAAATCCCAAGTCTCATTTCTATATAGTGCATCCATCTCCTCATCCATAGCTTTCTCCCAACACACATTTTCAATAGCCTCATCAATGCATGTGAGCTCTACAATCTATACAACTTTTGCCATGTATGCATAGTGATGTGCCACATAACCATCATAGGTAACCCTCTGCACAAGATTCTTCACTCTCCCAGATCTTCGTAGCTTTGCATTCATGGATTCCATAGCCTTCTTTACACCAGGTGTTCTCATAGCTGGTATCCCAAGCTCCTCATCAAGGCTCATCTGTGAGCTACTAGACTCTCCATCGAGAATGCCCTGCAGAAATGTCTGGCATACTAAGGGGCTTAACCACTTTCTCTTTGCCTTTATGTGATGTACTAATCACATTTGTAGGACTGGTATTATGATGCAGCTTGCCACTCCATGGTCTATCAACTGAACCACTAGATGAGGACTCTCCTGATCCACCAAAGACTGTGATTGCTGACTTGCATTCTGTGCAACCACATTTCCACTCACATCAGCCCCAACTGCTTCTTTTTTAGCAGCATACCAGCTGCTCATCTCATCAAAGACAACATCCCTGCTTACCCTCAACTCACATGTAGCAGGGTTATAACACCTATATCCCTTTTGCTCAAGGAAATATCCAATAAACACACATTTTTTAGCTTTTAGATCCAGCTTAGTTCTCAGCTCATCTGGCACATGCACATATGCAATGCATCCAAAAACTTTTAGATGAGACAAATCAGGTTTTTTACCAGTAAATCTCTCCTCTGGAGTTACATCATGTATGGCTGCAGTTGGAGTCCTATTCATGATGTAAACTGCTGTAGAAGCAGCCTTAGACCAATAGCTATGCGACATATTCTTCTCTTCCATCAATGCTTGCGCAATCTCAGCAATGTGCCTGTTTTTCGGCTCAGCAACTCCATTTTGCTGCGGAGTGTATCTGCATGTAAACTGTCTCTGAATACCATTTTTCTTCAAAAATTCAGAGAACTCATTGGATAAGTACTCTCCCCCTCCATCTGACCTTAGGCACTTTACATATTTCCCTGTTTGCTTTTCAACCATAACTCTGAAATTTTGAAAGTGAGTGAACACCTCACCCTTCTCCTTCATGAAGTATAACCACACTTTCCTTGTGTGGTCATCAATAAATGTCACATAATACCTGCAGCCTCCCATAGACATGGTCATCGTAGGACCCCATACATCTGAATGCACAACATCTAGTACATTTCTGCTCACATTTCTGTTACGTGGAAATACATGCTTTGTTTGCTTTCCAAATTGGCATGCTTCATATATTCTCTACATACCTTCAACTTTAAATTTTGGCAGCCCTGTCACAATTCCTTTAGTCTGCATAGACTTCATTCTCTGCACATTCACATGTCCAATTCTTTTATGCCAAATGTCTGTGTCTGCAACAATTCTTGAACTATTTGCAAACATCGTAGCACTCACTTCAAACATGTTTACATTCAACGAAAACATTTTGCCCCACACTATGTTGTCTTTTGCAACCAACCTGCACTTGTCTTTAAAGTCTTCAACATAACAACCATCACGGTTAAACCGAACTTGCAAACCCTGCTCAATCATCTGGCCAACTGAAACTAGATTCTTTGTTATGTTCAAAACATGAAGTACATCTACAAGGTACTTCACTTTGCCATCTTGCATAGACAATGGCACATCTCCAACATGGGCAATTGGATGAGCAGTGTCATCTCCTGTTTCCACAAAACTTGGTCTTTCTAGGTTTTTCATCTCCTTGAACCACTCCCCATGTCTTGTCATGTGGTTCGAAGCACCTGAATCAACGTACCATACATCATCTTTATGTGCTGCTTCTACATTTTTAGACATGGCATTAACGACATGCTACATAACAAACAACCTTTCATTATCCTCATTGTTTCTGCTCGAGGATGCATAGTTATTTTGTTGAAATTTTCCATTTTGCATGTCAGCCTACTTCTTATAACAATCTGCCTTCACATGTCTAGGCTTACCATAGTAAAAGCATCCACGTGTATCATTATACTGCCTTTGCCAATTTCTACGAACCTCTTTGACTCCCCCTGCCTCTAAATTGTCCTCTTCTACCACCTGCATGTTGTTGTTGTCATTGTTGTGAATTCTGGGACTGTTGTTGTTGCTGCTGGCCATAATTCTCCTGTTCTCCCACCTCCTTAACCGCGTCCACGGCCTCCTCTACCTCGTCCTCTTCCTGAACTTGTGTAGAAGGCTTGTTGCTCTGAACTATTTTGTTTTGTGAAGACTGTTGGTCTTCACTCAAGCTCTTCTCTTCTATAATCAACATAGACACCAAATCTGTAAAATTGGGAATGTTTTCTCATGTCTGAATAGACGTCTTAAACGCCTTGTATTGTGGTCGAGACCACATAGACAGACTTCCACCTTATTATCATCATCTACTGAAACACCAATAGATGCAAGGGATTCCACAATACCCTTTATCTTCAATGCTGCATAGTCATTCACAAACATACTCTTTTTCTCCACAGTATGAAGTTCATTCTTCAACTGTATCTTTCGTGCCTTGGTATTTATTTTATAGAGTTTTACCAAGGTGTCCCACACCTCCTTGGGGGACTTGGCATCCTATATATGCCCAATCATGGTGTCCTGTATACTGATAGAGAGCCAATACATAACTTTTCTGGCTCCTTGGTTCCAATCCTTGAACTCTTTCACATCTGCAGCAATCGGATTGATGTACTCATTTTTGGATGGTTTCAGCAGCAACCAAGTTAAGATAGCCCCAAAAGATAGGGAGAAAATAGCCTTCATCACAGAGTGGGGTGTCTTTGTTGCAATTGTCAATGATGTTTGGCTTTAAAAATGCACTTGCCACCTTCCAAAGAATGGTGCAAGAAATCTTCTATGAATACCTCACAAATTTCATGAAACCTTTTGTGGATGATCTCAGTGTGTCCAGAAAAAAGACTAAATATATCTATCATCTGAGGTTATGTTTGCATAGATGCAGAGATACAAGGCTGAAATTGAATCCAGCCAAATGTGCATTTGCAGTAGTAAAGTAACATTGTTGGGGATAAAATAGGTAATATTTCCTGAAAATGAGAAACATTTGGCATCTTTCAAAGATTCCATAAAAAAGGTTCAGTTTGTTTACCTCTTTTTGAAAAGCGATCTACGCATGCGTACAACACTGCCAAAAAATGATAGTATTTTGGGCACTTTACATGTTTCTTACAAAAATTGATATGGAAAAAAAAGACTTTGTTTTGCTTACTTTTTGAGATTATAATTGAAAATCTAACAATAAGTTTTCAAAAAACTTGCCAAAATAGAGACAATGTTTATTATTTCCATCTTCAATCCAGAAAAAAATGATACAACTATAAAAAGAATCTATTTTCTAAACATATATCTTATGCATAGTTATGGCTCCTCATAATCATTGCTATCTATACCAACACCATCACTAGTTGTTGATGTGCCTTTCCCTAAGAAGGTAGATGATGCATCCTCTTCTTCACTATCCACAAATACATTTTTTTCTTCTATGTATACACTTGAAGCTTAGACTCATTGGGTCATCTACCATGTTAGCATGATTGAGGATGTGCTACAGAGTGCAATTATAAAAAACTATTTATATAAATATATTAAAAAAGTGTTATCTTGATATAACTATTATCTTAATTATAAAACCCTATTTTGGCTCTTGATGAGAGTAGTATTAAAATCCATTTTGAAGCTCTTGAGTATCACAATTTCTTAATTGATAATATATACTTTTTTAAATGAGTTACATATGAATTTTAAAATATCATGAATACGCTATTTAAAAGTTGTCTAGTTTTGAAAAATAATTACACACTCATTTTTAAAGAAGATGTGTCCTTAATGTGACAAAAAGGGATTAAAATGGTAATTTTAGTTATGAAATGAGTTTAGAAAGTATGAAAAAGCTCGCTTTTAGAAAGTATGAGTTTAGAAAGTATGAAAAAGCTCGCTTTTAGAAACAAAAGTTTATACTTTCCAAAATAGGGTTTAAATCTTATTGTTTACTACACATGGTAAGGTTATTTTAGCTACAACATTTGCAGCCATTTTAATGTAGAGTAAGAACTTCTCAGCAATGGCTAAGAGTTGATGTTTTCCATCAACTTGATGCAAAACCTCAACTTTTATGAAAAAATGATATTTTGCATCAAGTTATGCAAAACATCAACTTTCTATGCAAAACATCAACGTTTTTACAAAACTTGATGTCTTGCATCAACGTTATGCAAAGCATCAACTTTCCCACAAAAGATGATGTCATCAACTTTCTCACAAAACTACACAACTTGATGTTTTACATCAAAGTTGATGCAAAACATCAAGTTTTATGGAAACGTTGATGTTTTATATTGAGTTGCAAAACATCAACTTTTCCACAAAACATGATGTTTTGTATAAAAAAGTTGATGTTTTACATCGAGTTGATGCAAAACATCAAGTTTTGTGAAAAAGTTGATTTTTTGCATCAACTTGACATAAAACATCAACTTTTCCATAAAACTTGATGTTTTGCATTAACTTTGATGCAAAACATCAAGTTGTGTTTGCAAAGTAGATGTTTTGTATCAACTCAATGCAAAACATCAACTTTGCCTAAAAATTGATGTTTTGCATTGAGTTGATGTTTTGCATTGAGTTGATGCAAAACATCCACTTTGCCACACAACTTGATGTTTTGCATCAAAGTTGATGCAAAACTTCGGAGCTTATAATGTTATGTATTCCAATATTTTTTTAGTGTATATCAAATAATGTGCATATTTATGCATAGTGGCAGAATTTGTCCCAAGAAAGTCCATTAAAAAAAGTGTCTTACATTCATGAAATTTATAAAATAATTTTTTATTTGAGAAAGATTGATATTTCTTTAAGTTGTGTAGACTCCTATGCCATTTTGTAAGTCAAGTTTAGTTTTATGTCACAAACAACAATAGTTTATAAATCTACAAAGGTCACACGTGTTCTCAATCTTGAAAAAAATAGCAAAATTCATGTAATTGTTAAATGTATACATGGAATTCTAGATGTATTTTCAAAAAACTATGTTTTAAGACTTTTTTGAGATGTCACAAATTTTGGGAGGAAATCTTTTTAGGTAACCCTTGTCAATTATCTATTTTTCTCGCAAAACAGTGTTAAGTTTGGAACACTGTTAGGACGCATCGTGTCACTTGCATCATGTCACCTCAAGGATTGGCCATAGATCCAGCTAAGGCGGAGGCCATATCCAAAATGTCCGCTCCCCAGAACATAAAACAGCTTGAAATATTTTTTGGCAAGGTGAAGTGGCATTCAAGGTTTTTGAAATACTTAGCACATGTAGCTTATTCATTATATGCACTGACAAAAAAGGATGCCAAATATGAATGGAGCCCGAAATGTCAGAAGGCACTCCATTGGCTAAAGAACATGGTTTCATTTGCATTTGGTAATGAAGAATCTGGAATGGAATCTGATATTCCTTGTTTATGTAGATGCGTCAGATAAGGTAGTGGGTAGTGCACTCATGTAGGAGAAACATAAAGGGTACATGCAACCTATACATTATGCCAACTAAGCTCTCACAAGAGTGGAAAAAAACTACAGTACAACAGAGTGGGAGATTCTCTCCATGATATTTGTTGTGAACAAGTTGCGGCACTACCTTCTAGGAAACAAATTTTTATTCAGGGGCCTTTTCAATAGTTCCTAGCTCATAGTACCCGGCAATATAATCACATAAGAAAATCTAGATGGACTCTCCGTTGAAGATCAGCAAGATCAACCAACAGATCCATATAAAAGAGCAATGGACTCGTCCGTTGAGGACCAGCAAGGACAATCAACCAGATCCATGCCCGAGTTCAGGAAACAACTCTAACACCTTGTTCCATTTTCTTCCTCGACGCAAGAGACCCAGAGCCCGAGCACTGTATGGTCAGCACCCTCTAGGTTCCTTTGCAGGTCGCCTAGCGCTTCACTCATAGGCCGCTTCCTTGGTCCCTCATCCACCGTACCGAAAGCTCACCATTTAAATTGAACCGAGGTTGGTCGATCGACCTTGCTACTCTGTTGACTCTCCATCAACTATTGCAACTTTATGAATAATGTCTCCACGACCTTATTCACAAGATGGTCAAAATGCTTTCCTAGCATTCTTGACACAAAACAGTCATTTAAAAATAGGTTTCATAAATACAGTTTCTAACGAACTCTCATCTTTCCACATTGTTCCACATCATTTCTCGTTATTCCACATTCTTCTACATCAATTCACATTGCTTATTCCACATCCAATCATATGTATTCCCATCGTCCTTCATACATTCTCATCCAATCACATCACATCTATCCTCATCACATCTACCCATATCACATTCTCATCCAATCACATCACATCTATCCTCATCACATCTACCCATATCCACATCACATCTCATCCATTCACATCTACCTAGATCCACATCACATCACATTCATCCACATTACATCTTATCCATCCATTCACATTACATCACATTCATTTATATTCATTCAGATCCACATCTCATCACATCACATCCATCCACATCACATCTCATCCACATCACATCGCATCCCTTCACGTCACATCACATCACACTCACATCCATATCACATCCTTTCACATATCATCACATCTCAATCTCATCTCATCACATTCACATCCACATCCATTTACATCACATCACATCCACATCTCTTCACATCACATTTACATCCATTTATATCACATCACATCACATCCCATCCACATCCACATCCATTTACATCACATCACATCCTTTCACATATCATCACATCTCAATCTCATCTCATCACATTCACATCCACATCCACATCCATTTACATCACATCACATCACATCCACATCTCTTCACATTAACATCCACATCCATTTACATCACATCACATCACATCACATCCACATCCACATCCATTTACATCACATCACATCTCACCCACATCTCTTCACATCCACATCCACATCCATTTACATCACACTACATTCACATCTTATCACATCCACTCACATCGCATCACATCCTATCACATCGCATTTACATCTTATCACATCCACTCACATCGCATTTACATCTTATCACATCCACTCACATCTCATCACATCTTATCACATTGCATTCACATCTTATCACATTCCACTCACATCCACTCACATCTTATCACATTGCATTCACATCTTATCACTTCGTATTCACATCTATTCATATTTAGTAACATTTTTTACTTTCGATATCGATGATGGGACTTTTCTAATTGCTTGGCCTACTTAAAGCTACTTTTTCTCGATGGATATTTTCATATTCTTTCTCAAATTTCTCAAGTGAAATATATTCAATATTATTCTTTTGAGTAAAAGATTCATGGGATTTACAAAAACCAATTCTATCCATATTTTCCAATAAAATTAATAATGCTCAAAATTCCACTTTTGATAAATACTCATAATTTGCATTATGCTAAAAATTCCTCTTTTACCATTTAATTTCTTGGATCTCAATTATCATGGGAATTCCTCTTTTTATATAAAAATAAATTTATCAAAAGTTTCTCTTTTCTTGAAAGATCCCTGCCCCCTTTGCGCAACGAATTTGGGAGTGCTAGCAGCAGCGGAAGTAGCACTTTTTGTGCTGGGCAGAGCCTCTCACTCGAGGCCTCGCATGGATATCTGGACAAGAGACTAATCCCTTGGTTCTTCCAAAACCGAAACCAGAAAAACTTCCCTCGCCCAGAAAGCACGGGCGATTCCTCTGGGATATTTTTATTCTAACGTAGTCAAGAGCCTTAACTAATCAAACTCATCCGACCGAACCTATAATTCACATGGTCAGATCAAGGAGAAAACTTGCACTTGGATCATAGAGACCAACGCTTTTTTTCTCATCAAGAGGTACAACCGTTGATTCTTTTCCATAGAACAAGGACTGTCCGGGATTTACTTCATCTATCGTACGATAACAGAATTGAGTCTCATTTTAGGGATCCATCAGTCCAGCCTAACCCCGTCCAGTCACATGGATTAGCCAACCGCCCAACCACTGTAGTGATGGGATCCAATTATTAATTTGGTTAGGTTTTATCCCGAGTATCGGGGAAAAGAGTTCCTAGGCCCCCTAGCCGGAACTTCATGCAAACTTCAAGATAGTCACACCACTTACACACCCAATATAAAATTGCCTTTTCCATAGATTCAGCTGTCTTTAAAATAATCTTTTAATGAAACCATACTATCACTAATCATAATCCTCCAAAATATCCGGTTGAATTCTAATTTTCAATCATTCCTTCATCAGCGTACCTCTGGCATCATTGGCAACCAGAATGCTCACCACCTGTCCACTCAGGGGAATTTTCAATAGTTCCTAGCTCATAGTACCGGGAAATATATTCACTTATAAAAATTTCAAATGGACTCTCCGTTGAAGATCAGCAAGATCAACCAACAGATCCATATAAAAGAGCCATGGACTCATCCGTTGAGAGACCAGCAAGGTCAATCAACCAGATCCATGCCCGAGTTCAGAAAACAACTCTAACTCCTTGTTCCATTCACATCTCATCCATTCACATCTCATCCATTCACATCTATCCCAATTCACATCACATCACATCCATTCACATTCATCACATTTATTTATATCACATCCATTCATATCCATCATATTAATCCTCATCACCATCTCATCACATAAATTCTATCCACATTACATCACATCCACATCTATCCACATCATATCTAATTCATACACATCCCATCTCATTCACCCACATCCATCCAGTCATTCACATGCACGACTATTCACATCCATCCATTCATTCACATTCACACCTATCACTTCACATCTCATCACATTCACATCCACATTCCTTTACATCGCATCATACCCACATCCCTTTACATCACATCACATCCACATCACATCCACATCCCCTTTACATCATATCACATCTCATTCCACATCCGCATTCACATCCATTTACATTACAGCACATCTTATCGCATCCACATCTATTTACATCACATCACATCCTTTCACATAACCTCGCATCTCATTCTTATCTCATCATTCACATCCACATTCATTTACATTACATTCTTTCACATACACATCCATATCCATTTACTTTACATCTCATTCTTTCACATAACCTCACATCTTATTCTTATCTCATAATTCACATCCATATTCATTTATATCACATTCTTTCACATACACATCCACATCCATTTACTTTACATCTCATCCTTTCACATAACCTCACATCTCATTCTCATCTCATCATTCACATCCAAATTCATTTACATCACATTCTTTCACATACACATCCTTATCCATTTACTTTACATCTCATCCTTTCACATAACCTCACATCTCATTCTCATCTCATCATTCACATCCACATTCATTTACATCACATTCTTTCACATACACATCCACATCCATTTACTTTACATCTCATCCTTTCACATAACCTCACATCTCATTATCATCTCATCATTCACATCCACATCCATTTACATCACATTCTTTCACATACACATCCACATCCATTTACTTTACATCTCATCCTTTCACATAACCTCGCATCTCATTCTCATTTCATCATTCACATCCACATTCATTACATCACATTCTTTCACATACACATCCATATCCATTTACTTTACATCTCATCCTTTCACATAACCTCACATCTCATTCTCATCTCATCATTCACATCCACATCCATTTACTTCAAAACTTATCCACATTCATTTACATCACACCACACCCTATCACATCCCATTCACATCTTATCACATCCATTCACACCCTATCACATCCCATTCACATCTTATTCCCATTTAGTAGCTTTTCCTACTTTGATACCGATAATGGGACTTTTTATAAATTTTTGCCAATTGCTTGGCCTAGATAAAGCTTCTCTTTCTCGACGGCTATTTCCATATTCTTTCTCAATTTCTCAAATGAATTATATTCAATATTTTTCTTTTGAATAAAAGAATTCATGGGATTTACAAAAATCAATTCTACCCTTATTTCCCAATAATGCTCAAAATTCCACTTTTGATAAATACTCATAATTTGAATTATACTAAAAATTCCTCTTTTTTCCATTTAATTTCTTTGATCTCAAATATGGGAATTCTCCTTTTTACATTTAATTGATTGAATTCTAAATGTCATGGGAATTTCTCTTTTATCATCAAATAAATTAATCTAAAATTCCTCTTTTCTTTTGCAAAAATATCCATTAATTCAATATGCCAAGAATTCATCTTTTACTATTTAAATGATTGAATTTCAAATGTCATGGGAATTCCTCTTTTATCATTTAAATATTTCTCATGCATAAAATAAATTTATCTAAAATTTCTCTTTGAATTTTAATAAAATATCCATTAATTAAATATGCTAAGAATTCCACTTTTTTCATTTAAATGATTGAATTTCAAATGTCATGAAAATTTCTCTTTTATCATTTAAATAAAATTACCATAATTTTCTCTTTTCTTAATTATTTAATTATGCATAAACCTTCAAAATTAGTTTTCCATTGAATGTGATGAAAATCATTCTTTTAGCATAGGATGACCAATCCTAGAATATGGTAGGAAGTCCTCTTTTCATGTTATGCATAAGAATGAATTATGTATCAATTTCTTAAAAAATTTGCCATAGCTCCGCTACTATTACTAATAATTTTTAATATTTTTGAAAAAAATAAACTTAGTAATACAATTATGATAGTATAACTATCTTCTAAACTTAAATCCAATTTATGGATTTAAATCATAAGATTATCATAATTTTAGAAGCATAAAAGTATAAAAAGCCACTTTCTTAACCTCTAGCTTCACAAGCCTAGAGTTCAATTTGTGAATTGAGAATTTATCAATGAGAAGCATCATTTGAATAGAGAATTGGTCATAGGAATGACCATTCTTTTAGGGAGAGAGAGAGAGATAAACATAAAAAGCATCCTAATTAAGCATAAATGTAAACTTTTTTGTAATTATTATTTACAACTCTTAAGAAAAGCTTGATTTGCATTATAAACACTTAATTTAGAAACTTCTCAAGCTTGAGAGGGGTTGAGAAGTGAAAACATAGAGAATAGTAGAGAAAAACCATAAAATTACACTTTACCACTTGTTTTTGCTTGCTTCTCTATCTTAGAAGAAGCGCCCAACCAATCAATTGGTTAGTGTGTTGAGAGGAAAGCTCCAAGGAAGGTTGAAGAGAGAGAGAAGGTCCAATCTCTCCAAAATGTATGGGATTTTTAAAGGATAATAGAAAATATCATTATTTTAATGTAATACTGGCATGGTATAGTTCACAGATTTTTTTACAAAAGACTAAGGATCTATTTATAGGTGAGGGAGGCCTCAAACCAAGTCCAACTGGGTTCTAGAATTTTCTAGGTTCAGTTGGGCTGAACTCGGACAAGATTTGGACCTAGTTTGGCTCCCTTTTGATTTGGTTTGATCCAAGAGAGAGGAGAGATAAAAATATCACAATTTTATTAAATTAAAAACTCCACCACATGTGTGAAATAGGTTCCTCCTTGAAGTCTTCCCCCCTCCTTACCAAGGTGTCAAAAATGTATCACTATACCAAAATATCTCATTTTTTTAGTAATATCTCATAGTTTTTAACAAATAAACCTTGTACTCAGACAACTCTTCATCTTATGTGAGCATTTACTCATTTTGGGGTATTTTCTTTTATTCTTTGGATTTATCTCATCCCCACACTTGGATTAATCCAATTGGTCCATAGGAACCTTAATTGGACCATAATCTAAAATTTCTGAAAATCTTGACCCTTAGGCTAAGGTCTTTTATACACATTTTCAATTAATTCCAAATGCACATTGGAAAGTTATTTTTGAAATTTTGTTTCAGGGAAAACCATTTTAGACACTAGGAGGATTTTTATATCCAAAAATATCTCAATTTTGGATTATCTCTCTCTAGATATTTTCTCTCTCCAGGTCAAAACTGGGTAAAACAAGATCTTTCTTTTATTTGAGAGAGGGGAATAATTTCAAGAACATAAGGGGAGGTTCTTACTCCTTTACACCTCAAAAGCTAGAGGGAGGAATCTTACATCCTACCCCACTTAAAAAACGTGAGATGTGCTCATCTCGCAGCAGCAGCAGCTGGAGGAAAAACTCTTTCCCTTAAGATCCAACTGATTCTGGGGTTCCTTATAGTCTGGTTAACTCAATAGAATCCTAGGATAAAGATCCCTTCATATAGAACTTATTATCAGATAATAATTCATTCAAAATTTATCATTCATATCCTTAACACAATAATGGTCCATCATACCAAAAATTTCATCTGAACATTCTTCCATGAGAATTGCAGTTATGCAGGTTTTCAATTTGTCATCCCTTAATTAGATCCACTGGGTCAAAGGTTAACAGCAGCAATCTGTCAGCACAATCCACTAATCTCATAGTGATTTGGTGAAGTCATTATCACCATTCCAATTATTAACATCATTACTGGGATTCATCTTGTTCATCCTCATTGTGGTTTTGTTCAACTTATCTCCTTTCAAACCACCAGAATTCAGGAAACATCATCTTTTAATCAGAATCCAAATCAACTCATCAATTCTCAACCAAAATTTTAAAATCATATCAAAACACCATATTAGTGAATTTGGGAATTTCCCAATTCCCATTTTTGAATACTTAAAAAAGGGGGACATGGATAACATGTTTGTAAGTTTCTCAAAACCCTATCATATGACCTATCATTGGAAAGCACTTGAAAAATGGAATCTAAAGAGCTATAAAGCGCTCATTTTGGATTAGTGGTGTTCAAGTTATGGTTAATCCAAACTTTTGACCACGTGTCCTAAACTTGTGGGAAATTCCCATATTCCCCAATATGGTGTTTCAACCAGCATTCGAATTCATCATCTGGATAGCAATTTTGCTTATAATTTCAAGGTCTTAGATTTACTCGTATATACTGCCAGTAAAGAGCTGCAGTTATATCCTCGGTATATATGGGTAGTCATGGTCCTTGGAATTATAAGATAAATACTATCATGTCTAGGCCTCAAGCAAGTCAGGGATTCCATACAATTGTGGTACTTCCATCTGAAGGCCCAATTACCTATTTATGAATCTTCATTCTGAATATCAATTTGTATGAATTTCATCACACAATTACAATCTTTTACTGGTACTTCATAAATTTTTGATATTTCTGGCTTCTCGGTTGTTCCACTTTAGCCAATTTGCTCTGATACCAGCTGAAAGATCCCTGCCCCCTCCGCGCAATGAATTCGGGGGTGCTAGCAGTGGAAGTAGCACTTCTTGCGCAGGGCAGAGCCTCTCACTCGAGGCCTCACCCACGGATATCCGTATAAGAGACTAATCCCTCGGTTCTTCCAAAACTGAACCCGGAAAAGCTTCCCTCACCTAGAGAGCACGGGCGATTCCTTCGAGATAGTTTTATTCTAACATAGTCAAGAGCCTTAACTAATCGAACTGATCCGACCAAACCTATAATTCACATGGTCAGATCAAGGAGAAAACTTACACTTGGATCATAGAGACCAACGCTTTTTTCCTCATCTAAAGGCACAGCCGTTGATTCTTTTCCATAGAACAAGGACTGTCCGGGATTTACTTCATCTATCATACCATAACAGAATTGAGTCTCATTTTAGGGATCCATCAGTCCATCCAATCCCATGGGTTAGCCAACCACCCAACCACTATAGTGATGGGATCCAATTAGGAATTTGGTTAGGTTTTGTCCTGGGTACCAGGGAAAAGAGTTCCCTGGTACCAGGGAAAAGAGTTCACACGCCCCCTAGTCGGATCTTCATGCAACCTTCAAGATAGTCACACCACTTACACACCCAATATGAAATTTCATTTTTCACAGATTCAGCTGTCTTTAAAACAATCTATTAATGAAACCATACTATCACTGATCATAATCCTCCAAAATATTTGGTTGAATTCTAATTTCCAATCATTCCTTCATCGGTGTACCTATGGCATCATTCGCAACTAGAACGCTCACCACCTGTCCACTCAACGACCTTTTCAATAGTTCCTAGCTCATAGTACCCGAAAATATATTCACTTATAAAAAGTCCAGATGGACTCTCCGTTGAAGATCAGCAAGATCAACCAACAGATCCATATAAAAGAGCCATGGACTCATCCGTTGAGGACCAGCAAGGTCAATCAACCAGATCCATGCCGGAGTTCAGAAAATAGCTCTAACTCCTTGTTCCATTATCTTCCTCGACGCACGGGTGGGTATCTTCGGGGGGACGACCCAGAGCGCCTGAGCACCGTATGGTAAGCACCCTCTAGGATCCTTCACAGGTCACCTAGCGCTTCACTCATAGACAGCTTCCTTGGTCTCTCATCCACTGTACCAGAAGCTCACCATTTAAATCGAATGAGGTTGGTCAAGACCTTGATCGACCTTGCTACGCGAGACATCCTCCATTGACTCTTTTACTGGTACTTCATAAATTTTTGATATTTCTGGCTTCTCGGTTGTGACTTTATCACTTAGGTCTCCACGACCTCATTCACAAGACGGTCAAAATGATTCCCCAGCATTCTTGACATAAAACATTCATTTAAAAACAGGTCATAAATACAGTTTCTATACTAGCAAACTCTCGTCTTTCCACATTGTTTCACATCAATCTACATTTCTTAGACCACGTCCAATCATGTGTATTCCCATCCTCCTTCATCCATTCTCATCTAATCATATCATATTCTATCTCATCACATCTATCTCATCACATCTATCCACACATCTATCCACATCTATCCACATTTATCCTTATCACATCTCATCCATTCGCATCTACCCATGTCCACATGTCCACATCTCATCACATTACATCCATTCCCATCTACCCATGTCCACATCTCATCACATTACATTCATTCACATCTCATCCATTCATATCTACCCCAATACACATCTCATCACATTACATTCATTCACATCTCATCCATTCATTCACATCTCATCCATTCATATCTACCCCAATACACATCACATCACATCTCATCCATTCACATCTATTCCCATTCACATCACATCCATTTCACATCACATCTCATCCGTTCACATCTATCCCGATTCACATCACATCCATTCACATTTATCACATTCATTTATATCACATCCATTCACATCCATCACATCACATCCATTAATATTCATCCTCATCACCATCCCATCACATACATTCTATCCACATTACATCACATCCACATCATATCTCATTCATACACATCCCATCTCATTCATCCACATCCATCCAATCATTCACATGTACGACTATTCACATCTATCCTTTCATTCACATTCGCACCTATCACTTCACATCTCATCACATTCACATCCACATCCCTTTACATCACATCGCACCCACATCCCTTTACATCACATCACATCCAAATCACATCACATCTCACTCCACACCCGCATTCACATCCATTTACATTATATCACATCCATTTACATTATATCACATCTTATTGCATCCACATCCACATCCACATCCATTTACATCACATCACATCCTTTCACATAACCTCACATCTCATTCTCATCTCATCATTCACATCCACATTCATTTACATCACATTATTTCACATACACATCCATATCCATTTACTTTACATCTCATCCTTTCACATAACCTCACATCTCATTCTCATCTCATCATTCACATCCACAATCATTTACATCACATTCTTTCACATACACATCCATATCCATTTACTTTACATCTTATCCTTTCACATAACCTCACATCTCATTCTCATCTCATCATTCACATCCACATTCATTTACATCACATTCTTTCACATACACATCCACATCCATTTTCTTTACATCTCATCCTTTCACTTAACCTCACATCTCATTCTCATCTCATCATTCACATCCACATTCATTTACATCACATTCTTTCACATACACATCCACATCCATTTACTTTACATCTCATCCTTTCACATCTCACACATCATTCTCATCTCATCATTCACATCCACATCCATTTACTTTACATCTCATCCTTTCACATAACCTCACATTTCATAATCATCTCAGCATTCACATCCACATCCATTTACATCACATTATTTCACATACACATCCACATCCATTTACTTTACATCTCATCCTTTCACATAACCTCACATCTCATTCTCATCTCATCATTCACATCCACATCCATTTGCTTCACATCTCATCCACATCTCATCCACATTCATTTACACATCACACCACATCCTATCACATCCCATTCACATCATATCACATCCATTCACGCCCTATCACATCCCATTCACATCTTATTCCCATTTAGTAGCTTTTCCTACTTCGATACCGATAATGGGACTTTTTCTAAATTTTTGCCAATTGCTTGGCCTAGATAAAGGTTCTTTTTCTCGACGGATATTTCCATATTCTTTCTCAATTTCTCAAATGAATTATATTCATTATTCTTCTTTTGAATAAAAGAATTCATGGGATTCACAAAAATCAATTCTACCCATATTTCCCAATAATGCTCGAAATTCCACTTTTGATAAATACTCATAATTTGAATTATGCTTAAAATTCCTCTTTTTTCCATTTAATTTGTTGGATCTTAAATATCATGGGAATTACTCTTTTTACATTTAATTGATTGAATTCTAAATGTCATGGAAATTCTTCTTTTATCATCAAATAAATTTATGTGAAATTTCTCTTTTCTTTAATAAAAATATCCGTTAATTCAATATGCCAAGAATTTATCTTTTACTATTTAAATGATTGAATTCCAAATGTCATGGGAATTTCTCTTTTATCATTTAAATATTTCTCATGCATAAAATAAATTTATTTAAAATTTCTCTTTGAATTTTAATAAAATATCCGTTAATTCAATATGCTAAGAATACCACTTTTCCCATTTGAATGATTGAATTCCAAATGTCATGGGAATTCCTCTTTTATCATTCAAATAAAATTATCATAATTTTATCTTTTCTTAATTATTTAATTATGCATAAACCTTCAAATTTAGTTTTCCATTGAATGTGATGAAAATCATTCTTTTAGCATAGGATGATCAATCCTAGAATATGGTAGGAAGTCCTCTTTTCATGTTATGCATAAGAATGAATTATCTATCAATTTCTTAAAAATTTTGCTATAGCTTCGCTACTATTACTGATAATTTTTAATATTTTTGAAAAGAATAAACTTAGTAATACAATTACGATAGTATAACTATTTTCTAAACTTAAATCCAATTTATGGATTTAAATCATAAGATTATCATAATTTTAGAAGCATAAAAGTATAAAAAGCCACTTTCTTAACCTCTAGCTTCACAAGCCTAGAGTTTGATTTGTGAATTGAGAATTTATCAATGAGAAGCATCATTTACATAGAGAGTTTGTCAAAGGAATGACCATTCTTTTGGGGAGAGAGAGATAAACATAAAAAGCATCCTAATTAAGCATAAATGTAAACTTTTCTTAATTATTCATTACAACTCTTAAGAAAAGCTTGATTTGCATTATAGACACTTAATTTAGAAACTTCTCAAGCTTAAGAGAGATTGAGAAGTGAAAACATAGAGAATAGTAGAGAAAAACCATAAAATTACACTTCACCTCGTATTTTTGCTTGCTTCTCTTTCTTAGAAGAATCCCCCAACCAATCAATTGGTTAGTGTGTTGAGAGGAAAGCTCCAAGGAAGGTTGAAGAGAGAGAGAAGCTCCAATCTCTCCAAAATGTAGAGGATTTTTAAAGGATAATAGAAAATATCATTATTTTAATGTAATATAGGCATGGTATATTTCACTGATTTTTTTACAAAAGACTAAGGATCTATTTATAGGTGAGGGAGGCCTCTAACCAAGTCCAACTGGGTTCTAGAATTTTCCAAGTTCAATTTGGCTGAATTTGGATAAGATTTGGACCTAGTTTGGCTCCCTTTTAATTTGGTTTGATCCAGGAGAGAGGAGAGATAAAAATATCACAATTTTATTGAATTAAAAACTCCACCACATGTGTGAAATAGGCGCTTCCTTGAAGTCTCCCCCCTCCTTACCAAGGTGTCTAAAATGTATCATTATATCAAAATATCTCAGGTTTTTAGTAATATCTCATAGTTTTTAACTAATAAACCTTGTACTCAGTCAACTCTTCATCTTATGTGAGCATTTACTCATTTTTGGGTATTTTCTTTTATTCTTTGGATTTATCTCATCCCCACACTTGGATTAATCCAATTGGTCCATAGGAACCTTAATTGGACCATAATCCAGAAATTTTTAAAAATCTTGATCTTTAGGCTAAGGTCCTTTATACACATTTTTAATTAATTCCAAATGCACATTGGAAAGTTCTTTTTGAAATTCTGTTTCAAGGGAAGTCAATTTAGACACTAGGAGGATTTTTATATCAAAAAATATCTCAATTTTAGATTATCTCTCTCTAGATATTTTCTCTCTCCAAGTCAAAACAGGGTAAAACAAGATCTTTATTTTATTTGAGAGAGGGAAATAATTTCAAGAACAGAAGGGGAGGTTCTTACTCCTTTACACCTCAAAACCTGGAGAGAGGAATCTTACATTTCTCATAATCAATTAATTAAGCATAATTATTTTTCATGAATATGATGAAAATCATTCTTTTTGCATAGGATGTCCAATCCTAGAATATGATAGGAAGTCCTCTTTTAGCATTATGCATAAAAATAAGATGTGTTAATTTCTAAAAAATTTACCATAGCTTCGCTACTATTTCAGATAATTTTTAATTTTTCTAGAAAAGAATAAGACTTTGTAATACAATTATGATAGAAGAACTATCCTTAAACTTAAATCCAAATTATGAAATTAAATCGTAAATTTATCATAATTTTATTAACATAAAAGCATAAAAATACTATTTCCTTAACCTCTAGCTTAACAAGCTTAGAGTTTGGTTTTGAATTAAGAATTTATCAATGAGAAGCATTCTTTTTCTAAAGCCATAGGAATGACTACTCTTTTGGGAGAGAGAGAGATATATAAAAAGCATTCAAAAGAAGCATAAAGATTAACTTTTTTGGGATTAACCATTAAAGTTCTTAGAGAAAGCTTGATTTGCATTAAAAACAACTAATTAGAAACTTCTCAAGCTTGAGAGGGATTCAGAAGTGAAATCATTTGAGAATATTAACAAAAACCATGAAATTCCTTCTTACCTCTAGGTTTGGCTTGCTTCTTTATCTAGAAGTGAAGCCCCCAACCAATTGGTTTAGTGAGTTGACATCAAAGCTCCAAGAGTTGTTGAAGAGAAAGAGAAGCCCCAAGCTCTCCAAAAGTAGAGGATTTTTAAGGGATAATAGAAAATATCATTATTTTAATGTAATACTAGCATGGTATAGTTCACAGATTTTTTTACAAAAGACTAAGGATCTATTTATAGGTGAGGGAGGCCACTAACCAAGTCCAACTGGGTTCTAGAATTTTCCAGGTTCAGTTTAACTCAATTTGGACAAGATTTTGACCTAGTTTGGCTCCCTTTTTTATTTGGTTTTATCCAGGAGAGAGGAGATAGGTGTGAAATAGGTGCCTACCTCAAGAGTTCCCCTCTCCTTACCAAGGTGTCAAAAATGCATCATTATTCTAAAATATCTCATTTTTTTAGTAATAACTCTTAATTTTTGACTAATAAACCTTGTACTTAGTCAACTCTTCATCTTATGTGAGCATTTACTCATCTTTGGGTATTTTTTTTAATTCTTTGGATTTATCTCATCCCAATACTTGGATTAATCCTATTGCCCCGTAGGAACCTTAATTGGACCATAATCCAAAAATTTCTGAAAATGTACACCCTTAGGCTAAGGTCCTTTATACACATTTTCAATTAATTCCAATTGCACCTTGGAAAGTTCATTTTGAATTTCTATTTCAAGGGAATCCATTTTAGACACTAGGAGGATTGTTATATCCAAAGATATCTTAATTTTGGATTATCTCTCTCTAGATATTTTCTCTCTCTAGACCAAAACAGGGTAAAACAAGATCTTTCTTTTATTTCAGAGAGGAGAATAATTACAAGAACAGAAGAGCAGGTTCTTACACCTTAAAAGCTGGAGGGAGGAATCTTACAAGCAAGGTCGGTCTTGACCAGCCTTGGTTCGATTTAAATGGTGAGCTTTCGGTACGGTGGATGAGAGGGACCAAGAAAGCGGCCTATGAGTGAAGCGCTAGGTGACCTGCGAAGGAGCCTAAAGGATGCTGACCATACGGTGCTCAGGCTCTGGGTCGCCGAAGATACCCACATGTGCATCGATGAAGAAAATGGAACAAGGACTTAGAGTTGTTTTCTGAACTCGGGCATGGATCTGGTTGATTGGCCTTTCTGGTCCTCAACAGATGAGTCTATGGCTCTTTTATATGGAACTGTTGGTTGATCTTGCTGATCTTCAACGAAGAGTCCATCTGGATTTTTCTTATCTGATTATATTTTCGGGTACTATGAGCTAGGAACTATTGAAAAGGCCCCTAAGTGAACAGGTGGTGAGCGTTCTGGTTTCCAATGTTACCATAGGTACACCGATGAAGGAATGATTGAAAATTAGAATTCAAGCTAGATATTTTGGAGGATTATGATCAGTGATAATATGGTTTCATTAAAAGATTGTTTTAAAGACAGTTGAATCTTGAAACATGCAATTTCATATTGGGTGTGTAAGTGGTGTGACTATCTTGAAGTTTGCTTGAAGCATCGACGGCTAGGGGGCCTGGGAACTCTTTTCTCTGGTACCCGAGGTAAAACATAACTAAATTTCTCAATGGATCCTATCACTACAGTGGTTGAGGGTTTGTCTAATCCACGGGATTAGATGGGGTTAGGCTGGACACATGGATCCTTAAAATGAGACTCAATTCTGTTATGTTACGATAGTTGAAGTAAAATCCCAGATAACTCTTGTTCTATGAAAAAGAATCAACAACTGTGCCTTTTGATAAGGAAAAAAACGTTGGTCTCTATGATCCAAGTGCAAGTCTCTTCCTTCTGACCATGGGACTTACAGGTTCAGTTTGGTTAGTTGAGACTCTTGACTACATTAGAATAAATTTTCCTGGAGGAACCGCCCGTGCTTTCCGAGTAAGGAAAGTTTTTTCCGGGCTCGGTTTTGGAAGAACCGAGGGATTAGTCTCTTGTCTGGATATTCGTGGGCGACGCCCCAAGTGAGAGGCTCTGCCCTGTGCAAGAAGTACTACTTTCGCCTACTAGCACCCCCAAATTCAATACGCGGTAGGGGCAGGGATCTTTCGCTCATGTGGTTGCGGCATTTTTACAAGAGTTGCATGCTTCTTTTTCTCATGCACATGCATTAGCATGCTCATTTGGCCGCTTTTATAAAATGTTTCCAACTTTGTTGATCGAAACCTTGTTGATGCATAATGTCATTGGTGATGTTGAATCCCATGGCGTAATCATACATGTTGCACATATAAATTTAACGTCGAGGACCATAAGTGAATGAAGTTTCTGATTTTGATGGATAATTCAAAGCCCAAGTTTATGAATACCATGGCAATACAGAACTATGTTAGAAATGCATGCTTGCTATTTCTCTACTCATGGCATGTGAACCGCCTCTTAAGAGAGGATAAGGTTTTGAACCTTTGACCTCTATTCGTGCTGGAATGTTTTGTGGACAAGCTCCGGTTTCCTACTTTGAAGACCTTGACTTTGCAACTCTTCTTCCGTTGTTTGTTGTTGGCGGCTACTCTCTGTACAATGCCTTTCTTCTCTCCGCTATGTTGTTTGCTCTGCCCAACCAGCAGCCACGCTAAGCAGTGCCTTATACTTTTCTTGGCTGCCACATTGCTCTGGTTTGTTGCCCTATTTACGTATTGGTGTGCTTCTGACCTTCTTCTTTGTGCGTACTGGCAACTAAGCTGTGCTCTTTCTTTAATTATGAATGGCAATAATGTTGCTCGGACTCTTCAGTAGTGTTGAGATGACGGCTGCCTACTCTGCCTCCAATCTCCTGGTTGCGATTTGTTTACTGCGCATAGGTTTAGCACGGTACTGCTTGCACTAATCACAGCGCAAGTATGGAGATCACGATGGCCACTCCACATGTGGATGAGTCAGCCTTCTTTTCCTTGCACATAGGCTACTGAGTGTATCTTTATCTTCAGTGTGCTTAACAAAGAAGTTTCTCCATGGATTGCTCCACCACTTTCCGACAATAAGCTAGTACCCTTGGTTTCTCCCTCTCTAATCTCAAGCAACAACAAGGAAGGGAAGTTATCATGAAAGGAGACAAGGAGCCTAATCACACTAAGAAATCCTAATGACAAATATTATTGCTAATAATGTGCATAAATGCTAAACTAAGCTAGGAGAGAAAAACCTAGCTCTGATACCATGTTGAAAGCATGGATCGAGCTCTCCTAACTACACATCCTAATAACAAGACATTTACCTAATCATAAACTAATCCTACACTAATCACAATGCTAAACTAAGGTGGATAGAAATGAAAAAGACTCATCATGAGTGTGTGCAAATTAAGGTTTAGACTCAAGTTCAGTTAGGAAACTTGTACTCATAAAAAGACCTGAGATGTTCCAATGCTTCAAATGTCCTCTTTTATATGAGGAGAGTACAACTTTGTTGAGATACCGAGCTCATCTAGTGAGACAGTGGACACTGATGACCCGCCTTGTAAGATCCTGTCCCCATCGCACAACAAATTCAGGGGTGCTAGCAGCGGAAGTGGCACTTCTTGCGTGGGACAGGGTCCACACTCGGGGCCTCGCCCATGGATATCCGGACAAGAGACTAATCCATCGGTTTTTCCAAAACCGAACCCGGAAAAACTTTCTTTGCCCGGAAAGTACGGGCGATTCCACCAGGATAACTTTTCCCTAACGTAGTTAAGAGCCTTAACTAATTGAACTGATCTGACCGAACTCGTAAGTTTCATAGTTAGATCAAGGGACAGATTGCACTTGGATCATAGAGACCAACGCTTTTTTCCTCATCGAGAGGCACAGCCGTTGATTCTTTTTTCATAAAACAATTTTTATCCCGGATTTATTTCATCTATCGAACTAAACAGAAATTGAGTCTCGATTTACGGATCCATCAGTCCAGCCTAACCCCATCCGGTTCCATGGGTTAGCCAACCGCCCAACCACTGTAGTGATGGGATCCAATTAGGAATTTGGTTAGGTTTTGTCCCGGGTACTAGGGAAAAGAGTTCCCAGGTCCCCTAGCCGGATGTTCATGCAAACATAAAACTAGTCACATCACTTACACACCCAATATGAAATTGCCTTTTTTCTCAGCATCAGCTATCTTTAAAGCAATCCTTTAATGAAACCATTGTATCTCTAATCACAATCCTCCAAAATATCCGGTTGAATCTTAATTTCCAATCATTCCTATCAAAGTATCTATAGCATCATTGGCATCCAGAACGCTCACCACCTGTCCACTCAGGGGCTTTTTCAATAGTTCTTAGCTCATAGTACCCGGCAATATAATCACTTATAAAAATCAAGATGGAATCTCCATTGAAGATCAGCAAGATCAACCAACAGATCTATATAAAAGAGCCATGGACTCATCCGTTGAGGACCAGCAAGGTCAATCAACCAGATCCATGCCCGGTTTTAGAAAACAATTCTTACTCCTTGATTCAATATCTTCCACGATGCACGTGTGGGTATCTTCGACGACCCAGAGCCCGAGCACCGTATGGTCAGCACCCTCTAGGATCCTTCGCCTCGCAGGTCACCTAGCGCTTCACTCATAGGCCGCTTCCTTGGTCCCTCATCCACCGTACCGGAAGCTCACCATTTAAATCGAACCGAGGCTGGTCAAGACCTCGACCGACGACCTTGCTACGCGAGACGTCCTCCGTTGACTCTTTTTCAGCTATTGCAACTTTATCAGGTAGATCTCCACGACCACATTCTCAAGACAATCAAAATGCTTCCCCAGCATTCTTGACATAAAACAGTCATTTACAAACAGTTCACAAATACAGCTTCTATAATGAACTCACGTCTTTCCAGATTGTTCCACATCAATCCATATTACTTAACCCAAATCCAAATCATATGTGTATCCATTCTTGACCAGATACATCATTTTCCATTCCATCACATCAGATTCATTCACTTCACATAACATCCATTGCTATCTTTCTTAATTTACATTACGTCTCATAACATCCATTGCTATCTTTCTTAATTTACATTACGTCTCATCACATCCATTTCTCATCATCTCATTCGTTCACATCTTATATTATTCATTCACATTCTGATTCACATGACATCTCATCTCATCCATTCGCTCATATCAACTTCATATCCATTCACATACATATTCGCATTCATTATTCCACATACACATCCACATTCGTACATCCACGTTCACATCTACATCCATACATCCATTTTCACATCTACATCCATACATCCACATTCATACATCCATTTTCACATCTACATCCATACATCCATTTTCACATCCACATTCATACATCCACATCCACATCCATATCCACATTCATACATCCACATCCGCATCCACATCCATACATCCATTTTCACATCCACATCCATACATCCATACATCTACATCCACATCCACATCCACATCCACATCCACATCCATACATCCACATCCATATCTACATCCATACATCCATTTTCACATCCACATTCGTACATCCACATCTACATTCATACATCCATACTCCATATCCACATTCATACATCCACATCCACATCCACATCCACATCCACATCCATATCTACATCCATACATCCATTTTCACATCTACATTCATACATCCACATCCACATCCATACATCCATACATCCACATTCATACATCCACACCCACATCCACATCCATATCTACATCCATACATCCATTTTCGCATCCACATCCACATCCATATATCTATATCCACATCCACATTCATACATCCACATCCACATCCATATCTACATCCATACATCCATTTTCACATCCACATCCACATCCATACATCCACATCCACATTCATACATCCACATCCACATCCACATCTATACATCCTCATCCATATCTACATCCATACATCCATTTTCACATCCACATCCACATCCATACATTCATACATCCACATCCACATCCCACATTCATACATCCACATCCACATCCACATCCACATCCATATCTACATCCATACATCCATTTTCGCATCCACATTCATACATCCACATCCACATCCATATCTACACATTTTCGCATCCACATTCATACATCCACATCCATATCCATACATCCATACATCCACATCCACATCCACATCCATTTATAGAATGTAAGAGAATTCTAATTCGTTGATATAAAGATTCTTTACGCATCTAATTAGGCATAAAGACAACTCTAGCAGGAATAACACTTTTATAAAAATCCTTTTATACATCTATTTATGTATAAATTTAATTTTAAGAAAAATAACACTTTCGAATTAAAAATAAACCTTTTATGCATTTTACTATGCATAAATTCCATTTTAATGAGAATAACACTTTCAAAATAAAAATAAATCTTTTATGCATCTATCTATGCATAAATTCAATTTCAATAAAAATAATACTTTCGAAATAAAAATAAATCTCTTATGCATCTATCTATGCATAAATTCAATTTCAATGAAAATAATACTTTCCAAATAAAAATAAATCTTTTATGCATCTATCTATGCATAAATTTAATTTCAATGCAAATAATACTTTCGAAATAAAAATAAATCTTCTATGCATCTTTCTATGCATAAAATCAAAATTGATAAGAATAACTCTTTTGGATTAAAAAGTAAAATTCTTTATGCATCTATTTATAAAGTAAAATTCTTTATGCATCTATTTATGCATAAAATCAAAATTGATGAAAATAACTCTTTTGAATTAAAAATAAAACTCTTTATGCATCTTTCTATGCATAAAATCAAAATTGATGACAATAACACTTTTGGATTTAAAAAAATTTCTTTATGCATCTTTCCATGCATAAATCCAATTTAGTAGGAATTACACTTTTAGAAGAAAAGAATTTCTCTTATGCATCTAATTTATGCATAAAATCCATTTATGATAAAAATCACACTTTTAATATAAAAAAAATCTTTTATGCATATGTTTATGCATACAAATCATTTATAAAAATCACTCTTTTAATATAAAAGAATTTCTTTCGTGCATACATTTATGCATAAAAATCATTCATGATGAAAATAACACTTTTAATCTAAAAAAATATCTTTTATGCATACAAATCATTTATGATGAAAATCACTCTTTTAATATAAAAGAATATCTTTCATGCATCCATTTATGCATAAAAATCATTTATGATGAAAATAATACTTTTAATATAAAAAAATATCTTTTATGCATACAAATCATTTATGATGAAAATCACTCTTTTAATATAAAAGAATTTCTTTCATGCATCCATTTATGCATAAAAATCATTTATGATGAAAATAACACTTTTATAATCAAAATAACAATTTCAATATACTTCCTTCTATGCATGGAATTTAATTCTAAAGAAAGTAACACTTTTTTAATAAAATATTTTTAGTATGCATTTTCTTATACCTAGGATGAAAATTAACACTTTAAGAATACATATACGATGGGAATTACTCTTTTGTAATAAAAAAAGTAAAACTTATTTTACACAATTTTAAAAAAAATTTGCCATAACCTCCTTTGTATGGCTGACCAGTTTTTAAATTTTAACTCTCTAAAATTAATTAGAATCTCACCAAGAGTATTTAAATCATTCTAATGTAAACATTTTCTACTTATTTAAGAGAAACATCATGAAAAACTTGATTTTATCCATTAATGATTCATCTAGGATAAAGAATGGTTGGATTTACTAAAGAAGAGAGGGGAATGCCTTTTTTTAATGAGGCATAACATCATATTCATTTTAGAGAAGATAAAAATCATAAAAACCATAAAAATTAAGCATACATGGGAATTTATGTATTTCCTTACTTCCATTCATCAATCAACTTCAATAGCATTAAACAGCCATTCCAATTAAGCTTCTCAAGCTTGAGAGGGGTTGAGCAGAGTAGAAATTATGGAAAAAGATCAAAATTCACACTTTACCTTACAAATTGCTTGATTCTTTGATCTCACGGTAGAGGTCCCCAACCAATCAATTGGTTTGGTATGCTGATGGAGCCACCAATGGAGATTGAAGGAGGGAAGCTCCAATTTCTTCAATTTGGAGAGAATTTTAGAGAATAGTAAAAATGATCATTATTTCATAATTATGGCATACTACAATTCTCCTATTTTTTTACAAAGGGCTCAGGGTCTATTTATAGGAGAGGGAGTCTCTAACCAAGACCAACTGATTTTTAGAATTTTTCAGATTCAGTTTGGTTGAATTTGGACCTAGTTTGGTTCTTTTTTTATTCAGTTTGGTTCCTTTTTTATTCGGTTTGATCCAAGAGACAGGAGAGATAAAAATATCACATTATTTTTTAGTTTAAAACTCATTCAAGCATGTGAAGTAGGCGCCTCCTTGAAGGGACTCCTCTTTCTTACACGTGTCAAAATGGAATCATTATATCCAAAATATCTCATTTTTTAGTAATACTCATAGTTTTTTACTGATAAACCTTGTACATAGTCAACTCTTCATCTTATGTGAGCATTTACTCATTTTTGGGAGGATTTTCTTTATTTCTTCCATTTTTCTCCTTCACATATTTGGATGAATCTTATTGGCCCATAGAAACCTTAATTTAAAATTTCGAAAAAATCTTGACCCTCAGGATAAGGCCTCTTGAACATATTATACTTGATTTCTAATGCACCTTCTGAAAATCTTTTTGAACTTCTGTTTCAGGGGAACTTATTTTAATAAGAAGAGATATTTTTCTATCCAAAAATATTTAAAAACTGAATTACCACTCTCTAGAAGATTTTCTCTCTCTAGGCCAAAACTGGTAGAAACAAGATCTTTGATATTTTTGAAGAGAGATTTGACTACAGGGGAAGATACTGGACATCCTGAGAGGCTGGGGAGGAATCTTACAATCTACCCCACTTAAAAAACGCGAGATGTCCTCATCTCGCAAAACTAGAGGAGAATTCTTTTTCTTAAGATCCAACTGATTATGGGTTCCTTATATTTTGGTGAACCCAAATAGAATCCTGGGATAAAGATCCCTTATATAAAACTCATTATTAAATAATAATTCACTCAGATCATAACATTCAATTCCTTATCACAATAATGGTCTATTAGACCGAATTTTCTATCTAAACAGTCCTTCATGGAAATTTTTCATTTATGCAGATTTCTAATTTGACCTCCTTTAACTTGATCCACTGGGTCAAGTGTTAACAACAGCAATTCATCCACCATAGTGGAAGCTCACCATTTAAATGGAACCGAGGCTGGTCAAGACCTCGGCCGACCTTGCTACGCGAGATGTCCTCCGTTGACTCTCCATCAGCTGTTGCAGCTTTATCAGGTAGATCTCCACCACGACCACATTCTCAAGACAGTCAAAATGCTTCCCCAACATTCTTGACATAAAACAGTCATTTACAAATAGTTCACAAATACAGTTTCTATAATGAACTCACGTCTTTCCAGATTGTTCCACATCAATCCATATTACTTAACCCAAATCCAAATCATATGTGTATCCATTCTTGACCAGATACATCATTTTCCATTCCATCACATCAGATTCATTCACTTCACATAACATCCATTCCTATCTTTATTAATTTACATTATGTCTCATCACATTCATTTCTCATTACATCTCATTCGTTCACATCTTATATTATTCATTCACATTCTGATTCACATGACATCTCATCTCATCCATTCGCGCTCATATCAACTTCATATCAATTCACATACATATTTGCATTCATTATTCCACATACACATCCACATTCGTACATTCACATTCACATCTACATCCATACATCCATTTTCACATCCACATCCATACATCCACATCCACATCCACATCCACATCCACATTCAATCATCCACATCCACATCCACATCCATATCTACATCCATATATCCATTTTCACATCCACATCCACATCCATACATCTATACATCTACATCCACATCCACATTCATACATCCACATCCACATCCATACATCCATTTTCACATCCACATTCGTACATCCACATCCACATTCATACATCCATACATCCACATCCACATCCACATCCATACATCCACATCCATATCTACATCCATACATCCATTTTCACATCTACATTCATACATCCACATCCACATCCATCCATCCATACATCCACACCCACATCCACATCCATACATCCACATCCATATCTACATCCATACATCCATTTTCATATCCACATTCATACATTCACATCCACATCCATACATCCATACATCCACATCCACATCCACATCCACATCCACATCCATATCTACATCCATACATCCATTTTCACATCCACATTCATACATCCACATCCACATCCACATCCATACATCCATACATCCACATCCACATCCACATTCATACATCCACATCCACATCCACATCCATACATCCTTATCCATATCTACATCCATACATCCATTTTCACATCCACATCCACAATCATACATCCATACATCCACATCCACATCCACAATTCATACATCCACATCCACAATTCATACATCCACATCCACATCCATATCCATATCTACATCCATAAATCCATTTTCACATCCACAATCATACATCCACATCCACATCCACATCCATACATCCACATCCAGATCCACATCCACACCCATACATCCACATCCATATCTACATCCATACATCCATTTTCACATCCACATTCATACATCCACATCTGTATATCCATACATCCACATCCACATCCATTTATAAAATGTAAGAGAATTCTAATTTGTTGATATAAAGATTCTTTACGCATCTAATTAGGCATAAAGATAACTCTCTTTTGTTTCGGGGGAACTTATTTTAATAAGAAGAGATATTTTTCTATCAAAAAATATTTAAAAACTGAATTACCACTCTCTAGAAGATTTTCTTTCTCTAGGCCAAAACTGGTAGAAACAAGATCTTTGATATTTCTGAAGAGGGGTTTGACTACAGGGGAAGATACTGGACATCCTGAGAGGCTGGGGAGGAATCTTACACGCCTGGGGGATAGGCCCCACACTTACACCACTGGCATGGTTGGTGAGATCATGGGTGATATACGGCCAGTGGGATGATAGGCTGTGTGACAGTCATTCTGGAGACTGGCATAGTTATAGCGCCAGCTCATTTAGTTGGGTTCACACTATAGAGAACCCTAGTATATATTTGGTTGAGTACCTTTCATATGGTGAGTACTCTTATCTTTGTATATGGTGTGTTGAGTGTTGAGTGAAGAAGAAGAAGATTTTTAGCCTCTCACCTTGTGTGTTCTCTATTAGGGTTTTGTGAGTGTGTGTGTGCTTGTTGCAAGAGCTCAAGCTCTCTTCTCCCCTACATCTTTTCATGGTATCAGAGCCTGGTTCATGCTAAGGGCTGAGCTACAAGCAAGAGAAGCACCGGAAGCGGTACGAGGGTAAGAGCTTCAACTACTCTTCTCTATTTGTGTTGGCGGCTACATCCTTATCGGGAGCTCTACAAGAGGCACCAGCAAACGATCTCTGATTGAGGAGATTTCTTCGTGGGAGTAAAGCTATAGGGTAACTATACTGTCCTATCGGACTATCGGATAGAGTTTTTTGGGCCGAAAATGCGTTTTGGGTGCGTCACGACCTCCGTTTTTCAGAAAGCAGGCGATTTCGAGCACTGCAGGTAGGTAAGTCATCGATTCTCTGCAAAACTCTATTTTAAGAACTGCAGGAAGACAGATTGGCTATGCAGACATTGTGTGTGTTGTAAGGAGGTCAACGGTTGCCATTGTGTGTGTTGTGTGTGTTGTAAGGAGGTCAATGGTTGCCATTAGGTGTATGTATGCACATTGAGGTCACTGGTTGTGACATTTGAGTATACTACAGTACCGCTACAGAAAATATAGCAGTTTGTGTAGGACAAACCAGAGTGCTATTTCTGGTAAATTTGTGTGTCTGGCAAGATGTCAAATGATGGCATAAACCAGATTGTTGCTGAGAAGCTTGATAAGAACAACTTCTATGCTTGGAGGTTCAGGTTAACGAATTTCCTGATGGGAAAGGGTTATTGGGACTACATAGAAGGTGAGCATTAAGAGGCACCGGAGATACCGGAGATCAATCCGACTACTGCAGATGTGAAAGAGTTCAGGGATTGGAACCAAGGAGCTAGAAAAGTTATGTATTGGATACAAGACACCATGATTGGGCACATTCAGGATGCCAAGTCCCCCAAGGAGGCGTGGGACACCTTGGTAAAACTCTATGAAACAAATACCAAGGCACAAAAGATATACTTGAAGAATGAACTTCATACTGTGGAGAAAAAGAGTATGTCTGTGAATGACTATGCATTGAAGATAAAGGGTATTGTGGAATCCCTTGCATCTATTGGTGTTTCAGTAAATGATGATGATAAGGTGGAAGTCTGTCTACGTGGTCTCGGGCCACAATACAAGGCGTTCAAGAGACGTCTATTCAGACTCGGGAAAACATTTCCAATTTTACAGATTTGGTGTCTATGTTGATTATAGAAGAAAAGAGTTTGGGTGAAGACCAACAGTCTTCACAAAACAAAAACAATTCAAAGCAACAGGGCTTCTACACAAGTTCAGGAAGAGGACGAGGTAGAGGAGGCCATGGATGCGGTCAAGGAGGTGGCCGAACAGGTAATCAGAATTATGGCCAACAGCAACAAAATCAACAGTCCCATAATTCACAATAACAACAACAACACGTGGGTGGAAGAGGCCAATTCAGAGGCATGGGGAGTCAAAGAGGTCGTGGAAATTAGCAAAGGCAGTATAATGATACACATGGATGCTTTTATTGTGGTGGTAAGCCTGGACATGTGCAAGGAGATTGTTATAAGAAGCAGGCTGACATGCAAAATGAAAAATTACAGCAAAACAAGTATGCATCCTTGAGCAGAAACAATGAGGATAATGAAAGGTTGTTTGTTATGCAGCATATCGTTAATGCCATGTCTGAAAATGTAGAAGCAGCACATAGAGATGATGTATGGTACGTTGATTCAGGTGCTTCGAACCACATGACAAGTCAAGGGGAGTGGTTCGAGATGAAAAACCTTGAAAGACCAGGTTTTGTGGAAACAGGGGATGACACTACTCATCCAATTGCCCATGTTGGAGATGTGCCATTGTCTATGATGCAGGATGGCAAAGTGAAGTATCCTTGCAGATGTACTTCATGTTCCGAACATAACAAAGAATCTGGTTTCAATTGGTCAGATGATTGAGCAGGGTTTGCAGGTTCGGTTTAACCCTGATGGTTGTTATGTTGAAGACTTTAAAGACAAGTGCAGGTTGGTTGCAAAAGGCAACAGAGTGGGCAGAATGTTTACATTGAATGTAAACATGCCTGAAGTGAGTGCTGCGATGTTTGCAAATGGTTCAAGAATTTTTGCAGACACAGACATTTGGCATAAAAGAATTGGACATGTGAATATATAGAGAATGAAATCTATGCAGACTAAAGGAATTGTGATAGGACTGCCAAAGTTTAAAGTTGAAGGTATGCAGAAAATATGTGAAGCATGCCAATTTGAAAAGCAAACAAAGCATGTATTTCCACGTCGCAAAAATGTGAGCAGACATGCACTAGATGGTATGCATTCAGATGTATGGGGTCCTACAAAGACCATGTCTATAGGCAGGCTGCAGGTATTATGTGACATTTATTAATGACCACACAAGGAAATTGTGGGTATACTTCATGAAGGAGAAGGGTGAGGTGTTCACTCACTTTCAAAATTTCAGAGTTATGGTTGAAAAGCAAATAGGGAAATATGTAAAGTGTCTAAGGTCAGATGGAGGGGGAGAGTACTTCATTAATGAGTTCTCTGAATTTTTGAAGAAAAATGGTATTCAGAGACAGTTTACATGCAGATACACTCCGCAGCAAAATGGTATCCAGAGACAGTTTACATGCAGATACACTCCGCAGCAAAATGGAGTTGCTGAGCGAAAAAACAGGCACATTGCTGAGATTGCGCGAGCATTGATGGAAGAGAAGAATATGCCGCATAGCTATTGGGCTGAGGTTGTTTCTACAGCAATTTATATCATGAACAAGACTCCAACTGCAGCCATACATGATGTAACTCTAAAGGAGAGGTTTACTGGCAAAAAACCTGATTTGTCTCATCTGAAAGTCTTTGGATGCATTGCATATGTGCATGTGCCAGATGAGCTGAGAACTAAGCTGGATCCAAAAGCTGAAAAATGTGTGCTTATTGGATATTCCCTTGAGCAAAAGGGATACAGGTGTCATAATCCTGCTACATGTGAGTTGAGGGTAAGCAGGGATGTTGTCTTTGATGAGATGAGCAGGTGGTATGCTGCTAAGAAAGAAGCTGTTGGGGCTGATGTGAGTGGAAATGTGGTTGCACAGAATGCAAGTCAACAATCACAGTCTCTGAGTGGACCAGGAGAGTCCTCATCTAGTGGTTCATGATAGACCATGGAGTGGTAGGCTGCTGCGTCATAATACCAGTCTTGCAAATGTGATTAGTACATCACATAAAGGCAAAGAAAAAGTGGTTGAGCCCCTTAGTATGCCTGACATTTCTGCAGGGCATTCTCATGTTGCTGGAGAGTCTAGTGGCTCAGAGATGAGCCTTGATGAGGAGCTTGGGATACTAGCTACTATGAGAACACCTAGTGTAAAGAAGGCTATGGAAGCCATGAATGCAAAGTTGTGAAGATCTAGAAGAGTGAAGAATCCTGTGTAGAGGTTTACCTATGATGGTTATGTGGCACATCACTATGCATACATGGCAAAAGTTGTGCAAGTTATAGAGCCCACATGCATTGATGAGGCTGTTGGAAATGTGTGTTGGGAGAAAGCTATGGATGAGGAGATGGATGCACTATATGGAAATGAGACTTGGGATTTAGTGCAATTGCCTGAAGGCAAGAAAGCCATTGGATGCAAGTGGGTGTACAAAGTAAAACATAACAGTGATGGAAGCATAAGCAGGTACAAGGCTAGATTGGTAGCCAAAGGATATGCACCGACATATGGCATTGATTATTATGAGGAAACTTTCAGCCCAGTTGCAAAGATGGCAACAATGAGAGTTGTGATAGTAGTGGCTACGTCAAAGCAATGGTCTTTACATCAGATGGATGTAAAGAATGCATTCTTGCATGGGGATTTGCAGGAAGAGATGTATATGTTGCAGCCACCTGGTTATGAGGATGTGAGTCACCCGAGCATGTGTGCAGGTTGAAGAAAGCCTTCTATGGCTTAAAACAAGCACTGAGAGCATGGTCAGACAAGATTTCTAAATATCTTATCACTATTTGCTTTCATGTAGCCAAAGCACATTTCTCGCTATATGTGAGACACAGTGATGATAGAGGGGTTGTGCTTGTTGTCATCTATGTAGATGACTTGATCACTACGGGGGACCATGATGCACAGATCTTCTTTGATGTAAAGACCCTTCTTAGACAGAAGTTTGAGATGAAGGAGCTGGGGGAGCTCAGATATTTCTTGGGCATTGAGGTGATTAGGTCACCACATGGTATTGGATTACTGCAAAGACAGTATGGCTTGGACATGTTGTCCAAGTATGGTATGACAGGCTGTAAGCCTATCTCAGTGCCATTGGATCAGAATGGCAAGTTGAGTGCAGATTTAGGAGAGATTTTGGAGGATCCTACTATGTATAGGCACATAGTAGGAAGCTTGATCTACATGATGATCACCAGGCCAGATTTGAGCTATGCTGTTGGGTTGGTGAGTCAGTTTATGTAGGTTCCTCGAAAGCCGCATTTGGATGCATTGAGACGCATACTGAGGTATGTGAGGTCTACTTTGCATTGTGGACTATTTTATGAAACTGGGACAGAGATTGTTTTCAAATCTTTTATAGTAAGACTTTTGTTTTCTATAATCACAGGTAAAGATAGAAGACCATGAAACACTAGATTGGGTGTTTCACCACACGGAAATACCAAGAATAAATAAAAGACAAGTGCGAGGAGAGAATCTCCATGTTGCAGGAAAAGGTGATTTTGAAGTAGAGTGGCACATGGCGGGGGATCTTAAAACACTTAAGTGCATGTATAACGTTAGTAAAGGAGGCAACTCAAAGTCTCCTTATCTTTACTGCAAAGAATCAGCTCAAGTAATGGATTCCAAATGGTGGAAGAGAGCACCTAATAGAGATAAAGTTGACCCTGACTTCAAGGCCATTCTTGACATTCCACTATGTAATGTTCACATATGCTCATTGCATGGTCTATGTCGAATTATTGAGAAATTGGTATTTTTGTATATTGGATTTGCTTGGAAACTTTGTCCCAAAAAAAATAGAAAGGATGCTCTTCAAGCATTGGAAAAAGTGTTATCTGATATAGGTCTGCATGGAGGTGATGTTCATATCACAAAGGATTTTAAAAAGTCTACCAATGGCAAGGAGGTACCAATCAAGCCCTCTATTGGTGGTGTTAAGGCAAGAAGATTCTTGTCTCGACCCAAACACAGTAGTAAGCAAGTAAGGCAAGGTAGAACAGTTTCAAGGATTAATTATGGATTGTGGAAGCAAGTCCATAATGCCGTGAAAGATCATGAGGCAGCTGGAGAAGCATGAAATGTGAAGGCAGAGGTGTGGAGGTCTCTTGATCAACTCTTCATGTTCTGTGACAATGTAACATGGAAAAAAAGTGATTACAAGAACTTTGAAGAGGCAATTAAACATTTTGGGAAGTCAATGAGAGACGCATGGATAGCCTGCAATATAACTCACTACATGATGGTAAAGTTCTGTCTTCTTCTTTTACTTAAGTGTAATCCTCTTTTTTTTTATAACTTACTATGTATTCTTTTGTCTCTGTAAAAACAGCATATCATCTACAACCACCTTCCCTATTTTGTCAAAAAGTATGGATGCCCAGCAATTTGGTCTACCCAAGGCATGGAGAAGTCTCACTACATGGCACGTAATGCATTTTTCAGACACACACAACACTACGGAGGGAGTCAAAAGCCAAATAGTCTGAAGGAAGTCTTCCAATGGTTTTACTGAGGCATACTACAGAGGCTGCATGCTAAAATAAATATTGCTAGCTCCAAAGTCAAGCTTGCTTTTATTCTAGCCCAAAAGAAAAGACGAAGACAAACTTTGGACAATTCAATGGCAGCAGAGAGACATAGACAATGGAGGGATTCGAAGATATTTAGAAACCATAAATGGACAAGTAAACATGAATAGCAGTTTGTAACTTATTGGTGTTATGTCCACATGTTTTCAAACTCAATCAATAGATTTTTATTTTGTGGAACAAGTGACTCTTGGTGTTATGCCTATATGTTTTGAGACTCCACCAAAAGTATTTCTTTTGTGAAACATGTGATCTATATTAAACAAGCATCAATACATCCATGAGCTACACACAAAAAATTCAATCAATACTACTTAATTATGCTAGACACTATTGATCCTTACCAATAAGGTACTGCTGAGTGTCAAACGCTTTTAGAAGCTACTAAGTGTGTACTGAGTGTCAAACGCTTTTAGAAGCTATTGAGTGTGGGAAGAGTATTGAAGTGTCGTACGGTGATGGGACAAATGCAAAAGGGAAAGGTAGAGGATCAAAGACTTTGTACAAATCAGTTCAACTTCAACATAATGTTTGTGCTATATTTGATGACTAAATCCTATTACTCCCAGGGCCTACCAATCGGAACTCTCTTTTTGATCTTGATTGGACTCTTTTTCCTGGAAAGTGATATCTAATTCTTGCTCTGCCATTTCTGTTGCCACAGGAACATCCTCTTTTTCCTCTGCTTCAAATGTGTCTTGTTCTTCAGCCTCCTGCCCTTGCTCTTCTAGAGAGTACTGACTAAAGATAATGTACATAAGGAATGCCATGGTTTCCTCAAGCACTCTACACTTTCTGGTGTGCAAGCTATAGTTGAATTTATATTTCTCAGGCAGGCTGTCAAATCTTCTATTCACATGGTACCTCAGCCTGTCTCAATGGAGACAATATGATTTATATGCACAAAAACCTTTTCACCTTCCACAATTCTTCCTGCCTCTGGCAGTTGTTTGAAGGTATCCCAATGATCTGAAAGAAAATCTCTGTGATGCTCCAATACAGAGCTCATAGTGAACTCCCTGTTTGAAAATACTGTGGTATATGTGGAAGTTCCTCTGAGCCTTGCATTTGTGAAGAAAGTCAAATAGGAGCAAATCTGGAGATTTGTGCTCTTCTGATTCCTTTTGTTTTGAGAGGGAAGACTCAGCTTTCTGCTCCAGTCTCTTCCTTTTGCCTGAACCAAAATTTATAATCATGAATTCTATATGCTGACATATGTAATCAGGGAATGTATAGGATATCACCAAACAACTCCCTTCATGAGCACACATGACTCACCTGGTGATTGCTGTGGTCTAAGTATAGCAGCAGAAAAGTCCAACTTTCTCTTGAAAGGAGGGGCCTGAGAATCAATTGTTCCAAAGCAAAAACTTTTCTCATCATCAAGGAAGAAATCCCCAGGGCCAAAGAAAGCAAAACAATGAGGAAGAAGTGAAAACCAAAAGGGACACAGGAATTTGCAAGAAAACGCGATGTAGGGCCATTTGGAAAATGTCAAGTACTCTCCTCACATTTTGTTGTGCAAATTTTCCATTTCTATTGCTATCCATCTCCAATCAAATGCTAGGATCACCTCAAAGATTCCTGGACAGTAGATGATACTAGGAAGAATTCCCCAGGGCCAAAGAAAGCAAAACAATGAGGAAGAAATGAAAACCAAAAGAAATATAGGAATTTGCAGGAAAACGCGATATAGGGCTATTTGGAAAATTTTAAGCACTCTCCTCGCATTTTGTTGCAAACTTCTAGGTTCTATTGATATCCATCTCCAATCACATAGATAGCTTCCAGGTCAGTAAGACTCTCTATATCCTTATCTTCTTGTTTAATAGTATAACACACATACTTTTGGGATGTGATGTAGCTTAGGATAAATACCACAAGCAGGAAGACTTTTGTATTGGACTGGTTGAAATGACTGAAGGCATGTTCCAGCAGGCTGCCTCATGAATTTGCAGGAAAACGCGAGGAGAAAGCTTTAGGAATTTCAAACAGCCGAAATCGCATTTTGTTGCAAATATAAAACTAGAATGTGGAAATTTGGGATATGGGATGTGGTGGATGGGAATTGCCCAGATATCTGGACATCAAGAATTCTATGGATGGAAGAAATATATATCAAAAAACATTGAAAAGGATATAGAAATCTGACCTTTCTTTTCCTTTTCCATGATGTTGGAGTTACACTGGTGAATCTTCTGCTCTCTCCCAAACTTGAGCTACAGCCTAGGTAACCTGGAGATCTGGTAGTGGTAGTAGTCTTCAGGCAGGTTGCAGTCTGGATGGAGTGTGTTGGGTAGGAAGGGATCAGAGAGGGAAGGAAAAGGATGATGGGAGGGTGCTGGCAAGGATGAAAGACGGGGAGGGAAGAGTGGTTATGGAACTGATTATGAAATCATGATTCGCACAAGTTCCAAGGCAAAAAGTGTCCCATTCACAGTGCCAAGTTTCAAACTCCAAGAGATCTGGGTCCCATCCACACGTGTGAAAAAACGGCTCCATCATTTAGTAGCTGTCTTTTTTGTATTTTGCACTAATCTTTTCTCTCTTGTTTAATCTCTCTTGTCTTGGCCCTCCCCTCTCAGCTCTCTTGCCTCCCTACCTCCCTACTCTGCACCATCAGCATCCTGACCAGCAGCACAGGTTCATCCCCAGCATAGGGTACTCATCAACAGCACAGCACACCCACAGATAGCTTCTAGGTCAGTAAGACTCTCTATATCCCTATCTTCTTGTTTAATAGTATAACACATACTTTTGGGATGTAATGTAGCTTAGATATTAGAATAAATACCACAAGCAGAAAGAATTTTGAATTGGGCTGGTTGAAATGACTGAAGGCATGTTCCAGTAGGTTGTCTCATAAATTTGCAGGAAAATGCGAAGAGAAGGGTTTAGGAATTTCAAACAGCTGAAATCGCGTTTTGTTGCAAATTCACTTTTGGGGCCTTTTTTTGGCCGTTTCCGGGCCTCCGGATGTCTAATTCCAGCGTTTCAAGTGCCGTTTTTGGGGTTTTGGGCCGTTCCGGACGCGTTTGCAGTGTCAGAATCACCAAATTCTGCACAAAAAATAAATTTTTTAAAGATTCAAATTGGATCACCTTATTAATGTGACACGCTTCTATGAACATACAATACTATTTATTTTTCTTATTTTCATCTTCTTTTGTTGAATTTTCAACGTAACGTTGGCCCACTCCTGATTGGTTGAGAGCCTATTTTCTCTCTCTTCTAAAATGCCCCAAAATGAGCTTCCTTTTATCCTAATGTATTGTATTTAGTTGTAAAGACAGAGAAATTACTGTAGGAATGTACCAACATGTTACTTCAAGTATTTGTAGGAAAACGCGAGAGTGAGCTATTAGGAATTTCAAACTGTTGAAATCGCGTTTTGTTGCAAATTTATAAATGTTGCTTCATCCACCCCTGTCATTGCCCTTTTGTATCATTCCATGTTCTCCATGGCTGTAATCTCTTTCCATTGCTTTGTGTGCAGCTTGTCAGAGTGATGGCTAGAACCAAGTCAACTGCAAGGAGTGCTGGCAAGGGGCCAGGTTTTGCAGCAGCAGCAGCTGGGGCAGGTATCAAGGAATTTAGTGTGCCTCCAAAGGGAAGAGTTGCACATGGCAGGAAGGGGAAGCCAATGAGCTTGCTCCAGCAAAAGGCCAAGAGATTGAAACATGGTGCAGGTGTGCTAAAGGAGATCAGGAAGCAATAGAAAGCTATAGGCTTTGCAATCCCCAAGGTACCTTTTTAGAGACTAGTGAAGGACATATGTGATAGTTGGAACCTTGGTTTTAGGTGGAACAGGACTGCCATTCTTTCCTTACAGGAAATGGCAGAGGCAATGTATGGCAGGACATCAAGATGAGAGACATATTATTAATTCCACCTACAAGAAAGTTGAAGGTAGATGAGGTTAAGGTTGTTGAAGTAACCCACTCAAAGAACACCAGAGGGAAAGCTACTTATGAGGAGTCACTGAAGCAGCAAATAAAAGAATCCAAATCTGTTATAGATGTGGAGACTATACAGAGGGAGCTGCAAATACAGAGAAGGTTGCAGGAGCTGGGGCCCTAACATAGTTGTCCATATTGAGGATGAAACTTCAGTGAATAATTTTGACTTGACAAAACCATGCTTGGCAGCATTGGCTCATAAGAATGAGTATTGCTCAGATACTATCATTCTTGCAGCTCTAGTAAGTGTCTTTTATTTTACATTCGTTTGCAAAACAATCCTTCTTGTACCTCCTTCACACCCTACCCTAATTATTGTTTGGTCCAATGCAGCATGATGAGAAGCTGGCTTAACCACGCTGTACAACATATAGTTCATATTATTAATCCTGCCATTTCCTCCAGGTTAAGAGATGCAAAGGAAACTCCCATGGATATTTTCAATTGGTTCAGACACTGCAATTTTGATGTTATCGATGTTTTGCTACTTCCATACCATAACAGGTATGTGGGTGACTGCTTCTTTTGGGATTCTTCTTTAAGATTGAGAACTCTTGTAGCCTTTGATTTCTTAATGCTTTTTTCCTTACACAGTGACCATTGGAGCTTTGCTTCTATTGATATCCAGCAGAAGCAATGCTTTATATTCAACTCTCTTAAAAACACACACAGAGAGCTGAAATTGTAAGTGGTGTGTGTGCTATTTTTAACTTTAAACTTTATTATTTTGTTTTAATGCACACTAACTGAATTATATGTATTGCAGTTGTATTAGAAGGTTTCTAGATGCATTGGATCACTGTCCTCCTACTGTCAATCTTTTGGATTCAATAGAGTCAATAAATTTAGAGGTAGAAAGTCGTTTTCCCTACTGATGTCTATTTCATGCTATGCCTTTGAACCTATTGAATAATTTTGTTTTGTTCAGATGTTAACAGTTTCTAACATATCTTTCCAACTGTACAGACACCACAACAAGATGATTCAAGTAGCTGCGGGGCTACTGGAGAGTGCTGATCAGTGCCAAATATATACTTTCAAGCTATTTTGATATAGGACAGCCAGACCTTGTCAGAAAAAATAATTTTCATTTAGCTTCAAAATAATTGATATTGGTACAAAGTGTTCTAAATCATCATATGCCATTGCAGATGAGAGAAGATAGCTTCAGCTCGAACTATATATATAGTTTCAGAGCTGATACAATTTTATCTCAATTTTCAAATTTTCAATGTCTTTGCATTTTATTGAACTCTCTCTTCTTTTGAGCACCTGCAAAAAAGTAATATGAATCAATAGGGTAAAGTAAACTAATAGCAGTGCTTAATGAGACTAGGATAAGTCAGATGATCTTGTTTTCTTAACACACCATGTGTGTTAGCATTGTCCAGCCAACTGATAAAAATGATCAGTAAAAAATATACCCGATTGAGCTAGCTCTGTTGCACATCGACCTTGGTATTGTTGTTCTCCTATCGATCCATGCAAAACATCTATAAATCCCAGAATACAATCGATGTTTTGCCATGTCTCATACGATGAAGGGTATAAATCTGAAATAAAATAACACAAGAATGTCAATAAGCAAAGAAAGAAAGCTTCATCTTAAAAATCCATACACCTCATAAAGAACAAAACCACAATAGAAAAATATACAATTAGGCCTGTGTTGCGGAAGATCATTTGGATAGTCTCGCAAGACAAGTTCTTTATGCATGTACACATGCTTAATCAAAACTTCTTTCACCGATATCTTCCCTTTGGTGATTTTAAAATCTCGCACTCTTCCCTTCCATGATGCCAAGAAAATGTTTTTTGTCTGGGGTCTCTTTCTTTTGCTAGGTTGCATGAGCACCCATGCTCCTTTCGAAACACTAAACCTTTCCCAAGTTCCTTCCGTTTTGACTATACTTGAATTCTCTACCGAAGAAATAGAAGAAGCAAGTCGACGGGGTAATGATGTGTGGTATAATTTTGCCTTCATAGCATTATCATCCATAGAGCGTCTTCCACAAGAACGGCCATAGTTTTTATTCACCATGGAGACCTTGTGAATCTGTAACAACAGCAAAGTAATGTAAACAAGATAACAAAGTGAAGTTTCAAGAAAGAGAAAGTGGGCAAACAAACAGTTGACAAGAAACATCTTACTCTAAGCCAAACAGGATCAAGGGAGCAGTTTTGAAAAAGAAGAGGCTACTGCACAATGAGGCAGTGGTGTAGAATGGTAGACCTTTCGAAGGAAAGGCAGCACAACATTTCAAAGTTCAAAGGAAGGTGGAAGCGGGAAGGCCCTTGTCAGAGAAAATGTCAGACTAGATTCTATCTTCATATCCAAAGATCTTGTGAGAATAAAAAACCAATCTCCACATTAATGTAGCACGCTTGTACCTACATAAAGTATTGTTTCTTTTATCTATTTTCTCTTATTTTTGTGAATTTCCAACGTTACGTTGGCCCTCTGTTGATTGGTTGAGAGCTTATTTTTCCAAACCGTAAAAGGACCCAAAATGAGCTCCCTTTTTCCCTAATGGCTATGGCAGCATGTGAGGTAGCTTGGTTGAGAAAGCTACTTGCAGATTTGGTTGTCATTTTCTGTGACAACATTAGGAGTATATAGTTGGCCACCCAGATTTTTCAAGGTTACATAGGAGAGATTTTCCAAAACAGAAAAGAACACGTGTACAAACATGTTTGCCAAAATTGCAAGCCTAGTCTACCAACCAAAAGCACAATACCACTTACTCATCTATCACCATTAGACTACATGTGAGTACCCCTTTATGAAGGACACTTTACACTACCTCTAAGGATAACCCTTAGGATTACTTTGGGCCACAAAAAAACGAGACTTTTGTGAGGAGCGAGGCTACCAACGAATTTTACTTGTGGGTTTACATAGGCTACATGGAATTGCTTATGTAGGTATTTTGCCTAGTTCACCTGTATCCCTTGATGGACGCAGGCAAGGGTGAAGAAGTGGCACCGATTGAAGCGATTGGTCTGGTAGGGTAGTGAGAAGAAAGGAAATGGCTCAAGCTGGCATGACGAGCTCTTGTTGGGATATGATCTTGCCACTCCACCCCATCCTTGGTGGTGGACCCATGGTAGGTGCGGTGGACATGGGGCATGACATTGGCCAGTCAAACATATGGCTGTTCCATGTGCACAGGAGATGAAGTGCCTTCCAAACAAGGTTCAGACTAAGCTGTATCATCTGGGAGTGGCCCTCTTTGTCAAGTACATGCCCAATAGTCTCATTGGAATCATAGGTTTCTGTGAAGTATAGGAAGTTGAGGAGGTCCAAGCCCCAGGGTTCCAAAGTGGGTAGACCACCGAGCCCTATCTGCTCTCTAGGCAGGCCACTTTAGCTGGATTTGTGATTGCTCAGTAGCAAGGTCCTGTGTAATATAAAAGCTTGTGCTCCACCTTATGGTTGTTCTTCATGAAGTTATGTGTATTGTATGGCCATTGACTTGGCACATGAGACTCTCGCCTATGTGTGGTCTTTTACTCCTCAAAACGGCCATCAACAGGGCAGTTCCTCTTATGAGGTGTATGAGGGAGAACCTCATAGGAGGAGTTGGAGTGTGCAAGGGAAGCCATGCTATTGAAGGTGGAAGGCTAGTAGGCAAGGGTGAAAGATTGGTAAAAAAAACTGCAATAGTTGTCTAGGGGAGCGAGAGAAAAGTAAGTGAAATAAAAGTGGTGGGTCCTTTTATAGATTTCTAAGAAAGGTATGACCATGTCTTCAGGAAGGTATGGTTGTGGCTTGAGGAAGGTACGGGTGTGGCTGGAGGAAGCTACAGGCATGGCTAAGCCTTTGATAAGGGAATGGTTGTGTTTTAGCAGAGAAAGAAGGTATTCCCGTGGCTTGAGGAAGGTATGGCTATGGCTTGAGGAAGGTACAGCAATGGCTTTAGGAAGGTACAACCATGGTTTGAGGAAGGTACAACCATGGCTTTAGGAAGGTACAACCATGGTTTGAGGAAGGTACAACCATGGCTAAGCCATGAACAAGGGAACGGTCTTGTCTTAGTAGAGAAAGAAGGTAGGACAGTGGCTTGAGGAAGATACGACCGTGTCTAAGCCATTGACAATGGCCGTGGCTTCGTGAGGGTACGGTTATGTCTTAGCAGAGAAAGAAGGTGCAACCATGGCTTTGTGAGACTTCATGCGGGTATGGCCATGTCTTCATCATCACCATTTTTTAGGGCATCCTGTAAACAGGTTTTCTACTCTAAGGCTATGTAGCAAGCACTATCACACTGCAAGTTTTGTACTAACTCCTTGCCCAATTTGCTAGAGTGAGAAGGCGTCTCCAAGTAGGTTTTTGCGAGGTTGGTAGATTCATCAGAAGCGTGGAGGCTTCCATGGAGGGAGAAGGTGGGTTTGGAGAAGGAAGGGGTTGAGTGGGCGAGGGAGTCCACTTATAAGGGGTGGTGGAGCAGCTGAAGTGGAAGGTACATCACTGCTATCAAGGACAATGGACTAGAGTTGGATGTCAAGGTGTCCTTAACACCATATTAGTGAATTTGGGAATTTCCCAATTCCCATTTTTGAATACTTAAAAAAGGGGACATGGATAACATGTTTGTAAGTTTCTCAAAACCCTATCATATGACCTATCGTTGGAAAGAGCTTGAAAAATGGAATCTAAAGAGCTATAAAGCGCTCATTTTGGATTAGTAGTGTTCAAGTTATGGTTAATCCAAACTTTTGACCATGTGTCCCAAACTTGTGAGAAATTCCCATATTCCCCAATATGGTGTTCCTTGTCTTGTCGAGTAGTAGTGGTGGTAGAGTAGTGGAGGCTATCTTGAGTTTCCATTGAAATTTTTGCAGTTCTTTTTGGAATCATGAAAGTAGTAGAGATGGTGTACCTTGGTTGTCGTGGGACCCAAATTTGCCGATTGCCTTCATAGAAGTGTTTAGCTTAGAGGAGAGGCTTAAGGATCCATAGTAAGTAGTCACAAGAGGCTAGGCCAAGGTTTTTGGCGATGATAGTTTGGCCTTGCGGAAGGTTTTTTCCAAAGGTTCTCTTGCACCTTGTAGGCTTGTGGTTGTCAAATGGGGGCCGACAAGAAGCTGGTTTTGCCGGGGTGTGAGTTTGGGAAGTGGATCTTCAAGGAATCCATAGAGTTGTAGCACCTTCATAATATCCTTGGGATGCAAGGAGCTTCTTGGGCACCCAGGGGCAAGGGTTCTTGCATTGTGTGCCTCAGGGCCAAAGTTGGACTTGGGTTAGTCGACTAGTCTTGTTAGTGGGGGTAGAAGTGGTGGTGGCTGGGTTTAGGTAGCAAAGTGTGGTGTTGATGAGGGTTTGTGAAGAAATTGGGTATGCATTGTGGGAAGAGGCTTTTTGGGGGTGGCATGTTTCTATGTTGGTCGGAGAGGAGAGTGATGGTGGTTAGTGGAGGGAAGTGATTAACTTGGGGTGGCATGTTTCTATGTTGGTCGGAGAGGAGAGTGATGGTGGTTAGTGGAGGGAAGTGATCAACTTGGGGTGGGTGATTAGAGGACAAGGGTTTTTCATTTGTCATTAAGACTGTAACTTGGCCGCGGTTTGTAGGGTGGCCATCCTTGTATCCCAACCAATTTGACATTGGTTGTGTCCCATCCATCCGGATACACCCTAGAAAAAATTATTCACTCATGGTTCCTATAGGCATTATATATATAAAACTTCCCTTCCAAAGGGTTATTGGCCAATGTGGAACATAGTTATGATTGTGCCTAGACGAAGCAACTCTAGTGACCGAGCTATGGTGTTCATTAAGGGTGGCCTTCCAAGGGAGATCCATGTATCATAAGACATCAGATTTTGGTTAGCTCTTGTATCATAAGACATCAGATTTTGGTTAGCTCTTGTATCAACAAGAGCCATTTTTTGGTTGAAACTTGTCAAGGTAGTTATTCCCAACCCCACAACCGAGCAGGTTTCACTTCCCAATCCTCTTCTTCGAGGTCCACTACTTGGGCCATGTTGACCACAATGTTTTTACCTTGAATTTTTGTTTGCAGCTATTTCGCTTCACGTTGGGCCATTTCTTTCATTTTTTCATGCTTTTTTTGGGGTTATTTTTTGGTATGAATGGCCCTTAGTGTAGTTTCAATCAGTGGGCCATAGTAGCGTTTTAGTTTGCTACCATTGAAGTATCCCTCCATTTCAATGTCGTCGAGTGTTTCTATGTGCACCACACCTTGCGGGGTTATCTCAGTGACTAGGAAAGGTCCTAAGCCTCTAAATTTAAGTTTCTTTTTATGGTTTGTTGTGCTATAGAGGAGGACCATATCACCCTCACTCATTTCTTTGTCCGTGAGTTGGTTCGCCAAGCCACAATTTACGCCTCAGTTTTTCTACAATCATACTGTGTACACAGTAAGGAGACGTGTTTCATCAAGCTTTTCAAGTTCAAAAATGCCACAGCCAAGGAGATTTCTTGGTGAGATTCTCCTATATTGCAATTCTTAAGCTGGGTACAAACAAATCCATAGGCATGACTGTTGGAATTAGGGTTGCAGGAAAGCACACAAAGCTTGGAGAAGAAGTTGCAAGAATGCACACAACACACAATGTATTAGATTGTGTCAATGTACAAAAGATAAGTTAGCCCTAGAATGATGGGCATATATACAAGCCGAGGGAAAAAACCTCCTAAAGAGGGAAAAAGTGCCCCGGCGGTCCTAAGTGTGTTCACACACCACTGCCTATATATATGGCAACAAATCCCCCTTGGGAGTGATCATGTGAATGAGAGCTGGCACTCATGTATAGGGAAGTGCCATGCCTGAAGTAGATCAGTCCACAAAGGGGAGTAAGCCCAAAGCTTTACGGAAAGCTTCGAACTTCTCTTGAGGAAGCGCCTTTGTGAAAAGATCGACGAGGTTTTTCTGTGTTGGCACATAGGCCAAGCTGATCTCTCTTGCTGAGAGTCTCTCCCTGACATAGTGATAATGCACCTCAATGCGCTTTGTGCGAGCATGAAAAACTGGGTTTCTCGCAACTGCCAATGCGCTTTGACTGTTAGTGTAGATAGAGGTGGCAGACTCCCCCAAGTCAGCCATAAGCCGTCTGAGCCACACACACTCAAATGTAGCTATGAAAGCTACCCTGTACTCAGCTTCACAACTAGAAGTGGCCACAGTAGGTTGCTTCTTGCTCAACCAAGATATGCATGAGCTACTGAGCATGAAACAAAAACCACTTGTGGACACTCTTGTGTCATAGCAACCAGCCCAATCTGAGTCCGAAAAAGCATGTACATCTGGCGGCAACGATCCCCCCTTGGGATAAAACAACCCAAGATGTATGGTGCCATTCAAGTAGCGAGAGATGCGTTTAACTGACTTCCAATGCTGAGACCCTGGGCTATGCATAAACCTGCTCACCTGTGAGACTGCAAACTGAATGTTCGGCCTCATAATGCATACATAAATGAGGCAACCAACACCTGCTGTCTGATAGAGTGTGACATCAAAGTGATCTCCGGCATCATGAAGACTCAACTTCAAACCTGTCTCCATTGGAGTAGCAATAGGCTTGCAGTCTTCAAGGCCAAATCTCTGCAACAATGTCTCAATATACTTTTTCTGACACACAAAGCAATACCTCCATCACACTGCTTAAATTGTATCCCCAAATAATGATGCAAATGCCCCAAATCTGACATCTCAAAAGAGGCATTCAAATCAGCCTCAAAATCAGGAATATGACTCTCATTTGGTCCTATGAGCAGCATGTCATCGACATAGAGAGCAATGATTAGATGTACATCATCCACATGTTTAACATACAAAGTGCTTTCTGTTGGACTATTCTGAAAACCATGTGCAGTCAAATTATATGCATGTATCTTTTGATACCAAGCTCATGGAGCTTGCTTTAAACCATATAAAGCCTTTTTCAACCTGTACACTTTGTTTTCCTGCCCTCTTTGAACAAAACCACGAGGCTGCAATACATACACCTCCTCATGCAAATCTCCATTCAAGAACGCAATCTTTATGTCCAAACTGATGTACATTCCAACCATTATGAGCTGCCAATGCACAAATACTACCAATGGTAGTCATATGACAAGTGGGAGCAAAGGTCTCATCAAAATCAATGCCCTTTCTTGAGCATAACCCTTTGCAACAAGTCTAGCCTTATAGCGATCAACACTGCCATCTGGCTTTCGTTTCAACTTAAAAGCCCACTTACATCCAATGGCCTTTTTACCAATAGGTAAATCACACAAAGACCATGTACCATTCTTCATTATAGCATCATATTCACTTTGCATTGCAGCCACCAATTTTTTGATTTTTGTGCCTCATCAAATGAAAGAGGTTCTTCCTCTTCACACATAGTAGACACAGCCAAAGCATAACAATCTGATGCATAAGAGGCATGCTGAAAACTTGAACGAGTACGACTAGACATAGGTGCATCAATTTTACTATCACGCAAGGTTTGCACCAGCCATTTAGGCATCCCTCTAGCCTGCTCATTTTCAGCCCTATCCTCATAAATTATATCCTGTAAATCTGCATAAAAAATAGGCTGATCTATGATGTCATTTGAAATCTGCATAGGCTGAATATTTGCCTCATTAGGACTTACATTTGAATTCCCACCTATAAATAGAGGCAACAACGTATCAAATACATCCCGTGAGCTCACACCTGTCTCTTTGGTACATGATAACAAAGGCTGCACAGCATCTTCCACAAAAATAACATCTCGACTAATCAAGATACGCTTTGACTGTGGATGATACAATATGTAACCCTTGCTCTCAGCACTGTAACCAACAAAAATGCATTTGACAGCCTTATCATCCAATTTTCTACGTTGTTGCACAGGCACTAAAGCATAGGCCAAGCAACCAAAGACACGCAAGTGACCAATAGAAGGCTTCCTGCCATGCCAAGCTTCGTATGGAGTGATAGACTGCAAGGCCTTAGTGGGACACGTGTTGAGTACATATGCAGCACACATGACAGCCTCAAGCCAAAACGCATGTGGCAAAGCTTGGCTCTTGACCATACATCGTGCCATCTCCATAAGTGACCTGTTTTTCCTCTCAGCAACACCATTTTGCTGAGGGGTATACGGCACTGTACATTGGTGTTTTATCCCACGACTAGCCAGAAATGCATCAAACTCTTAAGACGTACTCCCCCCCTCGATCAGAACGGAGGGTGCCCACAGTACAATTGGATACATTTTCAACCATGAGCAAAAACTGTTTGAAGCACAAAAACACTTCGGACTTTGCCTTCAATGGATATACCCATGCATGCCTTGAGTAATCATCAATGAAAGCCACAAAGTACAAGTGTTTACCAAATGATGGAGTTTGCATAGGCCCACATACATCACTATGTACAAGTTGCAATTTGCGAGTGGCCGCACAGAACCATCCTTTGGAAACGTAGAACGCTGCATTTTGCCCAAAATATAGCCTTCACAAACATGTTTCAATGGTGCCTCAAGAGGGGGCAATAAAGAAACCATATTAAATTTCTGCAAACGAAGCAAACTAGCAAAGTTCAGATGACCAAAACGAGCATGCCATAGTTTTGCATCTGAAACTGTCTTTTTATCAGAAACTACATTTGCTGAATCTTCCACACACTTGTCATAAGAATTGAGCCTATACAACCCACGAAACAAGGTGCCAGATATAATAATCATATCACCAGAAGTCAAATCATGAACAATATATCTGTCATCCCACAAATTTGACAAGTCCGTCTAGCAAGCGCAGAGACAGACAATAGATTCTTCTTTATCCCTGGCATATACAAAGTATCAAAAAGTGTGAAAGCGCTGCCATTTGCAGCAGTAAGCATAATTTTACCAATGCCCTTCACTGGGTAAGAAGCATTATTGGCACATGTGACAGTATTCCCATTAGGGACAGCCTCAAGACAAGTGAACATATCACGATGCAAGGTAATGTGCTTTGTAGCACCACTGTCAAAATACCACATATGGGAGTCAACAGAAACTGCCAAACATGTACAGATGTATCATACTGGCAATACACGCTAAACGCCCATTCTGTATCCTACACAACATTTGCAGAATCTGCATTTGTAGAAGCATCCGCTATTGTGGCTGCATTTGACTCTTTCTTCTTTGCCTCTTTAGCCTTTAGCTTAGGGCAATTCCTAATAACATGATCACTTACCTTACAATAGTTGCACCTCATTTTTTTCTTGCCTTTATCAAGAGCCTTCTCAGACCTATTGTTGCTACCTCTGTGGAAGGAGAAGAAGTTGCAGACCTACTAATAGGAGAAGCAACAGTGGAAGGGACTACCTTACCACTTCTTCTCCGCTCTGCTGGGCAGCAACAAATGCTTGATCTACATGTTGCCTAGCCCTGTTTTACCTGGACTACGCTTCTTGCAAGAGCTTGTTGACTAAAGTATCACACTTGACAACATCAGGTCTGTCCTCAGTAACAAGTCTCCACGTGGAAGCAAAAGTCTGATATGACTCAGGTAAAGCATCAAGAACAGTCTCTGCACAAGAGAATGATCAGGAATAATCTCACCTGCAGAAATCAACTGTTCCTTGAGATCTTTAATCTCAATAAGAAAAACATTCATGTCATCATCTTCCTACATAATCTTTGATTCTAGCTCTTTATGCAGGTAAGAGATTTTTGCCTCGTTTTACGACCTGCATACAAACCCGCTAGAATATCCCAAGCCTGTTTTGCTGTTTCAGCTGAACGAATATGTGGGGTGATGTTACATTTGACAGAAAGTGCAATCAAGGCATGAGCCTGCGCATCTTTACCATCCCAACGAGCTTGTTTTAGCAGTGGGTAAAAAACAGCAGCAACAGTAGAGCTGCTAGAACCTGCAACATCCTCAACAGATTCTACATCCAAAGAACCTGGACGTACATCCATACCCTGCACAATGTTCCACACTCCTTTTGCAACCAAAACATGCTGCATCATGTATGCCCAAAGTGGGTAGTTGCTATCTCCATCCAGTTTGTCATCATCAGACAACATGCAAAATATATCTTTGCTGTTATCAGCCATGGCCACTGACTGAAACTGATGCAAAAGCTACCTGTAATGAAGCAAATATTGAACAAAAAACAACTCGTGCTATGTAGCATGGTCCACAATAGAATATGTATGCCTTTTTTGCAGAAAACTGCATTATTGCGAACAAAATGACGAAAACAACTGTGTAGAACTTGAAATGCAAAAACGGAGCCCGAAACGACCTCAGATGCAATTTCTGAGAACGCAAGCACTCGTGATGAAAGCTCACCTCAATCGGAGAACGTGAGTCGGAGGGTGTTAGCGGCGTAGCCCTGGGAGTCGATGTGCCTGCTCTGATACCAATTGTTGGAATTAGGGTTGCAGGAAAGCACACAAAGCTTGGAGAAGAAGTTGCAAGAATGCACACAACACACAATGTATTGGATTGTGTCAATGTACAAAAGATAAGTTAGCCCTAGAATGATGGGCGTATATACAAGTCGGGGAAAAAAACCTCCTAAAGAGGAAAAAAGTACCCCGGCGGTCCTAAGTGTGTTCACACACATCACTGCCTATATATATGGCAACAATGACCGCTTTAATACCATAGGTTAAACTAAAGGGTGTGGCATTTGTGGCTATCCTATACTATATGCGATATGCCCAAAGGGCTACATGCAACTTCTAGTCCCAATCATTTTGGCTAGCCTCAACTGTTTTTGTCAAGATGGCACAAAGGACTTTATTTGTGCTTTCGGCTTGGCAATTAGCTTGGGGATAGTAGGGCGAGGATTTCCTGTGGGTGACTTAGGAATTCTCATAACAAGAATTGTAACACTTTATTGATGAAGTGTGCACCGTTGTCACTCACTAGTTCAAGAGGGCACCCGAAGCGAGTGATCACTGATTCATAAAGGAATTTAGCTATGGATCTTGCATCAACTTTGCGGGTAGCCCTAGCTTAGACCCATTTAGTGAAATAGTCTGTGGCCATTATAATGTATCGCGCTTGAGTGTAACAAGTGACCAGACTAATGGGTCAAATGAAATCAATGCCCCACTTCTCAAATGGTTGTAATTCTATCCTCCTTAAATTATAGAATTGCCACTCATTAACATTCGTCACATCCTTTGACCCATTTAGTGAAATAGTCTGTGGCCATTATAATGTATCGCGCTTGACCCATTTAGTGAAATAGTCTGTGGCCATTATAATGTATCGCGCTGGAGTGTAACAAGTGACCAGACTAATGGGTCAAATGAAATAAATGCCCCACTTCTCAAATGGTTGTAATTCTATCCTCCTTAAATTATAGAATTGCCACTCATTAACATTCGTCACATCCTTTGACGTATTCTACCATGTATGCCATTAAAGTGGGCTACCATAGTCGTGCTGCTGTGAGGAATTTGCGAGCAGTAACGTCTGCTCTGGCGAAGTGTACTCTAGTGCAGAGTGGGCCTGATCTACAAGGAAGACATAGTCATATTTGCGGACACATCGTCGTATGATTATGTCCTTTCCTTGCCTATAGAGCTATCCCACTACAAGGGATCGGGCTCATACCCGCGCTCCTAGCTGCTAAAAATGACTTGTGGAAAAAAAGTAACGGGCCCATGTATCATCGCAGCCAGAGACATGCGTGTAAAAGCGCGTGTATAGAAATAGTCAAATGCGCTGATACACGGGCGTATACACACGTTTTGTCAGTTTAGCTACGCTTAGACGCGCTGATAGGAGGGTGTATAAAAGCGTTTTGTCAGTTTAGCTGCACTTATACACGCGTATTTCACAGAGTTTCTGCGTATATACACGCGAATTTTCTAGAGTTGACACGTCTATACACGCACATTTCACAGAGTATCCGCGTATATACACGCAACTTTTTACAGAGTTGATGCGTCTATACACGCAAACAGAGAGCAAAAAATAATCCAGAGAGTGCTATTTGGTACCTGAATGCTGTTCCAGCATTCCAGCACCCAATAACACTCTCTGGATTTTTTTTTTGGGTGCATTGCACCATCCACAAGGAAGATTTAAGACAAGAACGACATGAATGCATACATTGTCAAAACACGATTCAAGACAGACATGAATGCAATACTATCAATTCACGATTCAATATTAGTATCAAAATTTTATGTGTACACATATATACAAGGAAGTCCATATGTCGAAGTAGCCCATGGCTTCAGTTACAAAAATATATATACAACCACATCCTCAATATAGAATGTGATACTATAAGTCTGAGTACTACTCAGACCCAGATGATGACTCGCTACTCCCTCCATGATCAGATGAGCTCACATCAGTCGGAATGTCCGATGAGTAGTGCTCACGTCCACCCTCTGCAGTGGCGGGCGGGTGGACAGTGCAGCAGCAGCTTGTGCCTGTTCAAGTAATATATAGTATATAAGTATATATATATGTAATTCAATAAACCAAAATCATTCGTTTAGAGTTTTCAAGTACCTGTCGACCGTATGGTCTCATGGCCATCTCAAACTGCGCGTCCGTAATACGTCCCTCGGCTTTGAAGAGGGCCCACGTGTCACGTCTGCTATGCCGGCGAGCATACCTAGTATCATGGGCTGTGGGCTTCCTCCCCGTAACCCTCGCTGAATAATAATCAACATAATTTGTAAGATTAAAACAATCATAGAATCAATGAATTAAGTAAACAATCAAATAAAGTAGCAAGATACTTCGAACTCTGCCTCCCATGACTCGACGCCGCTAGATCTGAAATGCAAAGATCCAATGGTCTCCATCTGGATCCGTCGTGCCTCCACATGCTGCCTGCTCTTCACGCCACCCTCTGCTCATTTCTTTGCCTCCTGTCACTCGCGTTTGTGCGCAGTGGCAGGTTTCTCGGCAGGATAGCCACCCGCAGCTACATTTAGCCCATCATCGTACGCGAGTTTCTTAAGGTGAGATCTTTTATTACTTAAGATCTCCCTTATTCGCATCCTTTCCCATACATCCGAGAATATCACATGTGGGGGATTGGGGTACCGACTATGTACAGCATCTATCACCTCCCCAACTAATCGGCTATTTTGATCTTTAAATCTAATAAAATAATTTCTATACAAGTTTGATACTACCCCATGCATGTACTCCATTACCTCTTTCCCCCTCGTATCCATCACTATCCCGCCCCTATCCGTCACATCATAGTAGATCACTCCCTCCACCTCTCTCATCTCCTCATCATCCTCATTGTCTCCTCTACCTCTTCTCCCTCTATCTCCACTCTCACCACGTGCCTCCCCCACCAAAGCACCCGCCGCATCCTCCACTCCCACTCTTCCTGCTGTTGTGGGTGGAGTCATGAACTGGGGGATTGTCTACATGACTGTGGCTGTGAGGGAGTACGTGATGGTGGCTGCTGTGAGCCCTAACGTGACAATGCTTGGGAGGGTGTGCATGAGTGTGTCTTGGACGGGGTATGTCTCCTCAGTGGGCATGGAAGAGGAGAAGCTGCATGTCATCTCGTCGGACTCGCAGAGGCATAGACGGTAGTGGAGTGACCTAGATACTCGAGGCCGGGGTATAGATACTAGGCAATCCAGGAGGGGGATGGGCATACATGTACTCTCTAAGCTCAACTGGACCAGGATGGCACCCAAAATGATTTAGCATCTCCATTATCCAAGTGCCGTACGCAAATGGATCGGATGAAGAACCTGGATCCATAAAGAATCTGCAAAAATAAAAGTATATACATGATTTCATGAAAGCACAAATGTAATCTAGGATGGGTGAAACACAGTCGCGTGTATACACCCGTCCAAAAACGCGTGTAATGCGGGTGAATGTCTGTGTAGACAGGATACACGCAGACATACACGCGTTCCTACACGCGGCCTGCGTAAATTTTTTTTTGAAAGCGACTGACCTTCGACACATCGTCCTTATAAAAAGCCCACTGTCACAATCGTTCACAATCGTTTACAAAAGTACTACCAGAGAAGGACAAGGACGGAGATAAACGCATAAAGGAAAGAGACAATAGCATAAACAAATGGAAGGAAAGAGACAGGACAAAGGACAAACTGACTCACCTCTGAAAAAGTGAGTCTTCTTTTTGGCTGGTTTCCTTCACCCGTGTGTGCTCCTTGTCTGCTCCTTGCACTTAGGTTTAGTGCTCTATTGGAAGAGGGCGATGACGAAGGAGAGCAAATCTGAGTTTCAAAATGTTTATTTGGAGAAGGCGGGTTATTTTTAGGTATGGACAGGTCGTCGCGTATAACAGCACGTGTATTTTCACGTTTATAATAAATCAGCCGCGTTTATACATGCGATTTTTAGGATGTAGCTGCGTTTATACATGCAATTTTCAAGGTATAGCCGCGTTTATACACGCGATTTTCAGGGTACAGCCACATTTATACACGCGATTTTTAGGATGTAACCGCATTTATACATGCTATTTTTAGGATGTAGCCGTGTTTATACACGCGATGTTCATAATGTAGCCACGTGTATACACGCAATTTTTATACTTTCATTAAAAACTGATTATTATTTTGTGTTTGCTCTTTTGTACATAGGATGTCATCAACCTCCTCAAGCAGTTCTAGTGAGGATGAGACAATGCGTCATCGTAATCGTGATGTGTGGTTGGGACAAAGGATCAAGTGTATGTGTAATCGATGTCAAGGATGCATTGTACGAGCGCGTCGAATTACCTTGAATCACATCTCCATGTATGGAGAATGGAATCAAACAGGTTTAGAGGTGAGTAGACGTAAATTGATAGTATTCAAATGACTCATGGTATCCAAATTAAATTAATGGAGTTGTAATATATATACTCTAATTGAAGCAGGATGCAGTACCACACCCTAACATGGTGCCCTATGCGCGGCGAGATCACGCAAAGCGTCAATGAGATGATGCTGGAGCTTTGGGATCTATTGTCAGAGATGAGTGGGAAAGGGATGACAATAGCCCTGCACCCCACGAAGTTGTGGAAGAGGAAGTGTTTGATGATATGGTGCGGTATCTTTTTAGGGATGATCCCAAAGGTATGGATGACGATGATATGGAACAAGAGCATCTTTACAAGGCTTCATCGACACCGATTTTTGAAGAGTGCACATTCTCTATTTTACGTGCTTCACTTGAACTACTCAATATATAAACAGTTTATGGATGGAGCAATGCAAGTCTTGACGCATTATTGAAGTAAGCATTCTAACTTGCAAATTTGAATTAGTGGTTTAGGGTTTAGGGTTTAGGACTAATTGATGATATTGGATGCAGGCTATTAGCAAACATGCTTCCAAAGGGGAATAGACTACCCACCTCAAGAGACATAGCGAGGTGCTATGTGACATCTCTTGGAGGATTGGATTATGATCGCATACATGCATGCGTCAATGATTGCATTCTCTTTCGTGGGACGCATAAGGAGGCTCGACATTGTCCCACTTGTGGTGAAGCAAGGTATAGAACAGATGTGAAGAGTTTTGATGTACCTCGTAAAGTCTTACGACACTTTCCTATAATTCCTCGCATCAAACACATGTTCAAGTGCAAATCCATAGCAGAGCTCATGTCATGGCATTCCTCACATCGATCAGATGATGGCATGTGGAGAATTCCCGCAGACATGCTTGGAAGCATATTGAAGATGAGTGGCCCAGCTTTAAAACAGAGCCCAGAAACTTGAGACTTGGCCTAGGTATGGATGGAGTGAATCCATTTGGTTTCAAAAGCACCGCATACAGCGTGTGGCCAGTTGTGTTGGTGAATTACAACCTTCCACCATCAATGGCGCAAGAAGGGACATCTTATGTTATCTCTTCTAATTCCAGGGAAACATAAAGTCAAGCATATGGATGTTTATCTCGAACCGTTGATTGATGAGTTGGAGGAACTATGGAGAGGTGTTGCGGTGGTGGACATTAGTAGGCCTCCCTCCTCTCGACACTTCGACTTAAAAGCAGTGTTGATGTGGACAATGCATGACTTTCTAGGATACAACGATTGTTCTGGTAAGAATTCTAATTACCTCCCTATTCTAATACTATTGGCTATATTAATTATAACTATTGACTTTATTATTCTAACTTATATTTATATTTTAATAGGGTTGAAAACATCGGGTAAACATGCATGTCCTGTTTGTGGCCCTTTGTTAGTACATGAGTATGTTGACGGTTTGTGTAAGACCATATTTGATAATCATCATCGATTTCTCCCGTCAGATCATCCTAAATATGTTGCTAGTAAGAGTAACATTCCTCCACAAACACTTCATGCAAAAGATTGGAAGCGGGAGTCTACAAATATTCTTCCTCCAGATGGCATGAACAGGTATAGTAATGTTTTTCAATATTGTTTTGTGTAGTCTGTAATTGGATTAAAGATCACATAGAGCAATCCCTTGTGTAGGTACTCCATTTTTTTTCGGCTACCATATTGGACCCATCTTAAGATCAACCATCTTCTTGATCCCATGCACATCTTCAAGAATGTGGGATCTGGTATTTGGGAACATGTTATTGGTAAACGAGACAATGTTAGCGTACGGGAGGACTTGCGGGTCGCAGGACGTATGCGTCAAGCTTGGCCACCACGAGAGAAGGGTGGGCACGTTCGTCTTCCACCTGCACCATGGATTATATCAAAGAAAGAGGAGAAGCAGGTAAAAGTAGGCCATCAGCACTTTGCGTACTCCCACTGGATGCATGAGATCATTGAAGGGAGCCTTTACAACCACTAAGAAAAGAGGTGTTGAGCAACTATATGGGTTGAAGTCCCACGATTGGCACAAGATTCTCCAAGTAAGTGTTTTCCAAGTCTTGTACATTGAAATTAAATTTTGTAATGCCATAAACCATACATACATGTGCTCTTATGTGCGCAGTTCATACTACCTACTAGCATCGACTATTGTGCAAATAAGAGTTTGAAAAAATGTATTTATAAGATGGGCGAGCTGAGGTATGTAAAACCCATGTCAGATCACCCTTCATTATACCTTGCAAAATGAACGTGCATGAGGTATAACGTACTAGTATTCATTTATTTTTCAGATATGTTAGTTCCAAAGCAATTGATCCAGCCACGTTGGATGATGCGCGTGTTATGGCAGTGGAGGTGGTTTGTTTGGTAGAGGAGACTTTTCCACGAACCATTCTCACAAGTCAACTACATCTCATTGTGCATTTAGTGGACGAAGTTGCTTTATGTGGCACTGTGCATGCACGTTGGATGTTCTTCCTAGAGCGCTTCATGAAGACCTTAAAAGACTTTGTGAGGCAAAGTGGAAGGCCCGAAGGAAGCATGGCCGAGGGTTGGTTGATACAAGAGTCTCTTGTATATATTTCATAATTTCTTGGTCAGGTGGACAGCTCTTTGCCACGACTATGGAGCAATGAAGAGGACTTGAGGATGACCTCTATTGTGCCTCAAGGAAAAGGATAGAGTAAAGTAATTGACAGAACATTGATTGATGATCTCAATTTCACTTGCATCCTTAATAGTGATGTGATGAGCAGATTGGTTACAAGATATGAGGACGCAAAGACAAAAAGGCAAGCAAAAAGAGCTCTCTTTTGGAGGCAACATGGCTCTCATAAGGCGTATCCTAAGCATCTACTAGCAACACTTCCGAATGATATCCATGTTGATTGGTTGCATGAGGAAATGGAGAGAGCAGAGAGCGATGAGGGGCTGCATATCACGGCGAAAGAATGGGAGTATGCACGAGGATGCATGTTAAAGGTACATAGAACTAATGTTTTGCATTAGTTGTAAGTGATTTGCATTTAATATTTATTCACATTACTTACATAAATATTGCTTCTATTTTTGTGCAGTGCACTATGTTCAATGCTATATGGTGTGAAGGCAAGCATTTTCGAACACAAAGAATTGATGAAAAGAGGAATACACAAGATTGCGGTGTCATTAGTAGCTTTGAGGGCACTAATGAAAAAATGGATGATTATTGTGGCACAATCCAAGACTTCCATGGGCTGATACCTCTCCACTCACAAAGTTTCACCACCATCAGGACACCCCCAATGGGTAGGACGATGTATTGCCACCACCCGCTATTTTTTTTGCATAGTGTCCAAGAGAAGTTTTTTTCTTTCATGATACTTTTCATGTATCCAATAACCTTTATGACCCAAAAGATAATAGGAAGAATCTTTATGAATAGAGGGATAGGAGAGAGGCCTCGAAAGAGATCATTTTCTTTATTTCAGTTATTCTATCGATTATCTAATTCATTCTTCTTCTTTTTTACATTACGCTATGGAAGAAATAGCGGGTTTGAGCAGAGCATCATACTCGTATGGCATTCGATGCAGGTGAAATTTTACGAGTGCGCCCATGGGGTTGCTACCCCTGCACTTAAAAAGTTTCACCCCTATCAAACATCGGATGGGCAAGATGGTGTGTTGCCACCTGCTATTTTTTGCATAGTGCTCCAAGGGGTCCCCTATGCAAAAAATAGCGGGTTTGGGTGGGGCATCATTATCATACAGTGTTCGTTGTGCCAGTGAAACTTTGTGAGTGGGTCCATGGGGTTGCTACCCCTCCACTCACAAAGTTTCACTACCACTGGATGCTGTATGGGCAGGATGGTATGTTGCCACCCACTTTTTTTTTTAATAGTGCCCAAGGGGTCCCCCTATGCAAAAAATAGCACATTTGGGTGGAACATCATTATCATACAACATTTTATGTAGATAAACTTTGTGAGTGAGTCCATGGGGCTGCTACCCCTCCACTTGCAAAGTTTCAACACCATCGGACGCCAGATTGGTGGAACAGTGTGTTACCACATGCTATTTTTTACATAATGCCCAAGGGATCCCCTATGCAAAAAGTAGCGGGTTATGGTGGGGCATTATTATCATATGGTGTGAGATGCAGGTGAAACTTTGCGAGTGGATCCATGGGTTGGATGGGCGAGACGATGGGTTCCCACATGGTATTTTCTTGCATAGTGCCCAAGGGGTCCCCTATGCAAAAAATAGCAACTTTGGGTGGAGCATCATGCCCGTATGACATCCGATGTGGGCGAAACTTTGCGAGTGGGTCCATAGGGCTACTACCCTTCCACTCACAAAGTTTCACCCACCATCGGATATCGGATGGGGCAGGACGGTGTGCTGCCACCCTATGCAAAAACCGTCCGGTTTGGTGGGGCATCATTATCATACAACATTCAAAGTGCATGAAACTTTGTGAGTGGGTCCATGGGACTGAAACCTCTCCCAAAGTTTCATCCCATCAGGAAACTGGAGGGACGGGATGGTGTGTTGTTACCCACTATTTTTTTGCATAGCGCCCACTCAATGCCCAAGGGGTCCCCTATGCAAAAAATAGCGGGTTTGGGTGGAGCATCACGCTTGTATGGCATTTGCCGATGCGCTTGAATCTTTACAAGTGGAGCTACTATCCCTCCACTCGAAAAGTATCACCACCATCGGATGCCGGATCACGTGGACAGTGTATTGCCACCCAATATTTTTTGCTTAATGCCCAAGGGGTCCCCTATGCAAAAAATAGTGAGTTTGGGTGGGGAATTATTATTATACGGTGTTTGATATGCGGGTGAAACTTTGCAAGTGGTTCCATGGGGTTCTACCCCTCCACTCGCAAAGTTTCACCACCAGCAGATGCCGGATGGTCGGAACAACGTGTGCCACCCACTATTTTTTGCATAGTCCCCAAGGGATCCCCTATGCCAAAAATAGTGGGTTTGGGTTGAGCATCATTATCATATCGTCTCTGATGTGCAGGTGAATATTTGCGAGCAGGTCCATGGGGCTACTATCCCTCCAATCGAAAAGCTTCACCACCATCGGATGCCGGATGGCTCAGACGGTGTGTTGCCACCCGCTATTTTTTACATAGTACCCAAGGGGTCCCCTATGCAAAAAATAGCACGTTTCGGTGGAGAATGATTATCATACGACGTTTGATATGCAGGTGAAACATTGCAAGTGGGTCCATGGGGCTGCTATCTCTCCACTCTCAAAGTTTCACCACCACTGGATGCTAGATGGGCGGGAGAGTGTGTTGCCACCCGCTATTTTTTTGCATAGTACCCAAGGGGTCCCCTACGCAAAAAATAGCGGGTTTGGGTGGAGCATCATTATCATATAGAGTGATATGTGGGTGAAACTTTACGAGTGGATCCATGGGATTGCTACTCCTCCACTCACAAATTTTCACCACCATTGGACGCCGGATGGGTGGGATAGCCTATTGCCACCCGCTATTTTTTGCATACTGCCCAAGGGGTCCCCTATGAAAAAAATAGTGGGTCTGGGTGGGGCATCATTATCATATGTGTAAGATTCCTCCCCAGCCTCTCAGGATGACGTGATCTGATATGGGAATGATGTAATGTGATAGGGATCGTCGATGAAGATAAATTGTGGAATGATGAGAAAAGATGAAATTTTGTAACTGTATATGTATGCGAAATCTGTTTTTAAAATGATTGTTTTATGTCAAGAATGCTGGGGAAGCATTTTGACCGTTTTGAATGAGGTCGTGGAGACCTATATGTTAAAGTTGCAACTGCTGAGACGGAGAGTCGATGGAGGACGTAGCAAAGTCGGCCGAGGTCTTGACCAGCCTCGGTTCGATTTAAAATGGTGAGCTTCCGGTACGGTGGGCGAGGGACCAAGGAAGCGGTCTATGAGTGAAGCGCTAGGTGACCTGCGAAGGATCCTAGAGGGTGCTGACCATACGGTGCTCGGGCTGCTCTGGGTCGTCGAAGATACCCACACGTGCATCGTGGAAGATATTGGAACAAGGAGTAAGAATTGTTTTCTGAAATCGGGCATGGATCTGGTTGATTGACCTTGCTGGTCCTCAACGGATGAGTCCATGGCTCTTTTATATGGATCTGTTGGTTGATATTGCTGATCTTCAATAGAGATTCCATCTTGATTTTTATAAGTGATTATATTGCTGGGTACTATGAGCTAGGAACTATTGAAAAGGCCCCTGAGTGGATAGGTGGTGAGTGTTCTGGTGGCCAATGATGCCATAGATACTTCGATGAAGGAATGATTAGAAATTAAGATTCAACTGGATATTTTGGAGGATTGTGATCAGTGATACTATGGTTTCATTAAATGATTGTTTTAAAGATGGTTGAATTTGTGAAAAAGGCAATTTCATATTGGGTGTGTAAGTGGCATGACTAATGTTAAATTTACATGAATATCCGACTAGGGGACCTGGGAACTCTTTTCCCTGGTACCCGGGACAAAATCTAACCAAATTCTAAATTGGATCCCATCACTACAGTGGTTGGGTGGCTGGCTAACCTATGGGTCTGGATGGGGTTAGGCTGGACTGATGGATCCGTAAATCGAGACTCAATTTCTGTTTAGTTTGATAGATGAAGTAAATTCCATACAAAAATTGTGCTATGCCTCTCAATGAGAAAAAAAGCCTTGGTCTCTATGATCCAAGTACAATCTTTTCTCTGATCTGACTAAGGAACTTACAGGTTCGGTCAGATTAGTTCAGTTAGTTAAGACTTTTGACTACGTTAGAGAAAGTTATCCTGGAGGAATCGCCCGTGCTTTCCGGATAAGGGAAGTTTTTTCGGGATTGGTTTTTGTAAGAACCGATGGATTAGTCTCCTATCCAGATATCTGTGGGCGAGGCCCCGAGTGTGGGATCCTGCCCCGCGTAAAAAGTGCTACTTCCATTGCTAGCACCCTTGTTTTCGTTACACGGAGGGGACAGGGATCTCACAATATCGCTTTCGATATAGGTGTAACTTTATGAGTGGGTCAATGGGGCTGCTACCCCTCCACTCGCAAAGTTTCACCACCATCAGACATCGGATTGGTGGGACAGTGTGCTGTCACCCTGCTATTTTTTGCATAGTGCCCAAGGGGTCTCCTATGCAAAAAATAGTGGGTTTGCGTGGGGCATCATTATCATACGACGTCCGATGTAGATGAAACTTTGTGAGTGGGTCAATGGGGCTTCTACCTCTCTACTCACAAAGTTTCACCACCATCGAACGTGGGATGGGCGGGACGGTGTGTTGCCACCTGCTACATTTTTGCATAGTACCCAAGGGGTCCTCTATGCAAAAAATAGGACGTTTGGGTGGGGAATGATTATCATACGACGTTCAATATGTAGGTGAAACATTGTGAGTGGGTCCATGGGGCTACTACCTCTCCACTCTCAAAGTTTCACCACCGGATGCTAGATGGGCGGGACAGTGTGTTGCCACCCTCTATTTTTTTGCATAGTGCCCAAGGGGTCCCCTACGTAAAAAATAGTGGGTTTGGGTGGAGCATCATTATCATATGGAGTGAAATGTGGGTGAAACTTTACGAGTGGATATATGGGGCTACTACTTCTCCACTCACAAGTTTTCACCACCATTGGACGTCGCATGTGTGTGGGATAGCCTATTGCCACTCGCTATTTTTTGCATACTTCCCAAGGGGTCCCCTATGAAAAAAATAGTGGGTCTGGGTGGGGCATCATTATCATACGGCTTTCGATATAGGTGTAACTCTACGCGTGGGTCCATGGGACTACTACCCTTCCACTCGTCGTAAAGTTTCACCACCACGGTGTGTTGTCACCCTGCGATTTTTTGCATAGTGCCCAAGGGGTCCCCTATGCAAAAAATAGTGGGTTTGCATGGGGCATCATTATCATACGACGTCTGATGTAGATGAAACTTTGTGAGTGGGTCCATAGGGCTTCTACCTCTCCACTCACAAAATTTCACCACCATCGAACACGGGATGGGCGGGATAGTGTGTTTGCACCTGCTACATTTTTTGAACCAAGGGGTCCCCTATGCAAACAAAAGCGGGTTTGGGTGGAGCATCACGCTGGTATGGCATACAATACAAGTAAAACTTTGCGAGTGGGGCTGCTTCCCCTCCACTCACAAAGTTTCACCACCATTGCACTCTGGATGGGCGGGACCGTGTGTTGCCACCTGCGTTTTTTGCATGGTGCCCAAGGGGTCCCCTTTGCAAAAAATAGAGGTTTTGGATGGGGCCTCATTATCATACGGCATCCGATGGGAGTGCAAAGTTTTCAAGTGGGTCCATGGGGACACATGTACACTACTGCATCGACTTGATACGTGCCTCAAGATCTCGATCCTCTAAACTCCTTGCTCCAACTCTGGTGCGTAAAGCAACCTGCCACGCCTTTAAAATAAACTCATCAATACGGGCCCATCCTACTCTCTGTGCATCCTCCTTCTCTTATGAGACAAATCCATCTCTACATCTCAAAATCCTCTGGCATATCCTCAGCAACATATCCATCATCTTCCATGATATCTAGGATATCCTACCGATGAGATTAGTGCTGCCAATGGTCCATGAGATAAGACCCATAGTCTACTAACCTTGGGTATAAGTCATCTATCCCCTAAAGGAAATATAGGCCAAACTCTACATTGCACCCGACAAGGTCGGACACCCAGGAGTCATTGCCACGCTGAGCAAACAAGGTAGTAAAGATGAAATTGGTGGTGGCACCCTAATGTGTACTACCCCCAAGTGTCAAACTCGCCGAGGCAAACTCCACAAACTATGATATTGGTGTCCGCATGTGGTCTCGCAACAAAGAGTCTCTGGGAAGGGGATAGATAGAAATGCTTGGCATCACACGATGGCGAGCTGCATCTTTACGAAGTCTAGTCCACTCCCTCATGTAGTGCCCCACATGGTAGTATGTGATCCGTCTCTCAACGTCCATCTCACAGACTAACAGTCTTTGGCACTCAATCTCCTGGTCCTGCTCTTGCAGCTCCAAAGTGAGTTGTGACACCTATTGATGAGAAAATAATTTAAACAATGTTCTCACATGGCTAGGGGATGCTGGTAAAGGTGATGCTGCCCCAACTCTCTCCTTGGCCTGGCGGCCTGAAGCAAAAGCCTGGGTGTGAAATTATGCGGGGCCCTACACAAACAAGATAAAATATAGGTGGATAAATCCCCAACGTAGAAACACACATCATAATTGAATTACTCTAGAAGGGTTTGCGAGGGGTCAGCTCTCAGAAGAGAGCCATGGCACGTCGAATAGACTCTGTAGCATGATGGAACTAGTGACCGATCTGCACACCTAGCTCATGCACTATGGCAAATGGTAGTATCTCCAATCTGCAAGGTGTCCGAAGTGCAGGTGGGAGACACCTAGCCTGCTCACCAGGCCTCCTGTCTTGTTCTTAAAAAAAGCCTACACCATGGCCATCACCGGGTCGATCATCATGATAATCTACCTCAAGCCCCAACATGAACTCTACTTATAACTGTTATGCATAGTTGTATGGGTGCAACAAGTCGCCATAAGCAGACTTGGAGTCACGACTTGCCCATCCTCATACGAATGAACAGATGTAATGTCCTCTTACTGGTATAGAGGATAATCAAGATACCTCTTGATGAGACAAGAGGCAACGTACCCATCCAACCTAATGTGTCTCTAGGCATGCTGTCAAAGACTCTACGTCATCAAGGGAGCGTAGAGTCTCCAGCATGCTCTCCAATGATGCAACAAGATGCATGGTGGAGGGATGCGGATCTCTTTGTGCAAAGCTAACTCCATGAAGCCTCTAAGAGTGCATCTCGGGGATGGTCTCTCGACGTGCCTCACCAGCCATGATAAAAACTTCAAGGTGCCACGTAACCGCCAAAAGGTCATCTCTCTCTCTCTCTCTCTCTCTCTCTCTCTCTCTCATTCTCAATAGTTTTGTATCACCCAATGAGTTGACATCTTGTTGCCTAGACATAGTTTAGGGCTCCTACGGTGCTTCTACTCAAGTCTAAAGTTGTGACAGCCTGTTACAATGAAAATCGCTAGGGAAAGTTGTGATAGCCTGTTGCAAAGCAAATTGGATAGGAAATTATAGGTTTTTTTGTTACTGACGTTTGCATCACCACTTTGGGCATTTTTAAGTGGTCTTTGTTATCACCCTTACCACTTTGGGCTTACGAGGTGTTCTGTGTTATCACCCCATATGCGTTTCTTGCCACTTTGGGCTTACGAGATGTTTTATGTTATCACACCATTTGTGTTTCTCAATGCCACTTTGGGCTTTTTTAAAAAAAATGTTTTTCCCTCTTGGGATTTGCCCTCTAATGAGCACATAGATTACAAAATTGGGCAAGAATGCTAATGGTTTTAGCAGTAAAGATGAAAGATTTAATAGTAAAGCCTTAAAGGAAGGTGTGGTGTATGAACAGTTAATTTCATAGAATAATTACAAAGACAAAACCTCACTACCAAAATTATGTGTGGCATGAAGGATACTTGCATGTAAAGACTATGTTATATTTGGGAAGTGATCTAGCAAACTAAGTCTCAATAAATATAGAATGTACCATGGTAGGAGCATGTTTTTTTTAAGCATCTATGGTGTGGGATCCTCCCCTTATTAAGGTGTTAATCTCAACCATAGAACCTTTATTACAAAGGTTAAAACAAGAGACATTATACGAGTACGTAAAATACAAACACAGATTCTGGAATGAAGTGAGATTTCGAGAGGCATCAAGAGAATGAGTGGAATATTAGCTACAAAGTTTTAATGGTATGTGAATTTGAATAATCTAAGAAATTAGCTACAAGAAAATCAAGAGTAGAAAAATGATCTATATGCTCTGGAGAGGAGAAGGATTGGAAATCTTCTCATTGGCATGTAGCTCGAGGTGTAGCAGCACTAAGCTTTTTTGGTTTGATTTGGTTTCAATTCATTCTCTCTCACACAATCAGCAGGTTTCGTTAATTAAGGTTTTAATAGACATGTTTTGCTCAAAGGTTAAAAAAAACCATTAACTAATTAATCTAGGGGGCTTACCTGGGCAATAGGCCGGGCTCGACAATAGAGATTGATGTGGTAGATCAGGCGAGATCGACAGTAGTATAGGTAACAGCTCGATCAAGATCCATGGATGACGAGAGGTGCGCATGAAAAGGAGTGAAAAAGACGAGAAAAAGGCCGGCAGCAGATAATGAAAGAAGTGGAAAGTTTAGGAATTTTAGGATACGGGCGAGATACGTGGCCACTTACATTCATTTTTGCTCTCATGCAATAAATATTGATTTGATTTTCGTATCTCGCCTGATATATGTTAAATAAATTTTTGTTTCTCCCCGAGATATGGTAAATCAATTTCAAGCATATGTTAATCCAATTTCATTTCTAGTACCTTGCTCGAGGAACATTTTCTTAATTTTCATATCTCACCCGAGATATGGTAAATCAATTTCAAGCATATGTTAATCCAATTTCATTTCCAATAGCTTGCCTGAGAAATATTTTTTGAATTTTATTATCTCACCTGCGATATGGTAATTTAATTTAATGCATATATTAATCCAATTTCATTTTTGGTATCTCACCCGAGATATGTTTTCTCGATTTTCTTATCCACCCGAGATTTGGTAATTCAATGTAATGGATATATTAATCCAATTTCATTTTTGGTATCTCGACCAAGATATGCTTTCAATTTCATTTTCGATATCTGGCCCGAGATATGATAACTCAATTTAATGCATATATTATTAATTCAATTTCATTTTCGATATCGCTTAAGGTATGATAATTCAATTTGACGCCTATATTATTAATTCAATTTCATTTTCGATATCTCGCCCGAGATATGTGAAATAAATTTTTGTATCTCGTTCGAGAAACATTTTATCAATTTTCATATCTCATCTGAGATATAAATATAGATACTCAGTTGGCATGGCACCATGACCGGGTAATCTAGTCCAGCAACTCTACCTATCTCACCCGAGATACGTTGAGATGCGGAGTAGATTGCCCGCTCATGATGCCATGTATCTCGCCTGAGATATTGTGTGGCTAATCTTCACAAACCTACGTGGTTGAATGCCAACTTGGCAGTGTGTGATTGGTCATTTTTAACTCGCCCGAGATACTCTAGACATGGATTTGGGAAGCTAAAAAAATGTCTCACTTCTTGCCAAACTGCTGCAACTAGCCAACTTATCGTGCTACTCGGCCTACATCTATTTCACTTTTGAGGTGTATAAAGGGACAACAACGAGACACAAAATATGTTAGATGTCGTTGCATCCAAGGGATATATGAACTAAGAAAGGGTCTCATAAGAAGTAGGTTAAAGAGCTAAAAAAAGTTACTAATAGCCAAAAAAGGGGAGGTGGTCCCATGCAAATTGGCATATCTCCCATATCTTTTCCCCTACTCCCTAGTTTCCATCTACTTTCCTTCTACTTCCACTTCCCTTTTCTTTCCATCTATTTCCACTTCCCTTACTTTTTCCCTAGACTACTTCCTTTTGCTTCCACTTCCCTCTACTTTATCCCCTCTCCTTTCACTTCCCTTACTTTCTCCCATGCTCCCTCTTGTTTTCCTACTTTCGCTCTACATTCCCCTCCTTGCTACTTATTCCCCTACTTTCCCTCTATTGTCCTCCCTACTTTCACTTTTAGCCCCACCACCTAGACCTCTTCCTTTCCCCCATTTATTACTCTTCCACCATTCTCACTCTCTTTACCACCGCATCATCAGCTCGGCCAAAAAGTGACCTTAAATTTTTCTGTTCCTCCCTAAAAAGTTTTAATTATGCTCTGAAAAGCCCTCCCATACATTTTAACTACCCTCTGAAAAGCCCTATACATACCATACCTATGACAAGAAACAAGTTTTAAAAAATCCAAAGTGACAATTCAAGCTTCGTAATCACTCACTTTCTTGTAGCTACAAATACTTGGACCACTACATCATTATCATAATCACTCACCGCCTTGTGGCTACAAATACTTGTAGCTTCATAATCACTCATTTTCTTGTAGCTACAAATACTTGGACCACCACATCATCATCATGTTCATCAAATGTTTTTTTTTTCATTTCTCTCTACCCTTAAAAAAGCCATCCCTCTTGATCAAAATTTGTTTTTAATCTCCAAAATCTTCATTGGGTTGTTGCAGTTTTTCTCCTGTCGTCAACTTCCACAAAACAAGATTTGTGTGGGTGTGACATCAATTTGAAAAATATTATTTAAATTTGAATCCAATTTGAATAAGTAATTGAGTGCACGCTGCATATGGAGGTGATACATCTTTTAAATTGATTAGTCTTTTGGTACACCAAACACATGAAGTTTGTTTCAAAAAAAAAAGGGATGCGAGAACAACACAAAATACAAGAATTCTGACCTAATGTATGTATAAGCCAATCAAGTCGCCCAGTGGGCTCGTTATGAAAAAGAAATTTAATACTAAAAGCAAGTTGAATACGATTGTACCTATCTGGAAAGCCATGGACCAGCCGCCTTTCGCTATTAATGATTCCTTTCCCTTTTGTTTTTGTCGGAGCTGCCAACAAGTTCTTAGTCTGTTAGCTTTGCAGATAGCGAGGGTGGCACAACGTGAAACATGTGATTACTGAAGCTAGGTTGTTTCATGAATTAAGGAGCAACATCATCCATGCTACAGCGCCTCATAGCTCTTGATTATTTTTCGGGGAGCTGTTCACGCGGTGGGGGAGTATCCACCACCACCCTTTTACGCCCGAACGCCGCCAGCCCCGGCGCGCAAACAACCATAGGAAGATGCGGGCGCCTTAGCCCTTAATTAAGGTGCCACCATCACATTCCAGCAACGTGATGGTAAAACAGGCGCCTGTAGCAAAAGCGTGCCTCGTCAAAATATTGTTTGTAGCTTTGTCGTGCTGTCACACTTATCTTCTTGTGTTCACGTAGAGTTCTTTCCAGCGTGGGACCGTGGGTCGGTGTCTAGAGTTCACAGCCTTTGAGCTACGGTGGTCACCGGTGTCCCTGGATTAGGAGGCATGGAGGCGTCGCTCTGCACGTGATGATGGCATGGACAGCTCAGCGGCCACCGTGGCATGGATAAACCTGGTGAATAATCCTAGCTGCCCGTATCACTTCTGTCATAAATACATACACATACTGGTTGTCCCAGACATCCCATACGCTAATCCTTCATAAGCCCACCTAGCCACGTCCTCCTGTCCAATCCATATGGCCAACAAGCCCTTGCCCATCTCCTCTATCAACCACTTCTCCTTGCTCTGCTCCTCCGTCGAGAACTCCGTTGCCTTCTATGAAGGCGTGCTAGGCTTTGTCCCCATCAAGAGACCCGGCTCCTTCGACTTTGATGGAGCATGGTAAGAGGAGCTCACATAACATACATGTGATGTTTTCCAGGAGAGCATTAATTTTGCATTGCCACTTTTGGGTGCCGCTGTGCTTTGATTAACCCACCTTAGGTTATATGTATTACTTTGGGTGGTTTGTGGGCTTCAAGCCCACCTTAGCAGGCCTAGAATTTGAAGGGCACCCTTATTTTTTTCTTTTGAAGGGCATTTTTTAAACTAGCTTTTCTTTATGAAGAGATTGGAAGGCCACATAACTAAATTTCCTCCCAAAACCTTTCCTTTCTTTTCAAGGGAGAGATTGGAAGGCCACATAACTAAATTTCCTCCCAAAACCTTTCCTTTCTTTTCAAGGGTAATTGTGTTTTCACCCTTTTTGTGAAGGTTTTGATCCCCTTAGAAGGGTCCTGCAACCTTCAAATTCTAGCGCTGCCTGACCTTAGGTTGTGTATATCACTTTTGGGTTGTTTGTGAGCAAATGAATGTTGTGCAGGCTTTTCAACTATGGCATGGGAATCCACTTGATTCAAGCTCCTAACCCTTGTGAGCTGCCCAAGTGCACGGAGATTAATCCCAAAGATAATCACATGTCCTTCCAAGTAAGAATTGCATTGAACTTAACTGCATTCGATGTGCTTCTGGTAATAATATTTATTTCTTGATGGATGGTGGTGGTGGGGGTGGTGCAGACGGGATGCAAGGACATAAAGGAGGTGGAGGAGCGGCTGAGGGAGCTGCGAGTGCAGCACATGCGGGTGCAGGTGGAGGAAGCGGGCATCCTGGTGGACCAGATCTTCTTCCATGACCCGGACGGCTTCATGATCGAGGTGTGCACGTGCGACAACTTGCCGCTCGTGCCGCTCAAATCATCGCCATCCGCTCACACCCTGTGCTCCATGGCCAGCACCACGTGCTCCCACCAGTACGCCCCATGCTCGACGTTGTCGTCGTAGACCCTCGACGGCGCGCTGGCTGAGCTTCGTGAAAACATCTGATTCTCACGATTGCTGGTTGGCACCGACGACGTCGTCCTAAAAGAGGGGATGCTTGAAATGTCCCTGTATTACGTGGAGATTTGTTTTAAACTGCATTAACTAGGTGGCCGTATTATATATAAGTTCGTTTCAAAGATCCATTATTCATATTCACAGGCAATCCATGTGCACTATGTATATACCTGACTTCTAAGTCGATTAGCAACTGTAAAAAATCTATTAAAACTCTCGTTTTATTAATCCATAAGTTCACCTTATGTCGTATGGTCCAACCTCCTTATGTTGTATAAAATTAACGTAAGGTTTGAACTTATATTATATTGAAAATCTTCAAAGCTTATTTAAATGGCCCCTTCCGGTGGCTATACGCAGAGAGAGAGAGAGAGACCTCCCTCACCTACATGCATGACTAATCACTCGTGAGCTAGTACTGTGACTTATATTAGGGTTGCATTAAGTTTAAGTATATGCAAAGAGGACAAAAGATTTGTTTTGATATTGCCAAATGATGGGAAAGAAAATTTTGTTGGTTGCACCTTGATGATTATGAATGCTAAATGTGGCTTTGTTTCAAAAGGATGGCAAGTGTTTCACATGTTTAGAGTTTAAAACATTAATCAAATAAACCAAACGAGCATGGAAATGGTGAGAAAGAGTGAGTGTTTTGATAGAAGCTACCTACATGTAACATAGCTTTCAAAGTTTAGTTTGAAGATGTGTGTAGATTGTTTTAAAGGGTTTATATTGTATGTACAAGCTACCTACATAGCTTTTAAAGATTAGTTTAAAGAGGTTTGTAGATTGTTTTAAAGAGGTTGTGTTGTATGCAAAATACTTTGAGTTCATAAATTCTATAGAATCTCTTCGTCTAAGGATTAGCTGAAATTGTATGCAAGGCTTGAGAGTCGATTAGTAAATAGACTAAGCACAAGATTGAAAAACCTTGAATTGCATGTTAAGATTAACGAGAATCCAGTTTGTTCTTGCACATTGCTAGCACTTGCTCATTTTTGTGGGGATCTAATGTTATCTTATAAGCTTAGTAAGTTCTTTTATAAGCTTGTAGGATCTTTTTAAAGGTCTTTTAAGAATGAGTCTCTCCAAGAGCTTATAAGACCTTGTGAGTTCCAATGGGCTACTAAGAGATCACATGATTAGCATAAGTTGATTATAGTGTTGAGATATCGAGCTCATCTAGTGAGACGGTGGACACTGATGACCCGCTTGGGGGATAGGCCCCACACTTACACCACTAGCATGGTTGGTGAGATCATGGGTGTGATATGCGGCCAATGGGATGACAGGCTGTGTGACAGCCATTCTAGAGACTGGCATAGTTATAACGCCAGCTTATTTAGTTGGGTTCACACTATAGAGAACCCTAGTATGTATTTGGTTGAGTACCTTTTCATATGATGTGTATTCTTATCTTTGTATATGGTGTGTTGAGTGTTATGTGAAGAAGAAGAAGATTTTCAGCCTCTCACCTTGTGTGCTCTCTTTTAGGGTTTTGTGAGTATGTGTGTGCTTGCAAGAGCTCAAGCTCTCTTCTCCCCTGCATCTTTTCATGGTATCAGAGCATGGTTCATGCTTCGGACTGAGCTGCAAGCAAGAGAAGCACAAGAAGCGGTACGAGAGTAAGAGCTTCAACTACTCTTTCCTATTTATGTTGGTGACTACACCCTTGTCGGGAGCTCTACACGAGGCACCGACAAACGATCTCTGATTGAGAAGCTTTCTTTGCGAGAGTAAAGCTATAGGCAACTATACTATCCAATCGAACTATATTTTTTGCTAGGCCAAAAATGCGTTTTGGGCGCGTTAGGACCTTCGTTTTTCGAAAAGCAGGCGATTTCGAGCACTGCGGGGAAGTCATCGATTCTATGCAGAACTCTGTTTTAAGAACTGCAAGAAGACAGATTGGTTATGCAGACATTGTGTGTGCTGCAAGGAGGTCAACAGTTGCCAATGGCTATATATATGCACATTGAGATCACTGGTTGTGACATTTGAGTGTAGTACAGTACCGCTACAGAAAATACAGCAATTTGTGTAGGACAAACCAGAGTGCTATTTCTAGTAAATTTGTGTGTCTGGCAAGATGTCAAATGATGGCATATACCAGATTGTTGCTGAGAAGCTTGATAAGAACAACTTCCATGCTTGGAGATTCAGGTTGACAAATTTCCTGATGGGAAAGGGTTACTGGGACTACATAGAAGGTGAGCATGAAGAGGCACCGAAGATACCGGAGATCAATCCGATTGCTGCAGATGTGAAATAGTTCAAGGATTGGAACTAAGGAGCTAGAAAAGTTATGTATTGGCTCTCTATCAATATAGAGGACACCATGATTGGGCACATACAGGATGCCAAGTCCCCCAAGGAGGCGTGGGACACCTTGGTAAAACTCTATGAAACGAATACCAAGGCACGAAAGATACAGTTGAAGAATGAACTTTATACTATGGAGAAAAAGAGTATGTCTGTGAATGACTGCATTGAAGATCAAGGGTATTGTGGAATCCCTTACATCTATTGGCATTTCAGTAGATGATGATGATAAGGTGGAAGTCTGTCTACGTGGTCTTAGGCCACAATACAAGGCGTTCAAGACGTCTATTCAGAATCGGGAAAACATTCCCAATTTCACAAATTTGGTGTCTATGTTGATTATAGAAGAGCTTGGGTGAAGACCAACAATTTTCACAGATTTGGTGTCTATGTTGATTATAGAAGAGCTTGGGTGAAGACCAACAATTTTCACAAAACAAAAACAGTTCAGAGCAATAGAGGAAGAGGACAAGGTAGAGGAGGCCGTGGACGCGGCCAAGGAGGTGGCCGAACAGGTAATCAAAATTATGGCCACCAGCAGCAACAACAACACTCCGAGAATTCACAACAACAACAACACGCGGGTGGAAGAGGCCAATTCAGAGGTAGTGGGAGTCAACGAGGTCGTGGAAATTGGTAAAGACAGTATAATGATACACGTGGATGCTTTTATTGTGGTATGCCTAGACATGTGCAAGCAAATTTTTATAAGAAGCAAGCTGACATAAAAAATAGAAAATTGCAGCAAAACAACTATACATCCTCGAGCAAAAACAATGAGGATAATGAAAGGTTGTTTGTTATGCAGCATGTTGTTAATGCCATGTCTGAAAATGTTGAAGCAGCACATAAAGATGATGTATGGTACATTGATTTAAGTGCTTTGAACCACATGACAAGTCATGGGGAGTGGTTCAAGGAGATGAAAGACCAGGTTTTGTGGAAACAGGGGATGACACTACTCATCCAATTGCCCATGTTGGAGATGTGCCATTGTCTATGCACGATGGCAAAGTGAAGTACCTTGCAGATGTACTTCATGTTCCGAACATAACAAAGAATCTGGTTTCAGTTGGCCAGATGATTGAGTAGGGTTTGTAGGTTCGTTTTAATCCTGATGTTTGTTATGTTGAAGACTTTAAAGACAAGTGCAGGTTGGTTGCAAAAGGCAACAGAGTGGACAGAATGTTTACATTGAATATGTAAACATGCCTGAAGTGAGTGCTACGATGTTTGCAAATGGTTCAGGAATTGTTGCAGACATAGACATTTGGCATAAAAGAATTGGACATGTGAATGTGCAGAGAATGAAGTCTATGCAGACTAAAGAAATTGTGACAGGGCTACCAAAGTTTAAAGTTGAATGTACGCAGAAAATATGTGAAGCATGCCAATTTGGAAAGCAACAAAGCATGTATTTTCACATGACAGACTTGTGAGCAGAAATGCACTAGATGTTGTGTATTCGGATGTATGGGGTGCTACGAAGACTGTCTATGGGAGGCTGTAGGTATTATGTGACATTTATTGATGACCACACAAGGAAAGTGTGGGTATACTTCACGAAGGAGAAGGGTTAGGTGTTCATTCATTTCCAGAATTTTAGAGTTATGGTTGAAAAGCAAACAGCGAAATATGTAAAGTGCCTAAGATGAGATGGAGGCGAAGATACTTCTCCAATGAGTTTTCTGAATTCTTGAAGAAGAATGGTGTACGGAGACAGTTTACATGTAGATACACTCCGCAGCAAAATGGAGTTGCTGAACGGAAAAATAGGCACATTGCTAAGATTGCGCGAGCATTGATGAGAGAGAAGAATATGCCGCATAGCTATTGGGCTGAGGCTGTTTCTACAGCAATTTACATCATGAACAAGACTACAACTACAGCCATACATGTTGAGCACACAAGTGAGCAAAGATCAGTTTAACATGGTGGATTATAACATTGGGAAGCACATAATTATACTTCAACAACTTACATTTATGCAGAAAGTTGAACAAAAATAAAAGCTCATGTAAATATGTGTAAGTGTACAAGATTACAAATTATATAAAGTGATCAAATGTCTACAAATGGTCAGTTCAACATGGTGGATTATAACATCGGTAAGCACATAATTATACTTCAACTTACATTTATGCAGAAAGTTGAACAAAAATAAAAGCTCATGTAAATATGTGTAAGTGTACAAGATTACAAATTATATAAAGTGATCAAATCTCTACAAATGGTAGAATATGATGAGTACAAATGGTAGAATGTGAGGCCATCATAGTCTACCTATCTCTATAATAATGTTTATGGGTAATAGTACATATAACTATGTACAATGCCTCTAGATACAAAATGGGGCTCAAAACAAGTTAGGGGTCTAGATCAAGGAAGAGGATGGCCCTCTAGTCTCCATGATACGTACCCTCAGCGTCCTTATCATGATCATCCTCCCTCGCCGCCCCGCAGGGTGCTCTGTCGACATAGCTTTGTGCCCAATGGCACTCTCTCAATCTACATCTCTCATGTCCTCATCGTCGTGCAACCCGTACGGTTTAGAAAACTTAATTAATCTTATGTTTGAATACTTTAATTAGAAGTCAAATGAAATTTAATCTAGATTACTTACAAAAGTAGATGTGGAGGTATCTGGGTCTTCAAATGCCTATAACCTTGATAGGTGGCCGTCTCTATCTCTTGCGGAGTGGGCTTAACCATAGTCCTTCATTTATTATATATACTAGATAAATAGGAGTCATGAGACAACATCGGGTAGATGTGGTCCTCATCTTCCTCTTGCTTATCCTTATCCTTGACATCGAAAGGTTGTGGTGGCCTCTTAGTGATGAAAAATCATGAAGGGCATGGAGCTCCTCCTCCTCAAGAAATGAAGGGAACTCTCTGTGCATTTTCTCAAAATCATGTACTAATGAGGTATGGTAAAGTATGCACATGTGAACATATGATATCAAAAAGTTTAAGAATGCCAAAAGGGTGCTAAGTTTTACTATTATGTAGAAGAAGGTATTGGTCTGTATCCCATTCTTACACCCATCCATGTTTGAGCATCCATTCTAGGACCTTTTGTATTTTTTGGAGGGGTGTAATAAAAGAATTAATGTTAATAGGTTTCATAAGATCTAGGAGATCCTCATGTTAATTAAAGTTAGTTGAATTCATTAGTTACTAAACAATGCTGGGAAAAATGGGGAGCACTTGCCATGGATGACATGACGCTACTCATGAAACTTTTTGATGGAGCCACCACAAGGGCCATAGGCCTCTTGAGGGATTTGAAGATCAAGATCCTTGGGTCCAACTTCCGACACACCTTCATGGTGATGAACATCGACCAGCATCCTATTACATATGATTGCATCCTAGGACATCTCTTTATGAGTGAAACAAAAATGATCCATTATTGGAAAACATATCATATCTATATCTAGAAAAAATACCAAAGAATCAAGATAAACTTGCCCACTTGGAAGGTCCATCCCATGAGTGGCCGACCCTTTACAGAGGACACAGTAACAACAACCTGATCTACCGCAATCCACTTATGCCAAACTTTCCATAAGACGATTGATGAAGAAGGGGATAACGTGGAATTTACACCTCTCCCAAAGACGGAAGACTCTGATATTGGATGCATATCCTTGATACCTTGGACACACTTCCAAGATGCAAAGGCACCCAATTTTCCATAGTTGACAAGCAAGAAATCATGTCCCTCTACATGCTAAGCACTATATGTATGCGTGAAGTCACAAGTCATGAGCCTGGAACAACAACAAGGAGGAACCATTACAGGGACACCATCCATGCAGAAATCATCCATGCAGAAATAATAAACCCAATGGATTTTTTGGAAATGAGACATACATCTTTGCTATTCACTCATACACACATTAGTTAAAATATGTTGGGGATGACGATACGCACGCATACTTCAACCAAGTTTGGCAAAAGGATCTTTACAAGGTCTCCATTTCAATAAGTTCCAAACAGAAGGAACCTCTTGATCCCCTACATGAACCGCAAAAATTTTGCTTCTCTATGTGCAAGGCACCTAACAAAAAGTTGGCACTTGTAGAAAAAGAAGCCAAAAAACTAGTAGAAGAAGAAAGCACTAAAGCGGCTGAGGAGACCAAAAAAGTCCCCAAGCACTTCAAAAGCTTCAAAATGGCCGATCAATTTGTACAATATGACTCGGCCCAATGAACTCATGGTGGAGAGATAGGGACCTCTTCTGATGGTCAAAGCCAAGGTTATTAGAAGTTAACCTGGCCGCGAACCAGGAAAAGATTTGAAGCCCATCTACATAGGGAAAAACCTCTCAGCCAAAGAAGAAAACGATCTAGTCACTCTCCTCAGAATTCCAGGATTCCTTTGCATGGAAGTCACTGACACACGAACATGAAGGAAGTACCTCCCAAAGTGGTCAAACATACCATCCCCATGGTAGAGGGAGCAAGACCAATGAAGCAAAGATCGTACCCCATGAATCCCAAATATTCCAAGATGGTCCAGGAGGAAATTGACAGACTCATAGATGTTGGATTCATCTATGAGATAGAGCACACTGAATGGGTTTCACCCATAGTGATAATGCCCAAGAAGAACAGAAAAGTGTGAGTGTGCATAGACCTCAAAAAGGTCAATGCCACCACAATACAAGATCACTACCCATTTTCCTTCACAGAATATGTGCTTGAGAGAGTCACAAGAAAGGAAGCATACAGCTTCCTTGACGGATTTACTGGATACAACAAGTGTTTGATGGACACACAAAGGATCAACATAAAACAGCCTTTGTGACTAAATGGAGCATGTATGCATATCTTGTCATGCCATTTGGGTTGACCAATGCCCCAGGCACCTTCCAATGCCTAATGTGCATGGCGTACAACTAATATCTTCGAAAACTCCTTGAATTTTTCATGGATGACCTCTATGTCAATTCTACTTAGAAAGCACACTTAGAGTGTTTAAAGAAAGTGTTAGAGAGATGTCGACTCTATCAAATCTCTCTCAATCCTCTAAAATGCCAATTCTAAGCTTAGCACAGAGAATCTTGGGACACATTGTCTCAAAACAAGGAATCTCCATAGATGACAGCATGGTGCGACTCATCTTAGAGCTGCCACCATCGACTAACTTCAAAGGAGTCCAGCACTTCATGGGACACATTGGGTATTATCTTTGTTTCATCTTCGCATACGCTGACATTGCTCGCCTCCTCCCATGTTGAGGTCCCCCAATTGGGACATCATATGTCACGTCCACATCGATGCCTCCCCCTTTGCAATTGGGTGCATAATTCCTCTATCTGGTGAGCACAATAGGTATTTCCCTATTATTTTTGCCAATCGTCGCTAACTCAACGAGGTAGAATGCAACTATACCACCACCAAAAGGGAGGGGTTAGCCATGGTCTACACAGTTAAAACGTTTCGCCATTATCTTGTGGTGGCGAACTAAGTTTGTCTTCTTTGTAGGCCATCAAGCTCTCCTTTATCTTATAAACAAACCCTACACCACTAGCAGAATCACTAGATAGCTGCTAGTTTTGCTCGAATTCAACTTCACTCTGTCTCACGGTGAGGAAGGGCTCATAGCATGTTTTGGTTGACCACATGTCACATATCCCCAATGGAGAGCCACCAGTGGGTTTTGATGACAACTTGCCAAATGCCACCGGTGGGTTTTGATGATGACTTGCTAAATGCCACCTTGTTTTAATTTTGCTTAATTCCTAAATGGGGAGAGGAGGTTGCACACTTCCTTGCCAATGGCCTACCCATAGACCCACTCCTCAACAAAGACTGGGTGAGTGTGAGATCCCTGCCCCCTCTGCGCATCGTCTCTGGGGAGTGTTGGCAGTGGAAGTAGCATCCTTACACGCAGGGCAGAGCTTCCCGCTCGGGGCCTCGCCCACGAATTTCCGGACAAGAGACTAATCCCTCGATTCTTCCAAAACTAAACCTGAAAAACAAGGCCAATCAACCAGATCCATGCCCATGTTCAGAAAACAACTCCAACTCGTTTTCTTCCTCGTCACACTCATGGGTATCCTGGGTTCAAGAAAATGAATAATGCCCTGCCCCCTCTGCACGTCAAACTCTAGAGTGCTGGTGGCAGCGGAAGTAGCATCCTCATGCACAAGGCAGAGTTTCCCACTCGGGGCCTCACCCCATGAATGTCTAGACAAGAGACTAATCTCGCGGTTCTTCCGAACCCGAAAAAAACTTCCCTCACCCAGAAAGCATAGGCGATTCCTCCAGGAAAAATCTTCTAACGTAGTCAAGAGCCTTAAATATCCTTTATATTCTGACCGAACCCGCAGGTCACATGGCCAAGGGAGGAACTTGTAGACCAACACTTTTTTTTCCATCAAAAGAGGCACAGCCGTTGATTCTTTTCCATAGAACAAGGATTATCCTGTGACTTACTTTAACTATCATAACTTGAACAAAATTGAATTTTATTATAGGAATCCATCGATCCAGCCTAACCCCATCTAATCCCATGGGTTAGCCAACTGCCCAACCACTGTATTGATAGGATCCATTATAAAAGTTTGGTTATGTTTTGTCCCGGGGTACCAGGGAAAAGAGTTCCCAGCCCCCCTAGCCGGCTCTCATGCAAAATTTAAATAGACACACCACTTACACACCCAATAGGAAATTGCCTTTTCTCTGATTCAAGTATTTCCAAAATAGCATTGCAATAAAACCATAGTGTTTCCATTATAATTCTCAGTATTCCATTTCCATGTCCAAATTCCAATTATTCCTTCCTCAGCGTACCTATGGCATCATTGGTAGCCAGAACGCTCACCACCTACTCACTCAGGGGCCTTTTCAATAGTTCCTAGCCCATAGTACCCATGAATATAATCAAGTATTCAATTCATTCCTTTCTCAGCGTACCTATGGCATCATTGGCAACCAGAACGCTCACCACCTACTCACTCAGGGGCCTTTTCAATAGTTCCTATCCCATAGTACCTAGGAATATAATCACATAAAATCCATATGGACTCTCCGTTGGAAGATCAGCTAGATCAACCGACAAGATCCATGTAAAAGAGCCATGAACTCATCCGTTGAAGACCAACAAGGCCAATCAACCACATCCATGCCCGTGTTTAGAAAAAATACTCCAACTCGTTTTTCTTCCTCGACGCACGCGTGGGTATCCTTTGGCCCTTTAGGCATTTAATTCCTTTGTTCAAGGGTGGAACTTTTGAAGTTGAGTTCCAGGGAATGGTGTTGTGAGAAAAAGGCCTTCCTTCCATTCTGTAACTTCCCGTATCCTGAGTTTGACTAGGACCTTGTTGTCTCTTAGGAGGAGGAGAGTTGGAATCACCTTCCGGGGTTTGGAATCTTTTGAAGGACAAGGGAGTTGGCTTCGACGGGACCTTGACAACAAAGGCCTTGGCGAAATCCTTTGCCATTTGCACTGCTTTGGCCATAGAAATAGAAACTGGCTTAGCATTCTTCACTAGAGTATCCAAGGGTTCGTTCATTCCCGGAATGAACCTAGCCATCAGCTATTCTTCATATCCAGCGATGGTGGCGAGTATTGAGGAGGAGAGCGAATGCCTGGTGATATTCCTCTGTGCTTTGGCTTCCTTGGGTTAGTTCCAAGAACTTTTTCATCTTTGTTTCCAAGAAGCCTAGAGGACAGAATCTCTTTTTGAGGTATGCTTTAAGATCATCCCATGTCTGGGTGTTCCGATCCAACAGTTTGTCTTGCAGTGGTTCCTCCACGCTACTCTAGCTGTTTCTATGATCTTCAGCCTAGCAAGAGCCACCTTACTCTTTTCATTGTAACCAATGACATCAAAGTACTCCTCCATAGCATCGATCCACTTCTCTACGGTTTCTCCCAAGTGCTCCCCTTCACCTTTGAAAGGTCCAGGCTGAGATATATGAAGAGCTTTGCGAACACCTGGGTCGAGCTCTTCCTCATCAGGTCAAGAAATAACATTTCTACCATGACGACCTCGATACATGATCCTATCAATATGAAAATTCTTTGTTAAGTCACTTTTTCCAACTTAGCAAAGACACTCAGGTGAAAAGATCACTTTATTTATAATTCAAAACTGAAAGGAGTTAAACTTTAGATCCAACTAATTCTGGGGTTCCTTGAAGTTTGGTCAACCATCATAGAATCCTAGGATAAAGATCCCTTCAATAAGAAGAACATACATAATTTTTATCTGAATGAATCATTTCCATAATTCTCATAAATTGAATGAATCTAGAATTTTATACATAACCTGTGAGATCCCTACCCTCTCTATGCATCGAATTCTGGAGTGCTAGCAGCGGAAGTAGCAACCTCTTGCGCAAGGTAGACCTTCCCACTCGGAGCCTTGCCACGAATGTCCGGACAAGAGACTAATCTAGCGGTTCTTCCAAAACTGAACCCAAAAAAAACTTCCCTCGCCCAGAAAGCATAGGCGATTTCTCCAGGAAAAAGTCTTCTAATGTAGTCAAGGGCCTTAACTAACCTTTGTATTCTGACCGAACCCGTGGGTCACATGGCCGAATCAAAGGAGGAACTTGCACTTGGTTGATAGAGAGTAATGCTTTTTTCTCCATCAAAGAGGAACATCCATTGATTCTTTTCCATAGAACAAGGATTATCCTGTGACTTACTTCAACTATCGTCACTTGAATAGAATTGAATTTTATTATAGGAATCCATCAGTCTAGCCTAACCCCATCCAATCCCATGGGTTAGCCAACTGCCCAACCACTGTATTGATAGGTTCCACTATAAATATTTGGTTATGTTTTGTCCTGGGTACCAGGAAAAGAGTTCTCAGGCCCCCTAGCCGGCTCTCATACAAAACTTAAATAGACACACCACTTACGCACCCAATATGAAATTGCCTTTTCTTAGACTCAACTATCTCCAAAACACCATTGTAATAAAGTCACAGTCATAGTCCTCAGTATTCCATTTCCAGAGTCCAATTCCAATCATTCTTTCCTCGGCATACCTATGGCATCATTGGCAACCAGAATGCTCACCACCTACTCACTCAGGGGCCTTTTCAATAGTTCCTAGCCCGTAGAGTACCCATGAATATAATCAAGTATTCCATTCATTCCTTCCTCAGCGTACCTATGGCATCATTGGTAATAAGAACAGTCACCACCTACTCACCCAAGGGCCTTTTCAATAGTTCCTAGCCCATAGTACCTAGGAATATAATCACATAAAATCCATATGGACTCTCCGTTTTAAGATCAGCTAGATCAAACAACAAGATCCATGTAAAAGAGCCACGAATTCATCCATTGAAGTCCAGCAAGGCCAATCAACCAGATCCATGCCCGTGTTCAGAAAACAAACTCCAACCCATTTTTCTTCTTAACGCACGCGTGGGTATCCTGGGCGACCCCCCAGAGCTCGAGCACCGTATGGTCAACACTCTCTAGGTTCCTTCGTATAGGTGACCAGCGCTTCACTCATAGGCTGCTTTCTTGGTCCCTCATCCACCATACCGAAAGCTCACCATTTTAACCGAACTGAGGCTAGTCAAGACATCAGTCGATCTTGCCACACGAGACATCCTTCTTTGACTCTCCCTCAGCTATTGCATTATTTCCACTTAGGTCCCCATGCCCTCATTACACAAGATAGTCAAAATGTTTCCCCTAGCCTACTTGATGTAAAACAATCTTTAAAAAAACAGGTTTCATATACAAAATACAGTTCCAAACATAATTTCGATCTTTCCTCATTACACATCCTTTCACATTATTCCTCATCATTTCTTACCATTCCACTTCATTTCTCATCATTCCATATCATTTCTCACTATCCCACATTTTTCTACATCAATTCACATCACATTATTTCACATCAATTCACATCCACTCTCATAATCTCACATCAATTCACATCCATTCCCATCATCCCACATCATTCCCACATTCATTCACATTATTTTAAATCCATTCACATCCACTCACGTCATCTCACATCAATTCACATCCATTTACATCCACTCACATCATCTCACATCAATTCACATCCATTCACATCATCCTGCATCATTTCCACATTCATTCACATCATCTCACATCATTCCCACATTCATCCACATCATCCCATGTCAATCCACATTCATTCACATCATCCCATGTCAATCCACATTCATTCACATCCTCCCACAACATTCCCGCATTTATTCACATAATCTCACATCATTCCCACATTCATTCACATCATCCCACATCATTCCCACATTCATTCACATCATTCCACATCAACTAAGTGTGTTTCTGGTCTTTTTTTGGGAAATCCTTTTCCCGTTCAGAATGTATCCCAAGATTCTGTTTTTTGAGAATCTAGACATATACTTTGTAATTCCAAAAGTTAATTATGTTTGTGATTTCCCTTTCTGATTAAACTTTTATCCATGATTTCACGATGCATTCCCATTAATATTCCCTCATTCTTATTCCAATTTTCCCAAAATAAAATATACTCAATATTCTTCTTTTTGAATAAAAGATTTATGCATATGATCTCATGGGATTTACAAAATCAATTATACCCATATTTCCTCTTTCTAATTGATTTTTATCTACATCAATCATTTCCATAATTCTCATAAATTGAATGAATCTAGAGATTTGTGCATAACCTTCTTTATTTTTCAAGCAAATGAAATAATGCTCAAAACTCCACTTTTAGCATAAAATTTATTATGCATAAATTCATTCTCTAATGATATAAATTTTTCAATAACTTTCCCACATTTTCTAAGAAGTGATAATACTCAAAATTCCACTGTTGATATAAAAGTTATTTATGCATAAATTCCATTTTCTAACGATAAAGATTTTACCATAACTTTCTCATATTTTCTATGAAATGAGAATACTTAAAATTCCACTTTTAGTATAAAAATTAATTATGCATAAAATACATTTTTTAATAATAAAAAATTTGACATATTTTTCTCGCATTTTCTCTGAAATGATAATACTCAAAGTTCCTCTTTTAGAATAAAAAGTATTTATGCCTAAACCTTCATTTTTTAAATTAAAATTTCCATAACTTCCCCGCATTTTCTATGAAGTAAAAATGGTTAAAATAACACTTTTAACATAAAAATTGGTTTATGCATAAACCTAAGTTTAAACATAAACATAATTACATTTAAGCACATTATTTATTTAAGAAAAATACCCAAATATGATTTCCATATGAAAAAAATTATAAGAATGTTATCCCAAGCTCTCTTTCACTTTAGAATGAATAAATATGAATTTTCTTAACGTAAGACAAGCATAAATGAACTAATCCTCATTTTAATTAGATTAAAAATCATAAAAATACTTAATCTCTATCTCTAGCTTGTTAGGTCTAGAGATTTGGTTAACAAAATGAGATTAGGGCTAAGATCTATCCTTCCAAGAAGGATTAATCCATCAAGGTGAGTATTCTCATGAAAAGAGAGATTTAGAAATCAAAACATTACTTTTAAGCATAAAAGATTAGCATTAATCCATTTTAATAATATAATTAAAAAAACATGGTTTTAAAGAAGGAACCATAGATTAAAATGCTTCCCAAGCATTATAGGGGTTGTTGGGAACAGGGATTTCACTGACGTAAACGAGAACATGTGAACATGTTAATAACATATGTTAATAACACAAAAAATCTTGTGATCACATGTTATATTCACAAAGCTTTCATGAGGGCCTTAAAAAGTTATCTTTGTCGGGCATAAAAAATCTTCTTAGGTGGCCACTGACCTGCTATTATGTGAAGATGGTAACATGAGAACATGTGAATAGCTTATTCCCATGTGTAGCCAAGCTTTTAAGGGGTTCCCAAATGGCAAGTGACCTGTTATGGTAACATGAGAACATGTGAATAACTTGTTCACATGTGTGTTATTATCACAAAAAATCTTGTGATCACGTGAATATTAAATCCTTGGTTGGGAAGAAGCTTACCATTTAGAAGAGAGAAAAACACCATTGTTTAGGCTCACCCTTGGTTTTTGGCTTGATTCTTTAGGGAAATATGAAGCCCTCAAAGAAGAAGCTTGGCCACCAAGTAAAAGGAGGTAATCTCCAAATGAAGAAGAGGATTAGTGAAGCCCCAAAGCTTCGTAATGGAGAGTCAAGGTAGAGAGATAATTAAAAAAAACTAAACTGAAAGTTACACTAGCATAGAGTTACTCCAATATGAAAATATAAAGGAATGGGGGTCTATTTATAAGAGAGGGAGGCCACCAACCAAGTCCAACTAGAATCTAGAGGCTTCCAACTCTAGTTTGATTCATTTTGGATAAGTTTTAGACTAGTTTGGCTCACTTTTTTGATTTGGTTTGAAGGAGGAGAGAGGAGAGATGTAAATATCTCATTTTTTTGAGATGTCCCCTTGATGTGATTTCTAGGCGCCTCCTTCATGAGTCCTTCTCCCCATTTTGAGGTGTCAAAAATTTCATTTTTTAACTAAAAAATCCCATTTTTTACTAATAAACCCAGTACTAGTTAACTCTTCACCTTATGTAAGAATTTACTCATTTTTGGGAGATTTTCTTTTATTCTTTTTCTTTTTCTTATTCCAACACTTGGATTAACCTTATTGGCCCTTTTTGAACACTATTTGGACCTTAATCAATTTTTTTTGAAATTATATACCCCTAGGCCAAGATGTCCAATCCACATATTCAATTAATTTGTAATGCACATTGGAAAAAGCTTTTTAAGATTCTGTTTCAGGGGATCTCTTTTTGTTGACTGGGAGAAAGTACTTATCCAGAAATATTTCCAAACTATATTACCTCTCTCTAGAATATTTTCTCTCTCTAGGTCAAAACATGGTAAAACAATGTTTTCTTGCATTCTGAATTAGGGGATGATTACAGATACTGAAGGGGAGGTTTTTACACCTTTACATCTCAAAAGATGGAGGGAGGAATCTTACATCCTACCCCACTAAAAAAATGCGAGATGTCCTCATCTCGCAGTAGCTGGAAGATAATCTCATAAAAATCATCTTTTACTCCCAAGGCGGTACTTAATTCCAAAAATCAATTTCCTAACAAAGAACTGAAGATTTTAGACTTGATCATTAATGGTGACATAAATCTATCCATCCTCTTTCTTCTTACCACTACATCAACCTATTGTGGCAGTTCATGCTTTGCAACTATCTGGGGAGGAGGGACTCATTCTTTTCTTTATCAAGTCCGTTTTTCCAACTTAACAAGATGCTCAAGGAATCTCAAGTGAAAAGAGCACTTTATTTATAATTCAAATCCGAAAGAAGTTAAACTTTAGATCCAACTGATTCTGGGGTTCCTTAAAGTTTGGTCAACCCACTAAGAATCCTGGGATAAAGATCCCTTCTATAAGAAGAAACATACAGAACTCATTATCAGAAAATAGTTCATTCATATCCTTAATACAATAATGGTCCATCAGACCAGTAATTTCATCTGAACATTCCCCCCACAGGAATTTCAGTTATACAGGTTCTCAATTTGTTATTCCATAATTGGGTTTACTGGGCCCAAGGGCAAGCAGCGAACAATCTTGTCAGCATGATCCACTAATCCCATAGTGATGTGCTGAAGGTCTTGATCGTCCTCCAAGTTACTAACATCATCACTGGGATTCTCTCCATTCATCAACATCATGACTTAATTCAACTTATCTTCTTTCAACCAGAATTCAAAATCATCATCTTTCAATCAGAATCCAAATCAATTCATCAATTCTCAACCAAAATTCTAAAATCATTCTCAACCAGCATTCAAAAAATCATTATCTGAGATAGCATTTTTGCTTATAACTTCAAGGTCTTAGATTCACTCGTATATATTGTCAGTAAAGAGCTATAGTATACCCATGGTATATATGGGTGGTCAAGGACCTTGGTGTTATAAGGTTTATGTCATCATTTCTAGGCCTCAAGCAAGTCAGGGATTCCACACAATTGCAGTACTTCCATCTAAAAACCCAATTTCTAATTTATGAATTTCCATCCTGATGAATATCAATTAGTACAAGTTTTAACACACAATTACAATCTTTCACTAGTAACTCATAATTTTCTGACATTTCTTGCTTCTTGGTTTATCAACTTCAGCCAATTTGCTCTGATACCAACTATGAGATCCTTGCCCTCTCTATGCATCAAATTCTGGAGTGCTAGTAGCAGCGGAAGTAGCAACCTCTTGTGCAGGGCAAAGCTTCCCACTCGGGGCCTTGCCTAGGAATGTCCGGACAAGAGACTAATCCTAAGGTTCTTCCAAAACCGAACCCGAAAAAAACTTCCCTCGCCCAGAAATCATAGGCGATTCCTCCAAGAAAAAATCTTCTAACGTAGTCAAGGGCCTTAACTAACCTTTGTATTCTGACCGAACTCGCGGGTCACAAGGCCGAATCAAAGGAGGAACTTACACTTGGTTCATAGAGACCAATGCTTTTTTCCCTATCAAAGAGGCACAGGCGTTGATTCTTTTCCATAGAACATGGGTTATCCTGTGACTTACTTCAACAATCGTCACTTGAACAGAATTGAATTTTATTATAGGAATCCGTCAGTCTAGTCTAACCCCATCCAATCCCATGGGTTATCCAACTACCCAACCACTGTATTAATAGGATCAATTATAAATATTTGGTTATGTTTTGTCCCGACGAGTACCAGGAAAACAGTTCTCAGGCCCCCTAGCCGGCTCTCATACAAAACTTAAATAGACACACCACTTACGCACCCAATATGAAATTGCCTTTTCTTATACTCAACTATCTCCAAAATACCATTGCAATAAAACCACAGTGTTTCCATCATAGTCCTCAGTATTCCATTTCCAGGGTCCAATTCCAATCATTCTTTCCTCGGCGTACCTATGGCATCATTGGTAACCACAACGCTCACCACCTGCTCACTCAGGGGCCTTTTCAATAGTCCCTAGCCCATAGTACCCAAGAATATAATCAAGTATTCCATTCATTCCTTCCTCAACGTACCTATGGAATCATTGGCAACCAAGACGCTCACCACTTGCTTACTCAGGGGCCTTTTTAATAGTTCCTAGCCCATAGTACCTAGGATTATAATCACATAAAATCCATATGGACTCTACGTTGTTGAAGATTAGCTGATCAACCAACAAGATCCATGTAAAAGAGCCATGAACTCTTCCATTTTGAAGACCAGCAAGGCCAATCAATCAGATCCATGCCCGTGTTCAGAAAACAAACTTTAACTCATTTTTCTTTTTGACGCATGCGTGGGTATCGTGGGTGGGCGACCTGGAGCCCGAGCACCGTATGGTCAGCACCCTCTAGGTTCCTTTGCATATGACCTAGTGCTTCACTTATAGGCCACTTCCTTGGTCCCTCATCCAGCGTACTGGTGGAAGCTCACCATTTTAACCAAACCGAGGCTGGTCAAGACCTCGGCGGATCTTGCCACGCGAGATGTCCTTCTTTGACTCTCCGTTAGATGTTGCAACATTTCCACTTAGGTCCCCACAACCTCATTTCATAAGATAGTCAAAATGCTTCCCCCAGCATACTTGACGTGAAACAATCTTTAAAAAATAGGTTTCACATACAAAATACAATTCCAAACATAATTCCCATCTTTTCTCATCATTACACATCCTTTCACATCATTCCTCATCATTTCTTACCATTCCACTGCATTTCATATCATTTCTCATTATCCCACATTTTTCTACATCAATTCACATCCACTCTTATCATCTTACATCCATTGCATCATCCCACATCATTTCCACATTCATTTACATCATCTTACATCCATTCACATCCACTCACATAATCTCACATCAATTCACATCCATTTATATCCACTCACGTCAATTCACATCCATTCACATCATTCCCACATTCATTCACATCATCTCATATCATTCATTCATTCACATCATCCCACATCAGTCCACATTCATTCACATCATCCCACATTCATTCACATCATCTCACATCATTCCCACATTCATTCACATCATTCCCACATTCATTCACATCACCCCACATCATTTCACATCCATTCACATCATTCCCACATTTATTCACATCATCTCATCACTCTACATCAATCCTCACATCAACCAGATTAAAAGTATAGTTACTCTACTTTTTATACTGACATGACTTTTCTAAGTCTCGACCACCATTATGTGGCTTAGTTAAAGATTACTTTTCTCGACTCATGTGAATGGATAAGATGTAATGTGATGTGAATCAGGATGTGAATGAATGAGATGTGATGTCATGTGAATCGGGATGTGAATGAATGATATGGGATGTGAATGGATGAGATGTGATGTGATGTGAATCGGGATGTGAATGAATGAGATGTGATGTGAAATGGATGTGATAGATGTGATGTAAATTGGGATAGATGTGAATGGATGATATGTGATGTGAATGAATGTAATGTGATGTGATGTGAAACAAGATAGATGTGAATGAATGAGATGTGATGTGAATGAATGAGATGTGATGGGATGTGAACCGGGATAGATGTGAATGAATGAGATGTGAGGTGAGGTGAAATGGATGTGATGTGATGTGGATCGGGGTAGATATGAATGGATGAGATGTGAATTAATGTGATGTGATGAGATGTGGATATGGGTAGATGCGAGTGGATGAGATGTTGAGGATAAATGAGGAAAGATGTGATGAGATGGAAAATGATGTGATTGGATGAGAATGGGAATACATATGAATTGGATGTGGATTAAGTAATGTGGATTGATGTGCAACAATGTGGAAAGACGAGAGTTCGTTACAGAAACTGTATTTATGACCTGTTTTTAAATCACTACTAGAGGTTTAGGGCATTACCGACGCTAGAACACCGATGCAAATGTCGAGCGTCGGTATGTACGTCCTAAACTTGGAGACAAAGAGTATGGGCGTGTAATTTTCAAAAGTGAGTATACCGATGCTTATACCGATGCATATACCGATGCATATTTCGACACATATTTCGATGCATATTCCGACGCAGATACCAACGCCCGCAACTTTTTTACAGCCGAGAACCTCTCATGCTCTGTTTTGCAAGGCGTCGAATGTCCACACAAGGTATGCATGCATCTCCCTCAGGCATTCGCCTTCTTCCATTCGACCCACTCTTGATGTGTGTGTGTGTATGTGTGTGGAGAGAATTAGTGAAGTGTGTGTGTAGATCTCCCTCTCTCTCCTTGGGCATTTTGCCTCTCCCCATCTCCTCATCTTCTTATGGCGTTTTGCCTCTCCCCATCTTCTCATCTTCTTATGTGTGTGTGTGTGGAGAGATTAGGGTAAATGTGTGATATGTGTGTAAATCTCCTTCCCCTCTCTCCATCCTTCTTCTTACCTTCTTAATTATGTTTGGAGAGAGGATTTGTATGTGTGTGTTGTGAGAGATGTAGAGAGTGAGAGAGCTTGTGTATGTGCATCTATTACGAATGTATGCAATGTGTGTGTAGGTTTGTTCCTCCCACGTGTGTCCTAGCTTGCAGATCTGCTTTGAACACGCACTATCCAATCCACATTTGAGAGGTAAGCACATTACCAATTATGTTGTTTTATTACTTCTCTTTTTGTTATGTTTTAATTTGTTCTCAATTTGTAATTATTAATTGAAATTGTGAGTATGCAAGCTTGTTGTTTTATGCACATATATGCTAATATTAGCATATATGTGAGTGCATAAGAAATTAATGTATGTGCTTATTTGTCTTTACACACACACACACACACACTTTGCAAGAGAGAGAGAGAGAGACAGAGAGAGAGAGAGAGAGAGAGAGATTTTCTTTTTGGCGCATACCCAAGGCGTTTCGGTCTCTTTTTCAACTTGAAATCTAATGTCTAAGACATGCATGTCAACGCTATGTCTATATGTATATACTCTAATGTATATGCCTAAAGCACATATCCATAAGCTAATGTATATGCCTAAACATCGCTAATGTATACTTGATCTCCCTCAACGGCTGGGGAAAAGAAGCCCGTTTGATGCTTTAAATTTTATTTTTAAAATCTCCCTCAACGGCGGCTGGGGAAAAGAAGCCTGTTTGACGCTTTAAATGTTATTTTTAAAATCTCCCTCAACGGCTGGGGAAAAGAATCCCTTTTGATGCTTTAAATGTTATCTTTAAAATCTCCCTCATGGCTGGGGAAAAGAAGCCCTGTTTTATGGTTTACATAATGCTTAATGATTTGTGTAATGCGTAATGATTTGCATTTAATGAGCTACATATACATGTTATCCTACTATATGGAGCCTCTCAATCTTGAAGAGAGAATAGCGTGTCCATGCATGCGATGTAAGTACCAAATATTTCAAAAACGAAGGATTTGCAACCAGCATATTCATGACGCTGGCATATTTCCAATGGAGCGCTTACAAAATTTACGGTTTCAATCGTACAACCAAGCAAGTGTGCAACCACATCTTGATAACATTGCACCTATGAATTCTCATCCCCAATAAAGGATGAGAATATCGAAGGAGGGAGTGACAGATGGAGGTCAATTAACAGCACCCGAGGGAATGGAAGAAGGTCCAATGGAGGAAATGTTGGATGCCTTTCTCGAGCAACAAGAAGGTGTCTTCGAGGAGCATTAACATAAAGATCATCAACCACGACATTCTCAACGGTCAAATTATGAACCAGAGGAAGAGGCCATGCGTAAACTTGCACGCCTTCCACTATACAATGGTGCCAAGATATCTGTATTGCGTGCATTTCTTACGATGCTAAATTTACAGTCAATTTTTGGATGGTCTAATACAAGTGTCACTGAACTCTTCAAGTAAGTGATTTATGGAGATTACACCTAATGTTGGAATGATAAATTTTCAACTTGTATATGACTAAATCTTAATAGTAACGATCATATATTGCCATACTTGCAGGCTTTTGAAAGACTAGATATTGCCATACGGCAACGAGATGCCTCCATCTCGTGTAGATGCCAAGAAGTTTTTGAAATCCATAGGCATGGATTACAATAATATTCATGCTTGTCGCAATGATTGTATTCTCTTCCGCCATGAATACGAGCATTTGCAAGAATGTCCCCATTGTGGCTCTAACAGATATAGAGAAGATGTTCAGGGGGAAGCTGTCCCAGTAAAGGTTCTTAGACACTTTCCAATCATCCCAAGAATAAAAAGCATGTTCAGGTGCAAATCTATAGCAAGCTTGATGACATGGCATGCCACAACTCGATCCACAGATGAAGTGATGCGTGTGCCTGCTGATTCACCCACATGGAGACACATTGAAGAGAAATGGCCAGCTTTTAGGGAAGATCCTCGTAACCTCCGTCTTGGCCTAGCAATGGATGGTGTAAACCCTTTTGGTTTACGGAGCTCTTCATGGAGCACATGGCCTGTTTGCCTTGTGAATTATAATCTTCCGCCATGGTTAGCAATAAAGAAAGGTCATTTGTTACTCTCATTAATAGTTCCAAGAAAGGACAAGGTGAAGAACATGGATGTATATTTGGCACCACTTATTGATGAGTTACGCACCTTGTGGAACGGAATTGAAGTGAAGGACATGTCAAAGCAGTAGAGTGGCCAAAGACTTGCAACTGTGCAAGGTATTCTCATGTGGACAATGCATGATTGGCCTAGCTATGGAGAATGCTCAGGTTTGTCTATATCAGGTTATAATGCATGTCCTCTATGTGGTCCTTGACTTGATTCAAGATACTCAAAAGCATTACAAAAGAATGTCTCCCAAGGACATGTTAGGTATCTTCCAGAAAATCATGAATTGCGGGATGGTAATCTAGGAAGACCTCCTCTAAGTGCAAGCGATTGGAAGCTCAAAAGGGAGGAATGTGGCAACTTGGCATGTCCTAGGATGAAGAGGCTCTCTATCTTTCACCAATTCCCCTATTGGGGTGATCTTCTTATAAACCAATTGCTTGACCCGATGCATATTTTCAAGAATGTAGCTGACATTCTGTGGAAGACCATGACAGGAAAAAAGGAGAATAAAGGCCAAAGGGACAACTTAGAAGAGATAGGTTGTATGCAAGAGTTGTGGGCTCGCACTAGACCCAATGGAAAGGTGCTACTTCCAAGAGCCCATGGGTTTTTAGTAAGATGGGGGAACAACAAGTGAAGAGGACAATTTCAGAGTTTCGGACTCCTACAGGTTGTATGCATTTCTTGAAAAGTGCATTTACAAAGCATGATGATCTTAGTGGCCACAAGAGTTATGATTGGCACAAGTTTTTACAATTTGTGCTCCCCATAGCAATAAAGGATTGCCTCACTGAAGACATTAGAGCTACTATCTGTAAGATTAGCACATTGGTGCGTTGGATTTCTTCAAAAGAGATAAAGAGAGACACTTTGGAGACAGCGCGTTTAAACTCCATAGAGGCACTCTGCATGGTAGAGAAGTTTTTCCCTACAAGTTTATTAACAATCCAGATGCATCTGCTAGTTCATGTTGTAGATGAGGTTGCAATTGCTGGAACAGTCCATTCAAGATGGATGTTCTTTTTGGAGAGGTTTATGAAGACATTAAAGGGATTTGTTCGCCAAATGGCTCGCCCGGAGGGAAGTATGTCAGAAGGGTGGTTGATACAAGAGTCCCTTGTTTACATCACTGAATATTTAAGTTCATCAGATCCAGAGATACCTCGACTATGGTCTCAAGAGTCTAACAGGCGAGTCATTGGTGAGGAACCTCCAGGCCAAGGCATTAAGAGAAAGATGGATAACAATTTGTGGAAAAAAATCAACAAATTTTGCATCTTGAACTCGCATGTAATGAAGAAGTGGATTGAGACATATGAAGCTCTCAAGTAAGAGCGACGAGTACAAGATCGTTTAAGTTTCAGAAGGAATCGCACTACAAGAAATCTCCCATATCCAGAAGGTTTGCAAGCTCTTCCGGACTTTCCCATAGGTAGACGGCTAGAAGCTATAATTTTAGAAGCCAAATGTGCTGGTTTAACTATAACAGAGGAGGAGGAGGAGCTTACAAAAGGATGCGATTGGCATGTAAGTGTTTAAGTTCTACATGTCTCTCTTTTTTTGAGACCAAAGAAGAGCAACCTTTGATTGTGGTGTCACAGCACAATTTGTTCAAGAAAGTCAAGCAAGTGCAAGTGATGATAACACAATTAGTGGAATGCTTGATTACTTTGGAACCATTCAAGACATATTAAAGGTTGGCTTTAGAAGTTTTGAGTTGTTTATCTTTGATGTGAAGTGGTTCAAGGTAATCACAAATGGGCCACATGCAACTGTACGTAGAGACAAGAGTGGCCTCATCCAAGTGGACTCCACAAAGGTATGGACCGATCAGCAAGATACTTTTGTGCGCCCAGAGCATTGTGAGCAGGTTGTCTTTAAAGCGGATCCAAAAGATCCATGCTGGCTATTTGTGGTTCAGGTCGCCCCCTGTAGTAAGCAAATTTGTGAAGAATTAGAGCTACAACAGGGTGATGTGGATTCACTGGGTGGTGGGGAGCAACAAGAACAAGCCGATATCAACAATGAAGAGGAGCAAGCAAATGAAGAGGAGCAACTAGAGTAAGATCCAAATGAAGAGGTGCAAACAAATGAAGCTGGGAAATCTATTGAGGAAGAAGAGGTGCAAACCAATGAAGCTGGAAAACCTGTTGAGGAAGAAGACATAGATGATGAGGACAGCCTTCATCAAGGGACTTTTAATGATGAGGATGCTGAAATGTACATAGAAATAGATCTCTTTGGGGCTACTGATCTTAATGAGGATGATAGAATAGATAATGATTTTTAAAATGATGTATCTTAATGATTATGCAAATAGTTATGACATATTTGTAATGATTTTATTTGTTATGATTTTATGACATTGAAGGTGCAAAGTGATATGGTTTACCATTGTTGTTTAGGGAAGTTAATGTTTGTCATATGGTCCTGTCATTGTCTACCAATTGTTAATGTTTACCGTCATAATCACTAGTGCAGGTGCAAAGTGATATGGTTTACCATTGTTGTTTATCATTGTTAATGTTTGTCACATGGTTCTTTCATTGTTTACCATGTAATTTTCATTTCGCACAAGTTTGTCATATGGTTTTTTGTCCAACAGGCCATGGGTGATGACTCACCGCCGCTCAACTACAGTCCTAATTTCTCATTTAATCCTACACCTCAGGGCATGAGTCCCGACCAGTTATATGGTTTTTTCTTGTCCATGACTCCAGAGCAGAGAGCCATGGCTCAGACTTATTGGGGTTCTGGAGCAGGGACATCTGCCTCACCATCTGGCTTCACGACGGAAGTTCCCACACCTGTAGGTACGACAACAGTTCCCACACCTCATACCACACACCCTTCCACTCCTCTTATAGCTCAATCTACCACCTCTTCACATAGACGTCGCTCACGTAGTAGGTCTTCAGGGGGAGGTTGTTGTGGTGGTAGTGCCACAGATGCTGTGACACCACCACCACGTGAGCGTCGTCCTTCGCTCTCATCTATTGATAGCACACCCATGGGTTCACCTTCCACTCCTTGGGGTGCACATGACCATGACAACAACAAGATATACACAATTAGGGATGGGGCACCTATAATGAATAGTGCAGGGAAGGCAATGCAGACACGAATTCGACAATTGTGCACTATACAGTTTCACAACTCTGTTATGACTTTATGGGATCAACAAGATAAGGAGAAGAAAAATTACATAAATACAAAGATAAAGCAAGAGTTTTAGCCATCTGACTGTAGGAATCTCGTCTCTAATGAGTGGATACAATATACAGCTCGCATTTTGATGGGACATCGTAGGTCAGAGACGAGGGATGCATTTAGAGAGGGGAAAGAGAAACCTGTTTGGCTAGATGATAGGGAGTGGGAAGCCATAGCTCAGGAGCTCACAGAGACACCAGAGAGGTTTCAACAACAAAGAGAGGCGGCAAGGACAAGATACATGGATTGCCACTCAATATAGTTTGTGATCGAGATACCAAGTTTATGGGCACTTATTGGAGGACATTGTATGAGAACTTGGGTACTCAAATCACTCCCTCTACAGCCTATCACCCTCAAACAGATGGGAAAATGGAGTACACAAACAAATGTCTTGAAGTGTACTTGAGGCACTATTGTCATGACAAGCAAGCATCATGGGATGAATGGCTCTACCTTGCTAAATTTTGCTAAAAATCCAACAAGCATTTGAGTATTGGGATGTCACGTTTTGAAGCTCGTTATGGCTATCAAGTGCATGTGCCATCCATTACCTTTCATGAGGATAAAATGGTTAATCCTTTAGCCAAGGATGAGTTGGAAAGGATGAGACATCTTCTAAGGACAACATGAAGAAGGCTCAAGAAGTCATGAAGGCAAATGCTGATGTAGCATAGATGTGAAGTGGAGTTTAAGGAAGGTGATTATGTGTTACTCAAGCTTCCTAAGAGCCGTCACAATATCCTCAAAGGTTCTTCCAACCCAAAGTTGGCTCATTGGTATTATGGACCATATCTGATAGTCAAGAGAGTAGGTGAATTGGCTTACAAGCTTGACTTATCTCCTTCCACAAGAATCCATAATGTGTTCCATGTTTCTAACTTCAAGAGGTTTGTGGGTTCTCTTCCTCAAGAGCTTAAAGAACTACCACCAATGGATCAAGAAGGAGAGATAATATATGTATTAAGATATAGGCCTTGGAGCCTTAGTAAACAAGGGTGTAGAAGGTGTGTGGGTGTTCATAAACACTAATAGTGTTGATTAACATTAATGAGGCTACTAATCCAGTAAAGGAGAGCCATTCCAAAGTGTTTCTAAACACTAAGTGTGTTCTTAAACACTAATGGTGAATCTAATCACCAATACAAGTGCAAATTGATGCCAAAAATATTCTCTTAAGCACTAATCACGTTTCTAAACACTAATGGTGATCTTAATCACCAAATAAAGTGTTCTTTGATACTAATAAAGCTAATCTCATTAGAATTAGTGGTTGGGCACAAACCTTGGTAAACCATAAGCTTCACCATCTTAATATCCTTTTTTTTATGCAACATCCTTGGTTTGATTAAGGGTTGTTGCACTCTCATTAGCCTTTCTCTTTCTACTTAAGCCAAAACATCACAAATTTTCTGGTTTTCTTCTTCATAAATCAGCCCATTACTCTCTTGTAATCTCCCTTCAATACCCAATGTCAAAGGAAGGTGTAAGATCTCATGTACCACATCCATGTGGAGTTCAAGTGATGTGCTATCATAGTTGACAAAGATGTCTTGTTTGTCAGCCTTGTCATCCTCTTCATCAACAGCCTCATATGTGGAGTTCTCTTTTACTTCCTTCTTATTTTGTTGGATTTTCCTCTTTCTCCTTCTTTCATGTTCAACTCTACCTCATATTTAAATGACAACTTTTCTTTTCTTCCATAGAGCTGGGGGATTTGAAGACATCCTCTTTGATATGGAAGAGCTCTATTGATCATAAACTTTCAAGTATCTGGTTGAATCTTAATTTCCAATCATTCCTTCATCGGAGTATTCTTTTAATAATTTTTATCTTCATTTTTAAAGCTTTTTTTTTTTAATGAGAGAGAAAGAGAGAGAGAGAGAGAGAGAGAGAGAGAGAGAGAGAGAGAGAGAGAGGAGAGAGAGTCTAAAAATTAAAAAAAACTTATTTCAGAGAGAGAGACAGAGAGGGAAGGGAAGAGAGAGAGGGGAGGGGAGAGAGTGTGTGTGAAATTCAAAAGAAATCCCCACTCCAAGTGTCGACCTCGCCACTTGGGATGAGGCTAATTATTTTTCAATTGTTTTAATTTTTTTTAAAACTTGAGAGAGAGAGAGAGAGAGAGAGAGAGAGAGAGAAATGGAGGGAGGGAGAGAGAGGGAGAGAGAAAAAAAGGAAGAGAAAGAGAGAGGATAGAGAAGGGGAGGGGAGAGAGAGAGAGAGAGAGAGAGAGAGGGAGGGGGAGAGAGAGAGAGAGAGAGAGAGAGAGAGAGAGAGAGAGAGAGGATAGAGAAGGGGAGGGGAGAGAGAGAGAGAGAGAGAGGGAGAGAGAGAGAGAGAGAGAGAGAGAGAGAGAGGAAGGGAGGGAGGGAAAGGGCAAAAATAAAGCCCCATTCCACTTGGGGTGGAGCTTTATTTTTTTTTGAATGAAAGAGAGAGATAGAAAGGGAAGAGAGAAAAAAAGAGAGACAAAGAGACAAAGAGAGAGAGGGAGAGAAAAAAAGAGAGACAAAGAGACAAAGAGAGAGAGGAAGAGAGCTTGAAGCGGTTCCATCAGCCGTGCTAGAGTGTTACCCCCTTTCAGAGCCACTCGTGTAGATAGATTTTCCATCTGAACAGTGGATCTTCTCCTCTTTGTTTGTAGGGCCTGAAACATAACTCTTCTCCTTCTTCTGGTGGAAGTATTAATTTTCAGTGTTGAGTGGTGGAAATGAGTCAAGCAACCATAGATATGGATTTTCTAGAGGCACATGTCTCAACAGAAGATGCAAAGAAGTTTGAGGGTGGAGCACCAGAGCCAGAGTCTGAAGATCAAGCTAAAAGGCAAAGATTGATCAGTAGTGAATATGGAGAGAAGGAGGCTGGTCGGTCGGATGCTTCAGGATACCTTGCTTCTCCATGCACCTTAGCAAGAGAACTATGAGGTGGCTTTTGACTTTTAAGTTTCACAAGCTAATCAGATTTTGCAACCATATGTGATGGCAAATCATGTTAGGGCTACCAAGGTTCCAATAGAGGAAGTGGTAGATGCCCGAGTGGAAACATGGCGGTTTGTGGCACAAGTGGAATCCTTTCATAACAAGGCTGCAATTTTCTTTTTTATTGGAAAAATTCTATTATTCAACAGGATTACAAATTGGTTACATGATTATTAGATGGTAATTTTGTGGAGAAGACCTTTGACGATCGGAGAGGATTCTATGAGGTCCTATTCTCATCCGAAGAAGTTCAATATTTGGTTATGCAGAAAGTCATGTTATTTCTAGATGGACACTTGGTGCATGTTGTACCCTGGCACCCTATGGCAGAGTATAGAGATATGTTGCATGAGGCATGCCCTATTTGGGTGGAGGTTGTAGACTTTCCATCATTAACTATGTGGGAATTGTTACCACCATTGGCCATGCATACTATTGGGGAGGTGTTGGTGGAGTCCAGAATGTCGTCCAAGAATAGAAATCAGGTTTGCATGATGTGAGATACTAGGAAGTCATGACCTCAACAATTGAGGTTATGCGTGGGTTGATTTGAACCATTGTATTTTGAATTAAAATGGGGATCGTTTGTAGGACATTTCTTCCATTGTGGGGAGATGGGTCACTTCATTTTAGAGTGTTCAGAGGAGGTGAATGCTTAGCCAAAACCGAATGTGTCCCAAGGTCTAACTCATAAGGATACATTAGCTCCTATTTTGTCATATGGTTTGAATATAGAGAAGGGAAAACAAGTTGCAAAAAAAAGTGAGCAAGTGGTAGATAAAGGTAAAAATGTTTTGGCAGATACACAAGATAGACCTTGGCTTGTGGTGGTGGTGAAGAGAGGCGATCGTCAAACAATTACGTCTAGTGGTAATGAAAATGTGGGTGCTGGTCATGGTGTCTCTTCATCGTTTTGTCCTAGTGTTGCAAGATGGACTCAAGAGAAAGATAGCCAAGGTAGAGTATCGCACTGTCAGTATAATCTGAAACCTCGAGTTACAAAAGATTATCAAGTAAATTTTCCTCTTCTATACAAGACATCTCCTCTTTAGGTGAGAAGGAAGAACGGGTGGATGTTTTGCTGCAAAGAGTATGGGAATAGATGGAGAGAGAAGGCATTGAGGATCTTGTGCAGTATTTTAAGGGAAGAGAGGTTGATGGTGGTACCTCTCATTGATTGGATTTCTATTTTGATGGATTATGAAGATTTCTCTTTGGAATGTAAAAGGTGTGTGTTCACTGTCCAAAAAATATTGCATGTGGCATACTCTGTTTCAAGGTCAATGGGATATGTTTTGTGTAGTCTTGGATCATAAACAAAATTCCATGGCTAGAAAAGTATATTATGATTATTACAAGGAATTCTGTGTGTTTTATAGTGGGCACCTCGCTACACAATCAAGGGTCATGGTTGTTGTGAAATCTTAGTTTAAGCCATCATTCGTTATGCATATTGTTCAGTGGCAGTTCATTGTTGTGGAAGTGGAGTTTATGGATGAAACATTAAATAAATGCTTGTGGGGCTATAGGCACCTAATGGTGTTGCACAACATCGTCAGTTATGGGACAATTTATTGTGTTTGTGCAACGCTAAGCCTGGCTTTGTGTTGGGTGATTTTAATGTATGTGAATTACCAAAGCATGCTTCTACACCTCACTCTATTATGGATGGGCCAGCAGGGCAAATGTGTTTCCAATCAAGTTTTTAAACAAGATATGTGGTCGTGGCTACACCCGCATGAGAGAGGATTTACATATGCCTCTCAACAGGACGTGGGTTCAAGAGCTCGCGTCTCTGGACCGAATGTATATTTACCAACATGATTCTGTTTTGCCAGAGATATTGTCCATGCAAGTGGAATATAATCATATTTTGTCAGATCATTTCCCTTTGGTATTGGAGATGCATAGACATTCTGTGGATGCATATAGGCCCTTATTGGGAAATGCTCCTCTTAAGGTTAACTAGACTTTCTTGGAGCATATTGTTTTCCATCAGTTTCTGTTGCATGTGTTACAAAACTTTCAAGGCCATGTAATCTCTCTTGGGGTGTCAGCTTGGAAGTGTTGTATGTTTAATCTTCAAAAGCCTTCCCACTAGTATGGGATTCATAATGCATCATATTTCAAGCAGCCTAGAATCATTATTGGTTGATTTGAACCAGGTGGTTCAAGAGGATGGTTCTTGCCCTGACATTCAGATAGCTATTGATTTGTTGTCCCATCATGTTGCAGAATTACATGAGAATCAATATGTGAGATATAAGATTATGGCTCGAATGGATTCTAATTGTTGTTCACATATATTCTTTGCTCGTTTGTAGCAAAAGCATACACATGAGAATATTGTCAGGTAGAAAAGAAGTATTGACATATCTTGCTTGTGTTCTAGATGTGTGTATGGACTTTTATCGTCATCATTTGTTGGGCCCGCAGGGAGGTCATATCTCTTGATGTCATTCAAGCTGGAGAGTCTTTATTTCCCTTGGTTCATCACCAAGTATCAAATGTTTCTCAAATGAATTGGAAAGAGATATTTTTGAGGATGAGGTGGAAGATGTGTTGAAGCATTTGCCTACTAAAGGGAAAAGTACATGATGAGATGGGATCCCCAATGAGATTTTCACGAAATATGTTGATGAGTTGAAGGCACCTCTTGCTTCTATTTTTTAGGAGGTGTGGAATATAGGTATCATTCCTATGAGTTGGAAGATTGGGTTTATACGTTTATTGCCTAAAGTTCCATCCCCAGTTAGTCTACATTTGTGAGATCTCTATCCTCTTTGCGCATCAAACTCTAGGGCAGCGGAAGTAGCAACCTCACCCGCAGGGGCAGAGCTTCCCACTCGAGGCCTCGCCCAACGAATGTCCGGACAAGAGACTAATCCCTTGGCTCTTCCAAAACCGAACTCGGAAAAACCTCCCTCGCCTAGAAATGCGATTCCTCCAAGAAAATCTTCTAATGTAGTCAAGAGCCTTAACTATCCTTTGTATTCTGACCAAACCCATGGGTCACATGGCCGGATCAAAGGAGAAACTAGCACTTGGTTCATAGAGACCAATGCTTTTTTCCCCATCAAAAGAGGCACAGCCATTGATTCTTTTCCATAGAATAAGGATTATGCTGTGACTTACTTCAACTATCGTAACTTGAATCAGAAGTGAATTTTATTATAAGGATCCATCGATCCTTTCAAGAATTCCAGATTCCTTTCCCACGGAATCTAGGAATAAATCAACTATCGTAACTTGAATCAGAATTGAATTTTATTATAAGGATCCATCGATCCTTTCAAGAATTCCAGATTCATTTTCCACGAAATCTAGGAATAAATCAATCACACAAGTATTTACATTCGTCCAACTAAGCATGTTGCTGGTTTTTTTTTGGAAAATCCTTTTCCCCTTCAAAATTTACCCAAGATTCTATTTTTTGATAATCTAGACATATAATTCCAAAAGTGAAATATGTTCATGATTCCTCTTTCTGATTAAAATTTATCTATGTTTTCTCGATGCACCCCTATGAATATTTTCACATTCTTTTCTCTATTTTCCCAAAATAAAATATCATGAAAATCCCTCTTTTGCATAAGATATTTATGCACACCTACTAATTCATTTTTATCTAAACAAATTATATTCAAATTCCTTTCCATAATTCTCATAAATTGAATGAATCTAGAAAAACTTATGCATAACCTCCTTTATTTTTCTGGTAATTGAATAATGCTCAAAACTCCACTTTTACCATAAAATTTATTATGCGTAAATTCATTTCCTAATGATAAAAATTTTACCATAGTTTCCTCGCATTTTCTATGAAATGATAATACTCAAAATTCCACTTTTAATATAAAAAATATTTATGCATAAATTCAAATTCACTTTCTAAAAATTTTACCATAGCTTCCCCGTATCTTTTATGAAATGAGAATGCTCAAAATTCTACTTTTAGAATAAATTTTATTATGTATAAACCTTCATTTTCTAATGATAAAATTTTGTTTTTATTTATTATTTTCTTGTGGATAACTCTAAATTTTTCCATTTTTATTTTTATTTTCCAACCTTAATGAATAAGGATATCACATTTTTAAATTAAAAATAATTTAATAAGGCTTAAAACTTTGAACTAGGGGACTCCTTGGTTGACCCACTGTCCAAATCTAATGCAGCTTAGGAATTTTTGATTAAAATTCTGTTTCAGGGGATCACTTCTATTGGCTGGAAGAAAATATTTATCTAAAAATATTTCAAAATTGTGTTATCTCTCTCTAGAATATTCTCTCTCTCTAGATCAAAACAGGGTCGAACAAGATCCTTTTCCATTTCTAAAGGGGGAGATGATTACAAGAGACTGAAGGGGAGGTTCTTACATCTTTACATCACCAAAAGATGGAGGGAGGAATCTTACAATGTTAATGGAGACCAATCACATTGATGGGGGGGCCATGTATAAGATATTTCAAAGGTCATGTGACCAACATGTTGTAGTGTTTTTGTCCTACTTTGATTCATTCAAGGTAATATGGAATATTTTGCAAAATATAATAAATGTACAAATTAGAGTTGATTATGTAAGGGCTTTAAGGCAAGGGGTGGTTATGATTAAACTCGATATTTAAAAGGCTTATGATCATGTTAGTTGGTCCTTTCTTTCACAACTTATGCAGGCTATGGGATTTGGCCCTCGCCGTGTCTTCTTTGATTTATACTATTAGCCAACATGCAGTGGCTAGGCTTATGATTAATGGTGGGATGACTGAGCCCATTCAGTTGATGATCTCAGTCAGGCAGGGATGCCCACTTAACCGACTCTTGTTTGCAATTTTTACACATCCAATCTTATCTCCACTGGATAAGCTAGTGGAGGATGGTGAAGTTATCGGGCTTACACTTCCAAGTGGAGAGGAGATGGTTGGCCAAGCATTGGCAGATGATTCTTTCATGTTCATTAAGGCTCAAAGAGATAATGTTTAGAAGGCTTTGGATGTTTGGGGGGGAGGGAACGAGGAGGAGAGAGAAAATTTAGAAAAAAAACCTTTTCCCAACTAGCGTAGAGAGAGAGAGAGAGGCGGGGAGGGAAAGTGGGAGATATTTCTTATTTTTAATTTTTGCTAAATTAAGAGAGAGGGAAAGAGAAAAGAGGGGGGGTCAGAGAGAGGGAGAGAGAGACAGAGTGTGTGTAGAGGAGAGAGAGTGATTTTTAAAAAAAAACAAAAACAAAAACCAAGCCCCATTCCAAGTGGCAGAGCTTGCCACTTGGAATGGGGCTTTCAAAAAACAAAACCAAGTTTTCTTTTTTTTTCTCAATTATTTTTTAAATAATTTTTATCTTCAATTTTTTATACTTTTCAAAAATTTGAGAGAGAGAGAGGAAGAGAGTCTGAAAATTTTAAAAAAGATTTTTTTTCTTATTTCAAAGAGAAAGGAAGTGAGAGAGAGAGAGAGAGAGAGAGAGAGAGAGAGAGAGAGAGAGAGAGAGAGAGAGAGAGAGAAATTTTAAAAAAACCCCATCCCAAGTGCTGAGCTCGCCACTTGGGATGAGGCTGATATTTTTTGTTTTCCCAATATTTTAAACAAAATTGAGAGAGAGAGAGAGAGGATAGATAGTGAAAATTTTAAAAAAAAACAAAAAACAAAAACCAAGCCCTATCCCAACTGGCGAGCTCACCACTTGGGATGGGGCTTTCATTTTCCATACATTTTTTTAATCTTTTTTTGTAATTTGATAGAGAGAGAGAGAGCTTCCATGGACTCTTCACCACCCACCACTAGTTTCAAAATGGTGGTCAGGTTCCTTAAGACACTCAAGTGAGTGCTTACTGAGTGACCTCAACCCACACTTTTTTGATAGGAAGATCCTGGGTGATTCGATGCACTATCATGAGGTATAAGATCGTCTCCGATGGGCTTTCCAGATCTTAAGTGCATGTATGTATGATTTGATAAGCTACTTTGATGACCCAATTTAGTTTTGATCAGATTTTGTTGATCTGTTTCTGAGGCCGTGAGATTGCAGAGAACAGTTCATGGCGTGAAGTGTCAGAAAACAGCTCACGTCATGAACATTTTTTTGTACTTTCATGTGTTCATGTTTTGTTTCTCTTGGGGTCAAAATTCCTCGTCCTTGTTGTAGGTGTCACTCCTTTCCAGACCTTCGTAGCCTTAACCTGACTATACCAAACTCGTGCGTTGGATGGGACTATACCATGAGTTTGCAGGAAAAAGTTCACATCCTGTGAAAGTCTTCTAAAATGGTTCACGTCGTGAACAAAAAATGGTTCACACCGTAAGGAGTTCTGAAATGGTTCATGTCATGCCTATGGTTGGAGAAGAAGGCAAGTGTATGTGCTCGGGGCATGTGTTCACACGTCGAGGTGCATGTTTGGGGGTGCACCATTCGATGAGGGCTCTCCATAAATCATTTCTCCCTCACGGCCAAACGTGTTTGGCATGGTAGCCACATGTGAATGTACCATGGTCAGGGTGCAACCTAATGAAATGGGGACACTTGCGGCTCGAGGGGCTCACTCTATGCAAACACTCTATATCACGTACGTTCAAGTCCTAATTTAAAAACCCCTTATCTGTAAATTTTTCATGAATAAAATACACCCTTTCTCTATTGACTCTATAAATACCCCGCTTAAATGGTGCCCTTCTGTATGTAAAAATATATATAAAAAGGGGATTAAAACCTTTTGTTGAACCCTCGTGCTATGCTCACATATTGATGAGTGACCCCCTCGAGACTTACGGCATGCAACCATGACCAAAAGGTGTCCATGGTATGCGTTGAAGCTTAAACAAGCTTCAACAATGTGCGCGCGTATCCGAAATAGAAGTTTTGGCTCTCTTTCTGCTTACGGGTGAACGCACCCTTAAGGTGAAAAAAGGTCTTTAGGTGTTTTGTGTGTATACAAACCCACCCTAGTTAGTCAGGGAGTTAGACCTTAAGCACCTCTAAAGATTTTATTTTTTTTAAAATTTTCTTTCAAGAGCATACACCCATACACTTATAACTGAACGATCGTGTGCTTAGGAGTGAACGACCATGCGCTTTAGGACTGAAGGACCATGGCTTTTTTTTAAAGAAATTTTTCTCTTGAGATAATTTTTCCAAGAGCGTACGCCCATATGCTTATGAGTGAAGAGTTGTGAACATAGGAGTGAATGGGTGTGGCTTAGGAGTGAACGACTGTGGCTTAGGTGTGAACAACCATAGCTTTTTTTAAGATTTTTTTTGATATTTTTTTTTGAGAGTGCGCTCGTACGCTGATAAGTAAATGGTCGTGGACTTAAGAATGAACTACCGTAGCTTAGGAGTGAACAACCATGGCTTAGGTGTGAATGGCCATGGCTAAGTTTTTTTTTTAAGATTTTTTTCCCAGGAGCGTACACATGATACGCTTATGATGAGTGAATGGTCGTGGGCTTAGGAGTGAACGGCCATGGCTTAGGTGTGAATGGCTATGGCTAAGTTTTTTTTTTCGATAGCATACACCTGTACGCTTATGAGTGAACGGTCGTGGGGTTAGGAGTGAATGGTAGCTTAGGTGTGAATGGCCATGGCTTAAGTTTTTGGGAAAAAAGTTTTATTTTAAAGGATTTTTTTGGGGTGTCAGTTCGTATGTCCGTACGCTTATGTCCGTACGCCGTGCGATTTTGAATTTGGGTTGGGTGGAGATTTGAACTTTTAAGTGAGGGACAACCAAGATTCCCTCATTAATGACAAGTAGGTGGGAAGAGGCTAAAGTTAGAGGTCAACTCTAGACTAGTGGTTTTTAACTAATCTACATACACTCTAACTTAACTAAAAAATAATCTTCCCTAATCCCACTATGAATCACTCTTTAACCCTCTTTTTTGCTCTCTAATTACTCCCTAATGGTGAGGAGTTTTGAGATGGGAATTTGATAGGTGGATTAGCAATGTTTAGGCTAACTTAATGATGTGATCATCCCCAATTAATCCTTCTAATTAGGTCTCTAATTAACCCACTCACAAGAGGGAAAATTAGGCAAATGAGACCTAATTGTGTTAATTCTCACTAATTGTGACTTAATGTGAATGATCTAGGCATGGGTTTAGGTCAAGAAAAGTGTTTAGAACACTAATTCCATTCCCATTAGTCCAATTGCAAGCAATTAGACTCAATGTTTTTGATTTTTAGCTCTCTTTAAGCTCGCTAATCACACTAACTAGTAAATTATTGATAATTAGTTAAAATTAAGAGATTGTTTGTAATTTTTATGTTTTTTGGTTGACTAGGGTTCTATCTTACATTGCTAAGCTACCTATGTACACAAATCTAACAAAAATCATAATTGAAAGTTAAAAACTAACAAAAAACACTCTATGTTTAAGCAAAAACCCTCTCTTTTGAGCTCTCTAATCACTCAAATCTCTAGTTTTTTTTGCTTAAACCCTTGCTAATCCTATTCCTAACCACAAGATATGCACAAAATAAAAAAAAATTAACAAAAAATTTAATCAAACCAAAATCGAATACCATAGTTACTCACTTGGCACTACGCAATGGAGACTCCGTCGGATTCGAATCAAGGAGGAAGGCTTCGGACTAGCCTTCCTTGATGAGTTGGATGTTAAGCTCACCCTAACGTTGACGAATTGGATGCCTATATTTTGTTCTTCCATTGTATTTCTTTTTAAGATCAAAAAATTCTCTAGTGTTTATCTTGTCAGTGTGGTTCTCTTGGGAGGTGATAGAGGCCATATTTCAAGAAAATCCCCCTCAGCATCTATTTCCCACTAAAGTAAACTTTCTAAACAATAATCCAATTTGCACTGGCCTCATCTCCCATGAATCCCCTAAATTTAGCTACATCATATCAACTCTTTTTTACAGTAGCATTCAACATCTTCCAAAACTCTATTTGGGCATATCTATCATCAACCTTAAACTCACACATTGTAATTGTCAATAATTCCTAAAGGTATGGGTCATAAACATAGCTCCCATTGTTGTAGAACACCCTGGCACTCTATGGACATGGTCAAAGTGCACCCACATGTCTTGCAGATTCCCTCCAAGCCTCATCCTATTCACTAAATCTAATCCACTTCATGGTCCAATTGTCCACATCTTAAAGACAGTTGGCTATAGTTTCATGTCTAATTCATCAAGAAATAATATATTGTGAATAAACGGATACCTAATGCAATTTTTTAGATCAAGGATGGCCTCTAATCCCTTGGGACCATACATGGTATCTTTTCTAGCCTCCTTCATACATCTTTTAATCCTCTTTTTATCTCACAATGGGGTAATTACCTTCTCTTCAACATCCTTCTTTCGTTCTCTCCACTCTAAATGGATGATTATGGTGCCCAAGATGTATAGCACATCTAGTGGAATGCTCATGATCTCTTGGTATATAGTAATACATAATAGGAGGGCATTGCTTTATGCATTCTAGTGGCACTTTGTAGTGGGCACACTCCAAAGTCCTAGTGTCATCATTTAGAACACATACATGGGGGGACCTTTTTGGCTTTACCCAACCATTGTGTCTCATTAACCACTAAACTTCTTGCTAAGTATGGACAATCCAAATTATAGCATCTTAGATGTCCCACACACCTACTTAACCTCACAATGCCACGACAGCGATCACAGCTACATGTAACATAGTATGCCCAAACATGGCTTTCACTTCTATGCTCCATCCTCACCATTGTGGAGTCATCCTTGCATGGGAGTTCAAAGGCAACGTAATCATCATATGAGATAGGGAGTTCCTACATAGCATGTATGTTTTGCACATGTTTATAAGCTGCATGTGTACTATTGTACTCAGAGTTTGAACCTCCATTTTAACTCCCTCACTTCCAAGTGCTAAAGGATCGAGGGAAAACCTCTTGTTTTGAATATCAAAATACTCCTGTAAGCCTGAAATTGACATCTCACAAGACCTTTGATCCTAGTGAAGTAGAGGTTTGGTTCCACTTGTCGGTCCATATATAGTCACACAATGGGGCATTTGGAAGAGAACTAACCAACACACACCTATTGAGCACTGAGCAACTAAAAAATACTCAAATTTAGCTATCAAAGAAGAGAGAAAAATGTATATAGTAGTCAAAAACGAGTGGGTAATATGGAGAAGATTATCAATTATTAATTTTGAAGTAAATTCTGTTATTATTTAACGTTTGAAATTATTGTATGTATTTGATTTTACCAGATTTTTTGTGTTTTGTAAAAAAAAAATATGTTATATTTTTAGATTGCAGTTACATGAATATCCTAGCCATTACAAAGCTACTCCACACCCCCCACTATCAAATCATTGATGCAAAGATCATATTTCCCCCACTACTGTCAATCAATGTTTATAACCAACTTCATGATGTAATGGTTGGCTCGCATTTTCCAGGTTATATTTGTGTGATAAAATACTCTCTTCGATACTACACGATGCTTCATCTCATAATATATATATATATATATTATTACAATCAAAATAAATGGATAAATATATATTTATTCATACACATATATATTCATTTAAAATTTTAAATAAATATAGAAACACACATATATATTATCATATGTATAACCTAATGTTGAAATTATTTTTATATAATTTAATATTATAATATAGTTTATAATGTTGAATTGTATAATTTATTTTATAATGTTTTATAAAAATAGAGTAAGTAATTTCACATATTTTAAGTGAATATATATATATATATAATCGTAGGTATAATGAAATGTTTAAACTATATTTATCTAATTTTATATATGAGAATCAAAACATATATCAATTTTTGATATCTTTAATCAGATATCGGACATCAATTTTTACACCAAAACATATATCAATTTGTGATATTTTAAATCAGACATCAATGTCCATTTTTTATGTCTTCTTTTCACTTACAGGTACCGTATTTAAAAAAAAAACAAAGTTCTTATTCTTCACTTCTGTAAATCACTTGTACTTGAGGAGTCTCCCTCTCAAAGCGCCTTCATTTCTCTACCTCTCACATTATGATGGCTCCATCAAAATACGTTGGGTAAGTGCCGGGGTGCCCTCTCTCTCAGAGAGCACAAGGAGCGTTTCTTACCTCCCCCTACTTGGGCGTAATCCCTTTGGCTGCATGGCTGAAATTTTTGATATTTAGGGTGGGGCTCTTTGATATTTAGGGTGGGGCTCTTTGAGTCATTGATAAGCATTGGCTGCATGGCTGTATGGCTGAAATTTTTGATATTTAGGGTGGGGCTCTTTGAGTCATTGATAAGCATCCCACATCGACGCGAGCTGCTTTGCCCATGGCTAAGGGTGCTCCATGTATTTGTATGGCATGGAGAACATCTATGTATCTTGCTTAGAGGCTTTGGAGACCATGTATGGATTTTGTGTAAAGCACATGTCAATAAAGTCGTGCATTCTAGCTGCCTCATATGATATTTGTTATGGAATTTGCTTGATATGATATTTGCTATAGCATTGGGCTTTAGATCTACGACATCAGGGCAATAAAGGGGCCAAAGCAACCTGTGTCAATGCGAGTTAATATTGAGAACATCTATGCATGTCTTTGCATAAAGTAGGTTGCTAGAAAAGTTCTCAAAGGCCATATGGCATGGATGCTCAATGGCATGGGGGTTGCTCAAAAAGTGCTCAGAAGCCTTGGAAACGTATACATAATGTGAACTCTCCTTCATTACACTAGTAGCAAAATAGTCCTTGGCCAGGATAGCCCTATGGCCCTATGAGCTATTTCATTGGAAAAAAAAAGGGCTAATGTGAATTGCTTTGGCCCCTTTTTTCCTTATTCCATAGCCCATTAAGCTCAGGTGCAACAGTGAACATGTATGCAATATGTTATGACATATACCATTGATTGAGAAGAATAGGTGTATGAATGTAACCACTTGTACTACGCTAATAGCATGTATGTGTTGGATTTTGTGACCAAGTCTTAGGAGATCCTTATGGCTCTATGAGCGATCTCATTGGGAAAAAAAGGGGCCAAAGTAGCCCAACCAACATGGGCTGCTTTGGCCCCTTTTTTTCTTATGCCAGAGACCATTAAGCTCAAGTGCAATAGTGAACATGTATGCAATATTTTATGCCATATCTAGCATTAATTGTTGAGAAGCATAGGTTTATGGATGAAACCCCTTGTACTGCACTAATAGCAAGTATGTGTGGGATTTTGTAACCAAGTCTCGAGAGATCCTTATGGCTCCCTCAGCTAATGCCATTGGAGAAAAGGGTGCCAAACTAACCCACACCGATGCAGGCTACTTTGGCCCCTTTGTTTAGAAATGTTCTAATCATGTTCTAAAGAGAAAATCATGAGAGAAATGTTCTAATTAACAAGAAAAGCTCAAGGCCCATAAAAAACAAGATAAGATAAATTACTATTGTTAATTTTAAGCAAATTGGATTAAGTTAGAGAGTGCATAATTCTATAAGGCATGTTCTAGAGAAAGGCTAGTGAGAGAAATATTCTAATTAACAAAAAAAGCACAAAACTTGAAAAGTAAGTTTAGATAAATGATTAAGGTTCATTTTGAGAAAATTGGATAAAGCGAAAGAGTACAAATTTCTATTAAGACCTTCCCATGTGCACATATGCACCTCCTAACACATTAATTAAGAAAAAGAAAAAAACAATTTTAGAAAATATTCTCGGAGTTAAATGTGATAGTTAAAATATTTCTTATACTCATTAAAAATAGACCTAGGTGTGTATGAAAAATATTGGCCTAGGCATTTGTATGAGGGAAAAAGTAAAATAAATTGTCTAAGGTTTAATGGGTAAGGTTAAAGGCCTACAGTTGAATGGAAAGGCCTAAGGTTTAAAATGGTTAAGGTTAAATGCCTAAGGTTGAATGTTGAGGTGAAAGAAATAAATTAAATGAGAAGAAAATTATGGAGAGTATTAGTTGGAATGAATCATGTATGATAAGAGTAAGGGTTAGTTGCATGAAAATTGGTTGGTTTCATGTAGAATAAGGTCTAGTTGTATTAGATTAGATCGGTTACATGCATTAGTTAAGTGGGGGTGTATTGTTAGTGCCCCTTAATTTTTCTTGAGGTCTACATAGTACATTTTGCATCAAAATCCATGTGTATAGTAGGTTTTGTACAAGACTAGTGCATAGGGTACCCATAAGGTACTTCATCTACATCATCTTATATGACATTGTAGAGCTCAAAAGCAAGCGAGTTTCTTATAGAGCAAGGGATCACCACCATAAACTATTTTATCATCTCCATCAACCCCAAAGTTAATAGGCCATAAAAAGGTACAACATTTGTAAATAATCATGGTTATGCATTTTCTTATCTATTCTTACAAATGAATTGTTTAAGTCATTTTGTTTTAAGTTAAATATATAAATGATTAATACTATGTTAAATTACTGAACATTACCCTAGACAAAGGCTAATATCACCTTAGTATATATTTTTAAAGGCCTCCCTGCAAGGTCCAATTGTTATGGTAATTAATTTATTGGGTGATCCAATAAGTAAAAAGAATATCTTGGGTGACCCAAGTGCACATATGGTTAATTTGGTTGTGAGTGAATCCAACCAACTGTGACATGTGTGACACATATAAGAAATGTGTGAGTTTGATTGTGTCATGGTTTGTCTGTCCATCCTTCTGTAGTTAATTGGGGACGCCTAATTACCACTATGTTCAAGGCATGGCACTTGGGTGATTCCAAATATTCCATGTGTAGGACATATGAAATCAGGGATAGCTGGAACTAAGTGTGGATTTATTACTTATGTGCTGTCGTGGACTTGTAGCTTGTGTTGCTAACTCATAGTGTGTTTGAATGGAAAACCTTGTAGGTTGGTGAGATTGACGTGATGGCGGCGATATGGTGCGAGCTATTACTGGGATCGTTCTCATTTTGATATTTTTGCCATAGTGTCTACTATGAGATTTTATATTTGGCCGCCCCATTTTGATGTATTCGGACAGGGACCTATTGAGCCGCCCACTTTTGTTATATTAGGCATGGATTTATTTATTTGCATGTGAATTAGCCCCTGGGGTTCATTTTGTAATTATCATTTAGTGTTTAGATAGGAACACTTTACTTAAGGGCGGTTGCAAGATGAGCGTACTCACTTTCGTTCACTCTCTCTAAAATTGGGACATCCACGCATCTCAGGCGGAGTACCTCGATCGTGATATCGCTATCAATTAAAACACGACACGTGCCTCCCAAGCCTAAAAAGTGACATATCTCGAATGAGATACCAACTAATGCCACGCTAGTAGTAGCAGGTCCGGGTTTCTAGTCATCGTCTCCATGTCACCAATACAGGTCACCGCCACCACACTATCTCGATCGAGATATTCATGCCACTTGGATCCACATCAATGCCATGCTGTATCCCCCTATGCATATTTGACTAGCCCATCTCCACTGTCCACGTATCTTGAACGAGATATTGAAATAAAATCTTGACCATCCATTGTTCGAGGTTTAGAGATGCAATCTCCACTGTCCACATATCTCGAACGAGATATTGAGATCAAATCTCGACCATTGAAATACCTCGTTCTTCGAGGTAAAGAGATGCAATCTCCACCGTTCACATATCTTGTTTGAGGTACAGAGATACAATCTCCACCGTCCATTCACGCACATTGGAAGATGCGATCCCAGCTATTTAAATATCTCGATCGAGGTATTTTAATCTCGGGGGGTCACTCGTATAAATATGTAAGTATCACGTGGGTTCAACAGAAGGACATTTTAAATATTTAAATCTTACAGAAATATATTTACAGAGGGGATTTATTTATTGTATTTTAAAAAAAATTACAGATTTGAATAGGAAAGGATACATTATATTCACTAAAAAATTCACAGATAAGGGACTTTTTAAATAGGCCTTGAACGCACGTGATATAGAGGATTTACATATAGTGACCCCCCCCCCCCCCCCCCGACATTTTAATGAATCTCGACCGTCGACATACCTCGGTCGTGGTAATGACTTAAAATCTAAGCCGTCCATGTACCTCGAACGAGATACTAATATCAAATCTAAGCCATCCATGTACCTCGAACGAGATACTAATATCAAATCTCAGCCGTCGATCCTTCATCAATCCTAAAATTAAGTGTGTATCTTGGCCATTTGTTTCACTAACCCTAAAATCCAGAGCGTACATCTTGCAAACCCTAAAGTGCATGATGCCACCGAACCTCGTTTGAGGTTATAAAATCGAAAAACTTTTTTTTGTTGCATTAGTGGGCCCATTAGCATTGTTTTATAGCTTCATTAGTGCTACTTATTAGCACTAAGCATTAGACCCTTCACATTGGACCTTTCACATTGGACCTTTGTGTTAGGCTTAGGTTTTAGCATGGAGTCACACGAGGAGGGCCGTTCGTCTATTGTGGACCTTATCGTGGAGATAGACCACGAGTTAGCGGCTATCCGTAGGAGTGCTAGAGACACACCATCTATATTACATATCGTGGCAGACTTGGAGGCGATGCTTTTGTCCCTTCGTAGCCTTCACGATATTGTTTATGTAGATGAGTGGATAGCCCACCATCGCACTGCTCCTAAGTCACATGGCCTGACATATCATCAGGTATGTGATCTTGGTCCGATTAGGGATGGAGCCTACTTAGATCGTTTCCTAGAGTCGTGGGATGAGCAGGCAAGCCCCTTACTATTTCGCGGTGTTTGCATCCTCCTATGGCGGCACATATCTATAGTCGATATGTTGCCGCATATGGGAGGATGTCGAACAACCGCCAAATTCTCATATACTTCGCAAAGCAATTATATGCGGAGATTGTCTTAGGGGAGGAGGTGGATTACACTAGCCAAGTGGTGGTGCTGGCCGAGGCCGTCTCTAGGACTAGGGTAGGCGGCCTCCACCAACCCTTTATGTAGCTCCTACAGATCCTTCATTTGTGCCTATATCGATAGTCGAGGCTCTTGGCACCCAAGTTGGCATCGACGTACGGAGTACCACATGGAGAGCATCCAGCACGTGGTGCGCTTGTTCTCACGATCGATACTGATGACAGATGTCGAGGTATTTACATATTTATTACTTCTTAAGTTTTTTTAGTCATTTATTTACATGTTTATATGTACTTTTCTATATTTTTACATGAGTGGCATGGTTGATTATGTCACGTAGGGTCCCACACCTACCACTGAGATACTCACTCAGGAGTTGGTAGAGGCGAGAGCAGAGATTGACCGCCTTAAAGCGGCATTATACATATGGCTGAGGCAGCTACTGTAGAGACATGGCATGTGAGAGAGTCTGACATCTAGTAGGTAGGTTTCTCTTGCACGTAAAGAGTTATAATTAAGGTCCTAAGTTATAAATTTCTTTAAGTAATACCTAATGAGAGAGACTAATTAATTATTTTTATGCTTTACTTTTTTGCGTAGGCTCGGATTGAGGTAGAGAGTTCTAGAGTTGAGGCGCAACATCACATGATTATGGAGCGGATTGCACAGCATAGGGCAGAGCAGTTGATGCTACATGTTCGAGAGTTCCGCAGATCCTCAGACACGTGACAGTGCCCTACTTGCCTTTATATCCACGGCCTGTTGTATATAGAGGTTTTTTGACGACCTCTCCCTCAGGATGCACCACCATTCCTACATGATGCCTGTTGCGCTCTCTGTATCAAGGACATTGACAGTATTGGTGATATGTCGTGGGATGTGGACATTTTTTCCATTTGTCTTACATCACCTAGGAGCTAGTACGCTTCTTCTCAACATGTCCCTCTTGCCGTGCTGCACGCGTCGACCTAGCGACATATAGAGTTTTGGGCATTGATGATCTTCACCCAGGCCTCATTCGAGTAGATGCTAGGACTGGCAGGCCTCTTGATTTTATCTCAGCTACTACTGACTTGGGACTTGACGCTGCCATGACAGAGATCAGGAGCCTGAGGTGCCTTCAGAGATTGAGTGGAGTGCACATGAGTTTGATGCATACCAGAGAGTCCTTCACGAGAGCCAGATCACAACATACGAGCGTGTGGGTGGTGCTGGTCCTAGTGGCACCTCGGGTGATGGTGCTAGCAGCAGTGCTTCTTCTCATGAGTAGCGTGTCCTTACAGCAGAGGAGCTTACATGAGCAGAGTGGGCAAACACGTACCATTGCTGATTATAGATTTTGGGTTTACAGACAGAGACGTCTTGCAGTAGCACGACGTAGAGAGAGGGAGAGGGCTATAACAGCTTATAGGACTCGTGAGCTCCCGAGTACACCGGCACCAGCTCATGATCCTGCCTTTGAGGCAGACCTCACTGCGCAGATATTTGACGACCCCCGCAGAGCCGGCATAGCCCCCTCGATGTGCACACAGTAGCCTCCTCGACGTGCACAGCAGCCTCGACGCGCACCTCGACCAACAGTTAGAGATGATGATTTTGATTGGGTTGCCATTGATAGTGACTAAACTCAGACTAGCTCGGTTAGCTCACTTACATTGTACTTAGATTTATGGGCAGTGACTATGAGTTTTTTTATTATTGAGTATCATTACATTTTAGTTGATGTTCTTGATTTTTTAAAATTTTTTAACGCTTTGGCTATCATATTGTTTGTTGAAAATCTCCATGCCATCGTACCCAAACATGCTCCGATATGGGGGGAACCACACTTTGCAAGCAAGTGGGGGGGAGCCCACCCCCACATGCTTGCAAAGTTTGGTCATGATCGGAGCATGTTTGGGTTAGTAATTAGTGCCCACTGTGGATTTTTCAAGTCTCTTGGTGCTTAAGAGGCCATGGAAAATCCGGGCCTTCCCCATATCATCATACCCAAACATGCCCCGATGGAGGGAACCAAACTTTGCAAGCATGTGGGGGGAGCCCACCCCCCACATGCATGCAAAATTTGGTCATAATCGGAGCATGTTTGGATTGGTAATTAGCGCCCAGTGTGGATTTTTCAAGTCTCTTGGTGCTTAAGAGGCCATGGAGAATCCAGGCCTTCCCCATACCATCCTACCTAAACATGCTCCGATGGACCAAACTTTGCAAACATGTGAGGGGGACCCACCCCCACATGCTTGCAAAGTTTGGTCATAATTGGAGCAGCATGTTTGGATTGGTAATTAGCGCCCACTGCGGATTTTTCAAGTCTCTTGATGCTTAAGAGGCCATGGAAAATCCGGGCCTTCCCCATACCATCGTACCCAAACATGCTCCGATGGGAACCAAACTTTGCAAGCATGTGGGAGGGGCCCACCCCCACATCTTTGTAGAGTTTGGTCATAATCCGAGTGTGTTTAGAATGGTAATTAGCGGCCAGTGTGGATTTTTCAAGTCTCTTGGTGCTTAAAAGGCCATGGAAAATCCGGGCCTTCCCCATACCACCGTACCCAAACATGCTTTGATGGGGACCAAACTTTGCAAGCATGTGGGGGCGACCCACCCCCACATGCTTGCAAAAGTTTGGTTACAATCGGAGCATGTTTGGATTGGTAATTAGCACCCAGTGTGGATTTTTCAAGTCTCTTGGTGCTTAAGAGGCCATGGAAAATCTGGGCCTTACCCATACCATCATATCCAAACATGCTCCGATGGGAACCAAACTTTGCAAGCATGTGGGAGGCCCCCCCCACATGTTTGCAAAGTTTGGTCACAATAGGAGCATGTTTGGATTGGTAATTAGCTCCCAGTGCGGATTTTTCAAGTCTCTTGGTGCTTAAGAGGCCATGGAAAATCCGAGCCTTCCCCATACCATCATACACAAACATGCTCCGATGGGGACCCAACTTTGCAAGCATGTGGGGGGGACCCACATGTGGGGGGGACCCAACTTTGCAAGCATGTGTGGGGGACCCACCCCCACATGCTTGCAAAGTTTGGTCACAAAATCGGAGCATGTTTGGATTGGTAATTAGCGCCCAGTGTGGATTTTTCAAGTCTCTTGGTGCTTAAGAGGCCATGGAAAATCCAGGCCTTCCCCATACCATCGTACCCAAACATGCTCCGATGGGGACCAAACTTTGCAAGAATGTGGGAGGAGCCCACGCCCACATGCTTGCAAAGTTTGGTCACAATCAGAGCATGTTTGGATTGGTAATTAGTGTCGATTGCAAAATTTTCCAGTCTCTTAGTGCTTAAGAGGCCATGGAAAATCCGGGCCTTCCCCATACCATCATACCCAAACATGCTATGATGGGGACCAAACTTTGCAAGCATGTTGGAGGGACCCACCCCCAAATGTTTGCAAAGTTTGGTCACAATCAGAGCATGTTTGGATTGGTAATTAGCGCCCAGTGCGGATTTTTCAAGTCTCTTGGTGCTTAAGAGGCCATGGAAAATCCAGGTCTTCCCCATACCATTGTACCCAAACATGCTCCGATGGAGACTCAACTTTGCAAGCATGTGGGAGGGGCCCACCCCCACATGCTTGCAAAGTTTGGTCACGATCGGAGCATGTTTGGATTGGTAATTACCGGCCAGTGTGGATTTTTCAAGTCTCTTGGTGCTTAAGAGGCCATGGAAAATCCGGGCCTTCCCTATAATACAATCGTATCCAAACATGCTCCGATGGGGACCAAACTTTGCAAGCGTGTGAGAAGGACCCACCCCCACTTTCTTGCAAAGTTTGGTCACAATCTGAGCATGTTTAGATTGGTAATTAGGGCCTAGTGTAGATTTTTCAAGTCTCTTGGTGCTTAAGAGCCCATGGAAAATCCGGGCCTCCCCATAGCATCATACCCAAACATGCTCCGATGGGAATTAAACTTTGTAAACATGTGGGGGGGACGCACCCCCACATGCTTGCAAAGTTTGGTCACAACAATTAGAGCACATTTAAATTGGTAATTAGCGCGCAGTGCGGATTTTTCAAGTCTCTTGGTGCTTATAAGAGGCCATGGAAAATCCGGGCCTTCCCCATACCATCATACCCAAACATGCTCCGATGGGGACCAAACTTTGCAAACATGTGGGGGCAACCCACCCCCACATGCTCGCAAAGTTTGGTCACAATCAGAGTATGTTTGAATTGGTAATTAGCGCCCAGTGCGGATTTTTCAAGTCTCTTGGTGCTTAAGAGGCCATGGAAAGTCCGGGCCTTCCCCATGGCATCATACCCAAACATGCTTCGATGGGAGCCAAACTTTGCAAGAATGTGGGAGGGGCCCACCCTCACATGCTTGCAAAGTTTGGTCACAATCGGAGCATGTTTGGATTGGTAATTAGTGCCCAGTGCGGAATTTTCAAGTCTCTTGTGCTTAAGAGGCCATGGAAAATCCGGGCCTTCCCTATACCATCATACCCAAACATGCTTCAATGGGAACCAAACTTTGCAAGCATGTGGGAGGGACCCACCCCCACATGTTTGCAAAGTTTGGTCACAGTCCGAGCATGTTTGGATTGGTAATTAGCGCCCAGTATGGATTTTTCAAGTCTTGGTGCTTAAGAGGCCATGCAAAATCCGGGCTTTCCCTATACCATCATACCCAAGCGTGCTCCAACGGGAACCAAACTTTGCAAGCATGTGGGAGGGGCCCACCCCCACAATGCTTGCAAAGTTTGGTGATTTTCAACAAACAATATGGTGATGGTGATTTTCAACAAACGATATGATAGCCAAAGTGTTAAAAAATCAGAAAACCATGAACATCAACTAAAATGTAATGATCCTCAATAATGAGAAAACTGTTGAAATATCGAGCTCGTCTAGTGAGGCGGTGGACACTGATGACCCGCCTGGGGGATATGCCCCACACTTACACCACTTGCATGGTTGGTGAGATCTTGGGTGATATGCGGCCAGTGGGATGACAAGCTGTGTGACAGCCATTCTAGAGACTGGCATAGTTATAGCGCCAGCTCATTTAGTCGGGTTCACACTATAGAGAACCCGTGTATGTATTTGGTTGAGTACCTTTCATATTGTGTGTACTCTTATTCTTGTATATGGTGTGTTTAGTGTTGAGTGAAGAAGAAGAAGATTTTCAGCCTCTCACCTTGTGTGTTCTCTATCAAGGTTTTGTGAGTGTGTGTGTGTGTGTGTGTGCTTGCAAGAGCTCAAGCTCTCTTCCCCCCTGCATCTTTTCATGTATCAGAGCCTAGTTCGTGCTAAGGGCTGAGCTGCAAGCAAGAGAACCACAGGAAGCGGTACGAGGGTAAGAGCTTCAACTACTCTTCCTTATTTGTGTTGGTGACTACACCCTTGTCGGGAGCTCTACGGGAGGCATCGGCAAATGATCTCTGATTGAGGAGCTTTCTTCGCGGGAGCAAAGCTATAGGGCAACTATATTGTCCTATCGGGGGCGGACAGAATTTTCTGGGCCGAAAACGTGTTTCGGGCGCGTCTAGACCTCCGTTTTTCAGAAAGCAGGCGATTTCGAGCACTGCGGGTAAGTCATCGATTCTCTGCAGAACTCTGTTTTAAGAACTACAGGAAGACAGATTGAATTTGCAGACACTGTGGGTGCTGCAAAGAGGTCTACAGTTGCCATTAGGTGTATGTATGCACATTGAAGTCACTGGTTGTGACATTTGAGAGTACTACAGTACCGCTGCAGAAAATACAACAGTTTGTGTAGAAAAACCAGAGTGTTGTTTCTGGTAAAATTGTGTTTGGCAAGATGTCAAATGATGGGATAACCCAGATTGTGGCTGAGAAGCTTGATAAGAATAACTTACATGCTTGGAGGTTCAGGTTGACGAATTTCCTGATGGGAAAAGGCTATTGGGACTACATAGAAGGTGAGCATGAAGAGGCACCGGAGATACCGGATATAAATCCAACTGCTGCAGATGTGAAAGAGTTTAAAGACTGGAACCAAGGAGCCAGGAAGGTTATGTATTGGCTCTCCATTAGTATACAGGACACCATGATTGGGCACATTCAGGATGCCAAGTCCCCCAAGGAGGCGTGGGACACCTTGGTAAAGCTCTATGAAACAAATACCAAGGCATGTAAGATACAGTTGAAGAATGAACTTCATACTGTGGAGAAAAAGAGCATGTCTGTGAATGACTATGCACTGAAGATAAAGGGTATTGTGGAATTCCTTGCATCTATTGGTGTGTCAGTAGATGATGATGACAAGGTGGAAGTCTGTCTACGTGGCCTCGGGCCACAATACAAGGCATTCAAGACGTCCATTCAGACTCGGGAAAACATTCCCAACTTTACAGATTTGGTGTTTATACTGATTATCGAAGAGAAGAGCTTGGGTGAAGACCAACAGTCTTCACAAAACAAAAACAGTTTAGAGCAACATGCCTTCTACACGAGTTCAGGAAGAGGACGAGGTAGAGGAGGTCGTGGACGCGATCAAGGAGGCGGCCGAACAGGTAATCAGAATTATGGCCAGCAGCAGCAGCAACAACAACAGTCCCAGAATCAACAACAACAACAACACGTAGGTGGAAGAGGCAAATTCAGAGACAGGGGGAGTCAAAGAGGCCGTGGAAATTGGCAAAGGCAATATAATGACGCACGTGAATGCTATTATTGTGGTAAGCCTGGACATGTGCAGGCAGAATGTTATAAGAAGCAGGCTGACATGCAAAATGGGAAAGTGCAGCAAAACAACTATGCATCCTCAAGCAGAAATAATGAGGATAATGAAAGGTTGTTTGTTATGCAGCATGTCGTGAATGCCATGTCTGAAAATGTTGATGTAGCACAAAAAGATAATGTATGGTATATGGATTCAAGCGCTTCAAACCACATGACGAGTCATGGGGAGTGGTTCAAGGAGATGAAAAACTCGGAAAGACCAGGTTTTGTGGAAACAGGGGATGACACTGCTCATCCAATTGCCCATGTTGGAGATGTGCCATTGTCTATGCAGGATGGCAAAGTGAAGTACCTTGCAAATGTACTTCATGTACCCAACATAATAAAGAATCTGGTTTCAATTGGCCAGATGATTGAGCAGGGTTTGCAGGTTCGGTTTAACCCTGATGGTTGTTATGTTGAAGACTTTAAAGACAAGTGCAGGTTAGTTGCAAAAGGCAACAGAGTGGGTAGAATGTTTACATTGAATGTAGACATGCCTGAAATGAGTGCTGCGATGTTTGCAAATGGTTCAGGAATTGTTGCAGACACAGACATTTGGCATAAAAGGATTGGACATGTAAATGTGCAGAGATTGAAGTCTATGCAGACAAAAGGAATTGTGACAGGGCTGCCAAAATTTAAAGTGGAAGGTATGCAGAAAATATGTGAAGCATGCCAATTTGGGAAGCAAACAAAGCATGTGTTTCCACGTAACAGATATGTGAGCAGAAATGCACTAGATGTTGTGAATTCAAATGTATGGGGTCCTATGAAGACCATATCTATGGGAGGCTGCAGGTATTATGTGACTTTCATTGATGATCACACAAAGAAAGTGTGGGCATATTTCATGAAGGAGAAGAGTGAGGTGTTCACTCACTTTCAGAATTTCAGAGTTTTGGTTGAAAAGCAAACATCGAAATATGTAAAGTGCCTAAGGTCAGATGGAGGGGGAGAGTATTTCTCCAATGAGTTCTCTGAATTTTTGAAGAAGAATGGTATTCGGAGACAGTTTACATGCAGATACACTCTGCAGCAAAATGGAGTTGCTGAGCGAAAAAACAGGCACATTGCTGAGATTGCTCGAGCATTGATGGAAGAGAAGAATATGCGGCAGAGCTATTGGGCTGAGGCTATTTCTACAGCAGTATACATCATGAACAGGACTCCAACTGTAGTCATACATGATGTAACTCCAGAGGAGAGGTTTACTGGCAGAAAACCAGATTTGTCTCATCTGAAAGTCTTTGGATGCATTGCATATGTGCATGTGCCAGATGAGCTGAGAACTAAGCTGGATCCAAAAGCTGAAAAATGTGTGTTTATTGGATACTCCCTTGAGCAAAAGGAATACAGGTGTTATAACCCTGCTACACGTGAGTTGAGGGTAAGCAGGGATGTTGTCTTTGATGAGATGAGCAGCTGGTATGCTGCTGAAAAAGAAGCGGTTTGGACTGATGTGAGTGGAAGTGTGGTTGCACAGAATGCAGGTCAGCAATCACAGTCTTTGAGTGGACCAGGAGAGTCCTCATCTAGTGGGTCTATTGATGGACCATGGAGTGGTAGGTTGCGTCATAATACCAGTCCTGCAAATGTGATTAGTACATCACGTAAAGGAAAAGAGAAAGTGGTTGAGCCCCTTGGTATGCTTAACATTTCTGCAGGGCATTCTCATGTTGATGGAGAGTCTAGTGGCTCAGATATGAGCCTTGATGAGGAGCTTGGGATCCCAGCTATGAGAATACCTGGTGTAAAGAAGGCTATGGAAGCCATGAATCAAAAGCTGCGAAGATCAGGGAGAGTGAAGAACCCTGTGTAGAGATTTACATATGATGGTTATGTGGCACATCACTATGCATATATGGCAAAGGTTGTGCAGGTTGTAGAGCCCACATGCATTGATGAGGCTGTTGGAAATGTGTGTTGGGAGAAAGCTATGGATGAGGAGATGGATGCACTATATGGAAATGAAACTTGGGATTTAGTGCAATTGCCTGAAGGCAAGAAAGCCATTGGATGCAAGTGGGTGTCCAAAGTTAAACATAATAGTGATGGAAGCATAAACAGGTACAAGGCTAGATTGGTAGCCAAAAGATATGCGCAGACATATGGGATTGATTATAAGGAAACTTTCAGCCCAATTGCCAAGATGGCAACGGTGAGAGTTGTGATAACAGTGGCTGCGTCAAAGCAATGGTCTTTACATCAGATGGATGTAAAGAATGCATTCTTGCATGGGGATTTGCAAGAAGAGGTGTATATGTTGCAGTCCACCTGGTTATGAGGATGTGGGTTACCCCGAGCATGTTTACAGGTTGAAGAAAGCCTTTTATGGCTTAAAGCAAGCACCAAGAGCATGGTCTGACAAGATTTCTAAATATCTTGTCACTATTGGCTTTCATGTAGCCAATGCAAATTTCTCGTTGTATGTGAGACATGGTGATAGAGGAGTTGTGCTTGTTGTCATCTATGTAGATGACTTGATCATTACGGGGGACCATGATGCAGAGATCTTTGATGTAAAGATCTTGCTTACACAGAAGTTTGAGATGAAGGATCTGGGGGAGCTCAGATATTTCTTGGGCATTGAGGTGATTAGGTCACCACATGGTATTGGATTACTGTAGAGACAGTATGGCTTGGACATGTTGTCCAAGTATGGTATGACAGGCTGTAAGCCTATTTCTGTGCCATTGGATCAGAATGGCAAGTTGAGTGTAGATTTAGGAGAGATCTTGGAGGATCCTACTATGTACAGGCGCATAGTAGGAAGTTTGATCTACATGACGATCACCAGACCAGATTTGAGCTATGCTGTTGGGTTTGTGAGTCAGTTTATGCAAGTTCCACGAAAACTGCATTTGGATGCAGTGAGACGCATACTGAGGTATGTGAAGTCTACTTTGCATTGTGGACTATTCTATGAGACTGGGACAGAGATATGTGTACATGGGTACACAGATGCTGATTGGGCTGGTAGTATCTCAGATAGAAGATCTACCAGTGGATTCATGTTTTCTTTGGGGAGTGCTACTGTGACTTGGAGCAGCAAGAAGCAGCCTACGATTGCTCTATCCAATACAGAGGCCGAGTACAGAGGAGCTGCTATGGCAGCATGTGAGGGAGCTTGGTTGAGAAAGCTACTTGCAGATTTGGGTCTATCAGTGGATAGACAAGTTGTCATTTTCTGTGACAACATTAGCAGTATACAGTTGGCCAGGAACCCAGTCTTTCATGCTCGTACGAAGCACATAGAGGTCCACTACCACTTCGTTAGAGAGAAGGTCTTGGCAGGAGATCTTGTTTATGTCAGCACAGAGGATCAGGTAGCTGACATCTTCACCAAAGCATTGGGTATAGAGAAGCTCCGCAGATTCAGGGCTTCGCTTGGTGTACATGAGATGGAGTTGAGCTCGAGGGGGAGTGTTGAGATATCGAGCTCGTCTACTAGTGAGGCGGTGGACACTGATGACCCGCTTGGGGGATAGGCCCCACACTTACACCACTGGCATGGTTGGTGAGATCTTGGGTGAGGCCAGTGGGATGACAGGCTGTGACAGCCATTCTAGAGACTGGCATAGTTATAGCTCCAGCTTATTTAGTCGGGTTCACACTATAGAGAACCCGTGTATGTATTTGGTTGAGTACCTTTCATATTGTGTGTACTCTTATTCTTGTATATGGTGTGTTGAGTGTTGAGTGAAGAAGAAGAAGATTTTCAGCCTCTCACCTTGTGTGTTCTCTATCAGGGTTTTGTGAGTGTGTGTGTGTGCTTGCAAGAGCTCAAGCTCTCTTCCCCCCTGCATCTTTTCAAAAACTCATAATGATATAAACATCAACTAAGTACATCAGAATGTGAGCTAACACAGCCACTATGGGTTTAGCCACTAACTCAAAAGATCAAGGTATTTTGAAAATGAGCTACCCCAGCTATTCTGAGATTCGTCACTCCCGAAAAATCTAAGTACAATGTAAGTAAGCTAACCCAGCTAGTCTGAGTTTAGTCACTATCAAGATAGAGATCTAGTCACAGCAGCACCCTCTCTAGCTCTCAACTGCTCTAGAATTCTCTCATGGTCATCCACTCGAAGCCGAAAATGAGGGTGAGAACTGTGTTTTCGGCTCTGTACTCGATCAAGAGTGAGCCTGGTAGCAACCATGATGAGAGAACTGAAATGCCTCTAACTCCCACTTCCACTGCTGGAACTCAAGACTCCCCCGATGAAGTCGAATTTGCTGCTGGTAGAACCGGCCTGCCACAACCATGCTATGGGCATCAAAAGAAAACCCATGATCATCCACTGTATCCTGGTCAAGGATGCACTTTGGCCTAGTGCAACTCATCAGATAGTAGTCTACTCCCTCGCTATTTCCCTCACTGGCAATAACAGCAAATACATCACCCTCCTATAGCAAATCTGTCAGGTCATCATAACTGACCATGAACGTAGGACCTGTGTGCTCATGAGACAACATTGGATATGATGGATGCTCGGGGGAGAGGAATGTCTGTATCCATGCATCTACCCATCCTCTCAAGGCACAATGTGACTAATCGCCATCCATACATGCTCCACAGAAGCATGCAAACCATTGTGTGTAAATCGTGGGGACCGCCATGCACGTGCTCCTGATGAAATGTAAGCCCGAGGTGCCAGGTACTGTGTCACAATCATGGGAGGCTCTACGGTCAATCATGCCACCATCCACATGCCAAAAAAATCTCCTGACAATCCGAGCATCACGTTTGGGATATGATGATGCTGCACTCCCACACAAATGTTGGGAGCACCACTCGACTACGTGGCCTGCATCTCTGAACCGCTAAGCATCCTGCCACAGCTGATGACGCCTCAGGGCACGTTTCACACACGTGCCCGCACCATCATGCTCTCCCTTCCCGTGACCAATCTCAAAGAATGACCAAATCACTGGGATACTAGACTGCACATGCCACCTATAAATCCATAAAAGATAGTCTTAGTTATTGTTTTCTTTAAGATGTTCTAGTGAATCTAGTTTAATTACGAATATAAGAGAACCATAAGTACTACCTGTAGAGCCAATAGAATTGTCTAACGACTTGAACTGTGTGTCACAACCATCCGACCAAACCCATTGCTGGCCATGTATGATCCCACAATCTCCTAAAAAATCGTCATGGGGACAAAAACAGTGAAAGAGTTGTGTAAAATTCAGCTGTAAAATTCAGCAGAAGGATGGGTGGGATGTGGATCAATATTTGATTGAGTTTGGTAGACTGAGTCTATGGTGTGAGGCTTTGATTCCTGAAGTACCCCCGTAGATGATTAAGAGAGACCGGTTTGTGGCTGGTTTGGAGCTAACCCTCCGTCTGAAGGTGGAGCTGAAGAATCTGGATAGCTTTGAGGAAGTTGTCAGAGTTGCTCGGGAGAAGGAGTGGAAGGTGAAGCGTCTGAGGCAGTTGGGAATACAGGAAGAGCCAAAGAAGTTTGTGAAGATGCCAGAGATTGAGAGTATGCATCCTGAAAGAGAAGCTGCTATTGTTCCTGAATAGGAGGATACTTTGAAGAGAGACATTCATGATGCAGTGGAACTCATGAAGTCTTTAAGTTTGAATTGGATAGAAGCAGGTGGAAGGGGAAGAAGCCAGGGTGCTCCAAATAATAGGAGAGAAATTGTGCCAACATGTGAAGGAAATATGGGAGGATCAGGAAGAGAACCAGGCTATTATTTAAGCAATGTCCAATGCTAGAACTGCGGGGGAGCGGGGACATATTAGCCCTCCATGTGATAAACCACCCAGCAGGGGGCAGGTGGTGGAATGTATCCCGTGATGCAAAGAACTAATGATAGATTAGGAGATAACAGTATTGAGGTGAAAGATCCAAATCAGCCCCCTGCCAGTGGAGTTAAACGGGAAGATAAAGGAAAGGGACCGGCTCTTAGCTTGATAGGAGTGGAGACTATTCCAAAGATCATGCCTGTGGCCAAGAGGACAAGAAGTACAATGGCGGAAGCTGAACCGTCTTTTAAGAAAGGAAAACATGTCCAATTTGACATCAATCCTCAACCAAAGAAGAAGAAAAAGGAGCCAAGAAGACGCTATAAAACTTTAGATTTGCGTGTCGGTCAAGGTCAGGAAGAATACACCCTGATGGGAGATTTAAAGAGCTAATATAACTTTCACCCAATTGCTTGGATTGTGTCCGAAGCTCAAGAGAGAGTGGAAGAGGTTGGCAAATCCGAGGAAAGCAAATGAGCAAGAGCCCACACAGGGTGAAATGGAATTGATGTCTGTGGAAGACCTTCCTGATATCTGTCCGTCGGTTGATCTAGAGGGCTTAGGCCAATGTTTGATTCACTTTATATGAAGAGGGAAAGCCTAGGGGACATGCATTAATTTATGAATCAAGGTGAAAGACCCCTAAAAATATATTTTTTTGCCTTGGGCGTCCCCCAGGCCTTCTAAAACCAATCCAGACCTATGATAACAAACCCCGGAACACTCGAGACACAGACAAACAGCACAATACTGAAACAAACTTTAGGATGCAGTGGAAGAACCATAAACAATACCAAAGAGAACACAGCACTGAGCCAGAACGGCCGGCCCCCCGTAGGAACTGCTTTATTCCAATGAATAAACGGATACGAACAAACCAAGGTGTGCCGATGAAGGCATGAGGTCTTTGAAATAGGAATGGAAGATTGCATGGGCACGACGATGTGCCTCTGCTGACTTTGATAGTTCTTTCCTATCCACACGATGGGCGTCCAAAGGAGGGGGGTGGGTTCTTGTAGAAGAGAAGGGGACTCAGGAAGGGCGGGTTCATGTGGATTATCTAAACTAAGGGGTAGTGGGGGGGAAGAGGGCGGAGGGAGAGGAAGTGGAAGAGGAGGAGTAAGGCTTGGATCATCGCCAAAACGGAAGGTGTTGCTCGTTGTTGTTTGTGACGTGCTCTGCACTCTCTCTTTCTCTCACCCAAGCTACCCTTTTCCTCTCCTCCTCTCTTGAACTTGGTGGACGGGGGGAAGTCTAGTCCTATCACGTTTTCGACTCCTACGACTTTGAGAACCCATTCTCAAGGAAGCTAAGAGAGGAAAAATTATAAAGGCTCAATGATGGGATAGTACTAGAGATAAGTGTGGGATAGTACTAGAGATGTGTGATTATATAGGAAAAATAGGTTATCCACTTTAAATCTTATTGGATTTCCTATCTAATATTGATTGGATAATTAAGATAAACATAAAGATAATTAAAGATAAACTATTATCCACTTAAAAATTAATATTATTAATAATATTTATTAACAAGTTTAAATATTTATCATTACTAGATATATAAATATATCTTTAAGTTTATCTTTTATTTTATAATTATATAACTACTTTTTTTATAATGTATTTTTTTAAATTTTATTCAAAGGTTTATTCTACACAAAATATTTTCAAGAAATATTAAACTTAAAAATTTATTTTTTTAAATTGAATAATATGAGCTTTAATAATAATATTATTGATCTAATTCTAAAATATAATCCTTTAAAATTAGTGATTTTAGATTCTTTTATTTAATAAGTTATATATATTTTATTATTTAAAATTCTATATTTTATTTCTCTAAATTACTAAATTAACTTTTTCAAAAATATGTTTTTGAAAAAAAAGGGGAGGTGGGAAGGAGGTGCCACGTGTCACATGCATGCATGATACGTGGCATTCTCTTGACATGTGGCACTATTATGGTTGATGTGGCAATTCCATGATGTGGCATGCCATGTCACCAAGTGCGAGGTGGCATGCAAAGGTGGCAAGAAGATGTGGCATTAATGATGACTATGATGATGAGGTGGGGAGTCAACTAGGTTGACCATGTTGACATGGAGGGTGGAGGTGGCAAGGTGAGGTGGCAAGCTGCTTATGTGGATCCTCTCGAAGCTCATGTGCACATAAAGTGGCATGCATGTATAAGATTTGTGCCTACCCAAGCCTCACACATGGAATGATATCTAAGCTTTGAAGTTTACCAAGCCTGGATTTCCAAACCTAACTAGGATTGGTTTTAGACTTGAAAAGGGGAGAGTGGACACAATATGGGAATTTTCACTTGGGAGGAGGATTGAAAATAGACGTTCCCATACTCAAATTAAGCCAAAATTTTTTTAATAAATTCATGGCAACAAGCGTATTGATTTCTAGAGTTTCTAGATTGAAAGATTCAATATTTAATTTTCTAGAATTAAATTACAATTGATTTAATGGGCCTCTTACAGTCATAACAAATTTTCCAAAGTAAATCTACAAAAATCCAATCGTTAGATTTGTAATTTTAACTTATATCCACATTATACTAATCTTTCCCAATCTAATCATAACTAGATCCATACAATTTGAGCATTTTAAATGGTAGATGTGGTGGGAGGAAAAAATAGTATGTTTTTTAACAATTCTAAGAGCCTCTAACCAAGCAAACTGATTCTAGAATTTTCCAGATCAGTTTGGATAACTTTTGACCATTTTTAGGTCAGTTTAGCTTTTTTTTTTGATCTAGTTGAAACAAGAGAGAGGAGAGATGAAAATATCTCATTATTTTTTAGTTTAAAAATCCTCCACACATGTGAAATAGGTACCTCTTTCATGAGGGGAGATCCCCACATTGAGGTGTCAAAAATGCATCATTTCCTCTACATATCTCTTAATTTTTAACTAATAAACCTTGTACTCAGTCAACTCTTTATCTTATGTGAGCATTTACTTATTTTTTGGGGTTTTTCTTTTATTCTTCAATTTATCTCCTCCCTACATTTGAATTAATCTTATTGGTCCATAGGAACCTTAATTGGAGCATAATCCAAAAATTTCTGAAAATCTGGAACCTTAGGCTTAGGTCCTTTATACCTTTTTTAATTAATTCCAATCGCACATTGAAAAGTTCTTTTTGAATTTCTATTTCACGAAAAATCATTTTAGACACTTTTTATATCCAAAAATATCTCAATTTTGAATTACCTCCCTCTAGACATCTTTTCTCTCCAGGCCAAAACAGGGTAAAACACGATCTTTCTTTTATTTCAGAGAGGGGAATAATTATAAGATCATAAGGGGAGGTACTTACACCTGCACACCTCAAAAGCTGGAGGGAGGAATCTTACATGACTGGTCATGTGGTTAGAGGCACCAGAATCCACATACCATATATCTTAATATCGTGATACATTTCTTGTGCGCATGTGTTGCATCACAAATAGCTTCTCACTTCTGTGATCACCACCCTGTTTACTAGATGATGCATAGTTGGCTTATTGTAATTTTTCACTTTTTATGTCATTCTGCTTTTTATAGTAGTCCTTTACCATGTGCACTAGTTTTCCATAATAATAGCACTATATGCTATTTGCACTCTGATTTATTTACCAACCACCTCGGCCTGTTTGGCTCCCCCTACCTCTAGACTAGCCTCTTCCACCTATGTATGATTGCTACTGCTCTGCGAATCATTAGAGTGTTGTCGTCCAGAATTGTGGTTTCCTTGCAGTCCACCACCATGGCCTCGACCATGACCTCTACCTCCGCCTCTACCTGAATTAGAGTAGAAGGCCTATTCTGATGTGTTCTTTCTTTATGATGAAATAAGAGTCATCACCTAGAGATTTTTCTTCTATGATCATCATAGACACCAAGTCCCGAAAGTTGGGAATATTTTCTCTGACTGTAATGGATGTATTGAATGGCTTGTACTCTTTGCCAATCCCATTCAAATAGACACTCACCAAATCATCATCTTCCACTGATACAGTAATAGACCTAAAGGATTCAACAATGCCCTTGATGTTTAAAGCATAATCATTGATAGACATGCTTTTGTTTTTCACTGTATGCAACTCTTGTTGTAGCTACAGTTTCCTTGCCTTTGTATTGGTTTGGAATATCTGTACCAAGTTCTTCCATGCAACTGCTGGAGTGTTGGCATCCTGTATATGTCCTATCATCTATGAAACTGATAAAAAGCCAATACATGACTTTCCTTGCACCCTGATTCTAGTCCTTAAATGCCTTTATATCCAATGGAGTGGCATTCTCTTCGGACAACTCTGGAGGCTCCTTATTGTCTCCTTTGACATAGTCTCAAAATCCTTTACCCATCGGGAAATGAGTTATTCAAAACTTCCAGGCATGAAAGTTATTTTTTTCTAGCTTCTCACTGATAATTTGATTGAGTCTGTCAGCAAACATTTTTACCTTCAACAATAAAAAACCTACAAATAGAAAATTTATATATGCAACATGTAACACAGTAGTATCTTATGTGACTCTACTAAGGTACTTCATCATAACCTGTATGCAACATGTAACACAATAGTATCTTATGTGACTCTACTAAGGTACTTCATCATAACCTGTATGTTGCCAAATTTGACCATAGTACATGTACATACACCCAATATCAACAATACATGTGCAAACACTATCTGCACTCCCAGAATGCACTACCGCACTACAATAACTAGTTTCTGACTAGAGACAATTCTCTACCAGAACCTCTTGAAACTACTGAAAATATCTTATTGTAGACAAAATGGAGCCCAAAATGTGCCCAAAATACAATTCTAGCTGCAAAACTGCGATACAAAGTATTATGTACTACATAGGCACCTCTAAGCTTGTGAAGACAACTCCTCAGTGTGGTACCTAAACAAGAAGGGAAAGAGATGATGATACTCTTACCCATATATTGCTTCCTTCCTTGCTTTTTCTTGCCTCTTGTTTGCCTCCTTATCTCTCACACAAACTAGCAATCTGATACCATAAAGAAAATGTGAGGGAGAGGGAGAGCTTGAGTTCCTTGAGTGCAAGACACAAGAGAGAGATGGATGGCTGAATTTTCTTCTATCTTTTTTTCTCTTCTAGGCTATAACCATACAGCTAAAAGATAAAAGTACATACATAAAGGGAAAGTATTCTCCTACAGTAACATACAAATGTTCAGTCCATAGTGTGAACCCATCTCTATGAGCTGGTGCTAAAACTATGCCATAACTCTAGTTCTCCAAAGACTTGATTGTCACACACTCTATCATCCACTAGCAGTATATCAAACATAATCTCACCACCCATGCCAGTGGCATAAGTGCAAAAGCTATCACCAAGGCGGGTCATCAATGTCCACCGTAGCACTAGTTGAGCTCGATATCTTAACACTAGTGAGACCTCTAGAGCTTATATGTGAAGCAAGTGACCTAGATAATTTCTCTAGAAATAGCTTTGATTGAGTGAATGTCTTTGAGACAAGTGAACTAGACAACTTCTCTAGATATAGCTTTGATTGGGTGAATAGTTCAATGAATATCTTTGAACAAGCTTACAATGGGGGAGGCATGGGCAAAGATCATAGCAAGTCCAAATCCATAGAGAGGGAGTTTTGATGATTCTTGCTCATGTCTTCCCCTTCATTACAAGTGGGAGAGATAAGAATCACAGAAAATCAGTGCATTTGGACTTGTAATGACCCTTGCCCATGTCTCCCACACCACTCATAATAATAGGGGGGACATGGGCAAGGATCAAATGGATTTGGTCTTGCAATCATCCTCAGTCATGTCTTCCACACTTATAATAATAGGGGGGACATGAGCAAACATTATACCAAGTCCCACTCAGTGGGATTATACTTACTATGATCCTTACCTCCATTGTAAGATTATACAAGGCTCTTAAGTTAATCTTAATGAGATATAGATCTAGATAAATTATCAGTGCTATTGGTTTCATATGGTCTCTTTGATGTCTCACTAGACTCTAAGCCAATGTTGTTCTCCCTCATTTTTATGATGCTTTCACTTGCCTTCGGTGGAAGCCAAAGCTACGATTACAACACATGGAATCTTGAGACTTGGAGATGACAAAGAAAGAGTAGAGCTTCCCAAAATTGTTGTTGGAAACTCCATTTTGAGAAGTTGAGTGGTAATGTAATTAATCAAAAACTTCACTCAAACATCTCACAAGAATGTCACATTGAGTGGCTCCCCAAGGCTTAACAAGATGTCTCGACTCCTCAATTATGAAGGAAATTTCTCTATCCTTTTTCATCGATTCTAATCTAATGTACTCTTCCAAGTTACCCATTGTAGATTACAATTTGATCTCATTTTGGAAAGTAATCATAAGCTTGAGTCCACCTTGCCACCCACTTTAAATGTTTTTGATCTAGAGACTCATCTAGCTAGCCTCATACAATCCAATGGGTCTAGCCTTTTTCCTAACACACGGAGCCTATGTAACCGATGTGAACTCACATGATAGATGAAGTAAATCCCGGATAAAAATTGTTCTATGGAAAAGACTTAATGGCTGTGCCTCTCAATGAGGAAAAAAGCGTTGGTCTCTATGATCCAAGTGCAAGTCTTTTCCTTGATTTGACTATGATACTTACGGGTTCGGTCAGCTAAGTTGAGTTAGTTAAGGCTCTTGACTGCGTTAGAGTAAAAATATCGTGGAGAAATCGCCCGTGCTTTCCGAGAGCGAGGGAAGTTTTTTCGGGTTCGGTTTTGGAAGAACCGAGGGATCAGTCTCTTGTCCGGATATCCGTGGTGGGTGAGGCCCTGAGTGAGGAACCCTGCCCTATGCAAGAAGTGCTACTTCCGCCTACTAGCACCCTTGAATTTGTTGCGCGGTGGGGACAGGGATCTTTCAAGTCATGGGGTGAGTGGTTTAGAGACATGTAGACAATGGAAAAAAGCTAGGTTATGTAGAAACGTGTTATGATATTGTGCATCCCATTGTGCATGTTGGTAAAGTGTCATTGTCTATGCAAGATGGAAAAATGAAGTACTTGGCAGATGTACTTCATGTTCCAAATATTACAAAGACCATGGTTTTCATTAGATAGATGGTTGAGTAGGGTCTACAAGTGAGGTTTAATCCTCAAGGATGTTTTGTAGAAGACTCAAAAATCAATGTCACTTGGTTGCAAAGGGTAACAAATATAGCAGGATGTTTACTTTGGATGTGAACCTGCCTGAGTTAAAGGCAACCATGTTTGCACATGGAACAAGTGTTATTGACATATCACACAAGTGCATTGATCATGTGAATATATAGTGGCTAAAGTCTATATAGGTCTAAAATATAATTGCAGGTTTGCCAAAGTGTAAGGTTGATTATATGCATAAAGTATGTGAAGCATGCCAGCTTGGTAAGCAGACCAAACATGCTTTCCCACATGAAAAGCATATCAGTGTGCAAGGGCATTAGATGTTATACATTCACATGTATAGGAACCGACTGGTTGCAGTAATTGCAGTTTGCAAGTATTATATGTTACATTCATTGATGATCACACTAGGAAATTGTGGGTTTAAAAGTGATTTTTTTGCTCACTTTCAGAGATTTAAAGTCTTGATTGAGAAGGAAAAAGGCATGCAAATAAAGTGTCTGAGATTAGATGGTGGGGAGAGTATTTCTTGAATGAGTTTAGTGATTTCTTGAGAAAGGAGGGAATTAAGAGACGGTTAACATGCAGGTACACTCTGCAAAACAGAATGGTATTGCAGAAGTGGCCCATGCCTTGATGGGGCTGAAAAGAATATGCTACATTATTTTTGGGTAAAAGTAGTAGTAACTGCTGTGTACATTATGAATAGGACACCCACTGCATCTATTCATGGTATGATTCCTAAACAGAAGTTTACAAGTATAAGACTAGATGTGTCTTATACTTGAAAGTGTTTGGGTGTATTGTATATGTGCATGTTCATGATGAAGTAAGAATAAAGTTGGATCCAAAGGTAGAGAAATGCATCTTTATTGGTTATGCTATAGAGCCAAAAGGTTATAGATGTTATAACCCTACCACTTATGAGATGTGAGTAAGCAAAGATATTGTCTTTGACGAGATGAGTAGCTGGTATGCACCAGTAGTAGCGAAGGCAATAGAAGATGTAGATGTAAGAAGTGTTGATGTTGCACCACATGTAGAGCATCAATCACAGGTGCTTAGTGGACCTAGAGAGTCCACTAGCAGTGGATCCAATGTTAGCCTATGGTTAGGCAAGTTGAGGAGATGTAGGTACACATGTATCCCATGTAAGGGAAGGAAAAGGTAGATCAACCTTTTGTTCCTAATCTTTTAGTAGGTCACTCATATGTGGATGTTGACTCTAGCAGCTCTAAGGAGAGCCTTGATAAGAAGCTTGGCATTCCATCTATGGTTACTCCTAGTGTAAGGAGAACTAGGGATGTTTTGAGGACACCTTGCAATGATCCACGTGTATGCAAGTCTACAAGGGGGTTAGGTACCCTGTTTTGAGGAAAACTCTGGCACAATGATCCAAGTGTATGCAGTTCTACAAGGGCTAGGTACCTGTTTACATGTTAAGATATGATGGATATATAGCCCATCATTATTCTTACATGGTTAAAAAGCAATATAGGATTTTGAGCCCACTTGTTTTGTGCATGGGGAGTATCTTGTTACCATTGGATTTCAGATATCCAATGCAGGTTTCTCACTTATGTGAAAAATACAGATAGAGGGATCATGCTATTAATCATCTATGTGGATGACTTGATTATCACTAGTGATAGTGATGCTGACATACATGATGTCAAGAGGCTTTTGACATAGAAGTTTGAGATGTAGGATTCGGGTGAGCTATGGTATTTCTTGGGCATAGAGGTGGTGACATCACCTCATGAAATTTTGTTATGTTGCAAAAGTTAGTATGGCTTGGACATGCTATCTAAGTATGGTATGATAGGCTGTAAGCCTATTTCAGTGCCATTGGAGCATAACACAAGATACATGTGAGCTTTTGGAGGACCCCACCACGTACAGGTGCATAGCGGGTAGCTTGATTTACATGACCATTTTTACGAGGCTAGCAGACTTGAGCTACGCCATTAGACTTGTGAGTTAATATATGCAGGCCCCTAGTAGGAAGCCACACTTGGATGTGGCTAGACGGATTCTTAAGTACATAAAGTCCACAGTTGATTATGGACTTTTATATAAGGCTGGTATAAAGATACAACTACATGGGCATACAAATGCTGATTGGGATGGTAGTGTTACAAATAGGAGATCTACCAGTGGTTTTATGTTTTCATTTGGGAGTGCTATTGTGAATTGGACCAGTAAGAGATAGCCAATAGTTATTAGTAGCTTTTGAAACCAAGCTACCTCACAAGGTGCATAGCAGCACCGTTGTACTCTATCTCTGTACTCGACAAGGCAGTGATATGGGTGAGCCTGTGGATAGGGTAGTTGTCATTATTATGACCACATGAATGGCATACAGTTGGAAAGTAACCCAATATACCATGCTAGAACGAAGCACTTTGAGGTGCATTATCACTTTGTAAGGGAGAAGGTTCTACTAGGTGACGTACATCCTCGGGGAGTGCACTAAGAGGAAATTCTATGTATCACGTGCGTTCAAAGGGCATTTAAAAAACCCCTTACCCAAAAGAATTTTCCCAATTAAACAACCCCTCTTTACTTATGAACTAACGGATTTTATTCTTAAGTTGAATTAAGAAACCCCTCCTGTTAATGTAATCCTGTTAAATTCTAGCACATTTTAAAAGAAAAGATCCATTGTTTTGTGGGTGTCCACCAACATCACATTTGGAGTTCTGTTCAAAGAGGAGTTTACCCTTCACAAGAACAGCAAATGATTATTTCTATTGAATCAAGGGTAGTGTTTTGAAAGATTCATATGTGTACCCTCCCAAACAATAAAGGTGAATTAGCAAGTGACAAAATACATAAGCTTGCACTCGTGTAGAAATTTACATTCAACGTTTTTGGATTCTAGAAACTCCGTAAGCCATTTCATTAATGAAAAGGAGACATTAGTAGGGCTTGCATTGAAAGCTAAGTGGAGGTCACTATTTTCAACTGGAAGATACTAACCATTGCATCAATGAAGGTCCTTAGGAGATAAGAATAAAGCAGAGTGGGCTAGTTATTTGTAGAAAATTTTGTAGTGTGACACGAGGAAAGAGAAATGCGGAGAAGATAAATTGCACGCAAATATTTATTGGACTTAGATGTTAGAGAATCTAGAAAAAGGAAAAGGCAAAAACCCTTTGACATACAAAGTATGCTCATACTATTTGCTTAGAGTGCTACCTCCGTGAAAACTAAGGGCCTATTTCCACGGTGCCAAAATCTTGAAACTAATGTGCAGGATAATTAATGCCTTAAGGAAGTAGTGAAACCGCCTTTGAGACTAGAAACGAGATGAAGCTAATGACAAAAAAGTTTGTCTGTTCGTTCGAGTCTCAGAACAAGCTTGCTTGTTTGTGACCCTGGCTCGAAAAACAAAAACAAAAAGATAGTTAATGTACAAGAGCACATAGGAATTCCTATCCCTTAAGAGCCACACCCAAAATCGGGGTGGACACGAGGGGATTGCTTACCATAAAGTGACAACTGACAACAAAGATCGATCGGACACGCAGGCATTCCGTACGATTAAGTTACCACTGATTGGTAACCACAGGTGCGTTGAAATTGGCCCTATTGGAGGCATCCGACCTCATCGTTGCGTCAGAGAAATGGGTGACGTTGGATTCCTTAGAGATTGAATAGACACGAAGGATGTAAAGTCTCATTTGTAGGGCCTTTGAATGAGAAAGGAACGTACGGGTGTCCTCTAAAGTTGATGGACAGCTCATAGGCCAACGTGGCAGACAGCTTAGCTGCCTCAATTTCCTACGTATAAGCTGCCTCAAGTCTCCTTCATTCGTATCAAAGTTTACATGGCCAACCTGCCCTTGCCCATCTCCTCTGTCAACCATATCTCCCTTCTCTGCTCCTCCCTTGAGAGGTCCCTTGCTTTCTACGAAGGCGTGCTTGGCTTTGTCCCCATCAAGAGACCCGGCTCCTTCGCCTTTGATGGTGCATGGTGAGAGCTCACAATCGGTGACAAATTATCCATGCTATTATTATTATTATTATTATTATTATCATTATCATGGTGGTGGTAATGTCTAATCTAGCACATTTTAGACGAAAACATCCACTCCATTGTGTTGAAGTTTCTTCCAAAGAGGAGTCTACCCTTTACAAAAAGAGTCAATGAAATTGTTTCTATTAAATCAAGGGTAACGTTTTCAATGGTTCATATGCTTAATTACCATGCTATTAGTGACAAATTATCCATGCTATTATCATCATCATCGTGATAGTAATGTCTAATCTAGCACATTTTAGTCGAAAAGATCCATTATATTGTGTTGGAGTTTCTTTCAAAGAGGAGTTTACCCTTTACAAGAAGGGTAAATGGAATTATTTCTATTACATCAAGGGTAACGTTTTTCAATGGTTCATATGTATGCTTAATTACCCTCCAAAAACAACACTCCCAAAACAACAAAGGTAGTGAAGAAATACACAAGATTGTGCATGCATAGTAATTTTCATTCTGGAATTCTAAAAACGCCCTAGGCCATTTCATAATTCATAGTTAGGTCTCAGTGCATATAAAGGTAATCCGTGGAAGAAATACTCTTTCACCAACTTTAGTACGAGTGATGATTTCAGTCTCCAAGACTTTAGAGTGAAAGGCCTTACATATCATCCGTGTACCATTACAGAGTCCACATCTTGGATCCAAGTTACGAAGTAAAATAACAGGAGCTTCTAACTTTAAAACCCAAGCAGTGAGGTGGATATCTGCCTTGAAGGTCGATTGCATTCAAAAATTTTATGGAATATAGGAATGAATTTTTATCATTTTCAAGAATTGAATCTGCACTGAAATATTGCTTAGTCTCACCAAGCATTGCATCCAAAGCTGTCTTATTCACAATATCCACTTGACTATTTATTAGAGCAAGAATAGCACGCTCACTAAAGTATGAAGCATATGTCGTAGTGATAGTCAATTCAGAGTATACCCAATGTACCAAGTCTTTTAGGGTCATCGACCTTTGCAAGACCATATTACTTGGTAGTGTCACCATCATATTATCATCGCTACAATCCACTCCATTCCCAATATTCATGACCCACTATTTAAACTCATTGCATCCATTAGTATTGCTTAATTGATAGAACTTTGATAGAGTTCCATAGAAAGGAACGACGCAATGCTGCATTAACACTCACATCTTCCCTTCATAAAATAATAACACGTAAGATTTGTCTAAAATCTCTCTCCATTAATACAACCTTTCCACCAAATGGCTTATCTGAGAATAATACGTCTTGTAAGCTCCTATCCAGTGCTTCAAAAGTATAATGATGAATCATTGGAGCCTCATCCCAAATAATGAGCTTATAAACTCTCAAAACCTCTGCAGGTTGGCCATGTACAAGGATTTTGCAAGTTGAAGAATTGTTTAGCTCTAGACAGGGATTTAATATTCACGTGATCACAAGATTTTTTGTGATAATAACACATGTGAACAAGTTATTCACATGTTCTCATGTTACCGTTCACAAAATAACAGGTCACTTGCCATTTGGGAACCCCTTAAAAGCTTGGCTACACATGGGAATAAGCTATTCATATGTTCTCATATTACCATCTTCACATAATAACAGGTCAGTGGCCACCTAAGAAGATTTTTTATGCCCGACAAAGATAATTTTTTTAGGCCCTTGTGAAAGCTTTGTGAATATAACATGTGATCACAAGATTTTTTGTGTTATTAACATGTTCACATGTTTTCGTTTACGTCAGTGAAATCCCTGGCTCTAGAGGTATCTTGAATCTAGAATGTGCAGTATGTCCATTCACCAAGAGTAGAGAAGCAATACCTGATGATGCAGTGGCCAGAGCAACATGCCCTTGTCCACGTACTCGCGCAAGCAAGAAATTATACAAATAGGTCTTGTTCGATCCCCTCGGACCATTTAGGAAAAAAATGTCACCTGCATCTGGCAATTGCATACACTACAGCGTTGAAAGCAACATGCTCGCTATCTGTTAATGTTAACTCCATAGCACTTGACAGGTTAGATTGTTCGACAGTATCAAAAGATCTCTCTTCCAAAAGCAATCTATTTTCACCCAAGACTTCCAAATTAGTTCTGTTTAGTTCAAGCATTCCTTCAAAATCTGCCAATGTCCGTGTCTGAGCACGAAGAATTTCTTCTAGATGCAGTAGTGCACGAGTTTAAGCTAATTGTTCAATACCAGTGAACTGACCCCTCCTTCTCGATAACTGGTATAGAAAATCTTCTATCATTTCTTCTCAAAATCTCTCCCACAATATTCGTGGACAGGAAGGCTCACAAAATAGCAATATAATACCAAAAAGACATCTCAACTGCAAGGCATTCTGCATGGATGATGCTTCCTCCATACATGCAACCCATTCAGAATCATCTTCTAGTATCCCTCTGGCAATGCAACCCATTCAGAATCATCTTCTAGTATCCCTCTGGCAATGCAAGCTGCCTTGAAAGAAGGATAGATGTGACCGTTGAGTGAACACAAATCTTCAAATGGCTTAGATCCTTTACATATTGTAAAGTAGGCAAACATAGTATGCCTCACCTGCCAAAGGAGCTACAAAGTACATTCTTCAGGATATTCTTGATTACAGGTCAACCATTCAGTCAAAGTAGTCTTGCCTACATTTTTCCTCTGAAAAACATCTGCAATATTATCATCATCTCTGAAGATAACATTAGGATCCCCATCTAAGTGTACCTGCAACCGTTCCACATCACGCTTCTCATTGTGTAAATCATACTCAAAGAGTCTCCAACATGCCTCTGATGCAGAGACATAACGTGCATCCAAATACCTCTGAATCTCATCGACTACGGAAGCAGCATTAAAATCCCCACCTTGTACAATGCTAAATCTTATTGTTGCTCTGTCATGCCCCTTGTATATGTACTTGTAAAGATATTTCACTCCTGCTATTGTTGAGCATATTTCCACATTTACATGAGAATTATGCGACTGAAAGATAAGGGTTATATGGCACAACCCATCTATTATCAACATTACACTTTTTCAATGCCATAATTCTTCCATCATTTCGATGCATATACACAGGGTAACCACTCTCATCCACAGTAGTCTCTTGTGCAAAAGCTCGTGGATAGTTCCTTTGTGCATTTCCCTTTATCCATACAAATTGCACTTGGATTGAATGGCCCACAAGGCCCATGGATATTGCAATGCATCATGCAGAGTAGGAAACATTTGCTTGATGTCAGGCAATTTGGCACATACTAATATGTCATAGTCTTGGACAGTCTTAGGTTTATGGGCACTATCCAAGATCAATAACGTGTGTGAATGAGGCAATCCTCTTTTTTGGAACTCAATGATATATCCAATCATCTTACCAAAGAGCTCCTTATTCACGATATTTTTCATCATATTTGAATGTTTTTGGTGAAATACTCTAGTTAGTCAAATCAAGTCGGTCACATGCACATTGCCCTAGGAGTAAAGCATCTAATACCTCTGGCCACTTTGGGTGATAGGTGAAAGTAATGAATAAATCAGGCTTTCCCTTTGAACGAACAATTACCATGGCATCCTGATAAATCCGATACATTTGTCATGGCCCACTAGTAAAACTGGAAGGTAACACTATTCTGCTTCTCACTGTCCTTCCTTCAATATGACTTCCACTTCCTTCTACATGAAGCATGTCTGCTAAACCACTATAAACCTCTGAACGTAAACTTTTTTAAATATGGCGTAGCTAAGATAATCGTGACTCTTCAACATTGCAATAGACATCAACCATAATCTGTTGCAACAACCTTCCACCACGTAGCAAGCATGGGTTGTTGCAAGATCAGGGTGTCCAGTTTTATCCAGTTTATGCTGGACTGGGACAATGCTTGGAGAGCAAATTTTGGGGGGCAAGGTACTTAAAATGAGATCAAGCAAATAATAGAAAATACGCTTGCCCTTAAATTAACCCAATATAACTTAAATTAATATAAATTAGTATAATTAATCAAAATTAATCAAAAATATGATGAAATGATAAACAAATGATCTTTCTATACTTAGAGTGATCCAATGTATTTTTCCATAGATGCACCATTACAAGTACACTAGTCCCTATAGGTTTTAGATGATTCACATCAAAAATGTAATTTTACTAATTATATTATTAATATTTGCAGGCCTTCTGATAGTCTGAAAGAATTTTAAAAAAGAGATCATTAAAAATCCAACCATTGGATTTGCAATTTTTACTAACCACCACATTCTACTAATGTCTCATTATCTACCCACTCTTTTGATCTACAAGATTGAGGATTTTAAGTGGTAGCTATTGTGGGTACAAAAAGTAGCATATATTATAACACTTTAAAGACCTTCAAATATTTAAAGAAAATAGACAGATATCTTAAAATTTTCTCAAAAAATCAAGTTAAGCTCCATATTATGTGAAGATCTAAGGTACAAAGTGGGAATCTCATATGAGTTTATATGTAAAAGATATTAGCATTTTATGGAATCAGTTCAAATTTGGGACAGGGTGTATACATTGACTTTGTACCTAAGAAAATGAGGGCTTTTGACTATCTAATGCTTAATCACATTATGCAACTATATTTCCAACTTTGAATATGATGTTCCAACAAGAGAACTTGAAACGAAATTCCTTCATTTACAAGGAGAGATTAGCCACTAAAGGTAAACAAATGCCTGTTTTTTTACTGTTTACAGGGTGCATGAGTGGACAAAACTGGGCACCCTGATCTTGCAACCACCCGCATGCATTTGTATTTGGGCAAATTTGCAATTCATAATAGCATAGTATTTTTGTTGAGTCACACAATGACCATTTCTCAATGCACTCACTTGTGCATCAGCATAAGGGATTCTCAAGTGCCATCCGTCCTCCCCTCTTGGAAATAACATGACGTAAAAAAGAGACATATAGCACCTATGCAATTTAGAGATATGTTTGCATGTGCACTCTCGAGTATGCAATAAAATATCACGATGACCAACATTATGATCATCACCTTGACCAATCATGATACCAACAATCTCGGAAGCTATTAGCATTGAGTACTGCCTAGATGTGGTTTTTGTCTCACATATAGTCATTTTCAATTCCAAACTTGAATTGTCACTCAACATTCTTCCCACATACTTAAAAGCTTGTGCAAATGGATTAGAAGTGTACATCATGGATTGAAGTGCTTCTAGGGTTGTGGATTCCAATCCATTCATGACAACTAGTCCATTTTGTAATTCGTGCTCAGTATCAAACACATGCAACTGTGCAAATTGTGGCTTAGGATTGTACATATTATTGGGGATCAAGGACCCAATCCGATGATAAACACTCCCATGCACCTTGAAATTATAGACATTACTATTGCGAAAGAGAGAGAAATCTATTTGTGCACCCAATGATGCAAAAGCCAACACACTATTATAAGCCCTAATGTTTTCTCAGAAATTTTTACTTGTAGTGTCACTACCAATCAAAAGAGACCCTAATGGCTCAGGTGGTTCAGCAAGTGAAGAAAGAGACACACGCCCATGTGTTTATAACAATATTTGCCAAGAACTTGTCCAAAATTCATCTTCTTTTCACTTGCCCATAGCTGTGCTCCACAAAATGGTCCACACTCATGTGTCATCCCTCCTAATGAGTGGCTTAAAGTGCACGAATATACCAAAGGCCAAGTAGCTGCATGTATACCTTGTACGGGTGCCTTGTACGGGCGAGAGTTCATGGAGGATAGACAAAATCCCTCTCTTTATTTTTTCAAATACATAAGAGGGAATTTCTCCAATACTCTCCCTTCTTATTGTATTAGCAAATGGCACCTCTCTCTCTTCATGGGTAGAAAAGGAAGACATTGTAATTACATTACCCTCATTTACTCTTCTAGCTGCATTATAAGAGGTCCTATTTCTAGCGATGAAGTGACCGTACCTTCTTGTAAGTCTCAAACTTTCAACCAATGATATCCCTAAATAAACTCCACTTTCCCTTTCCCTTGTTATTTCTTTCAAAAGAGTCCTATTCCTAGCAATCTCACGGTGAAAACTTCTACCACTCTTGTTGAATATCCTTTGATCTCACGGACAGAAAATAAGGACATTGTAGTTGCATCACCCTCATTTTCAAATTCTAATATACTATCATCCTCTGCCACTACTCTTTGACAACCTACCAATACACTTTCATCCTCTATCATTACTCTCTCGCCATCTATTACTACTCTTTCATCAAATATACTGGCTTCTTCATTAACTCCATTAAATGGTACAAGTACTCTCTCACCATCTGCCATAGAAGAACATAGCATCCTTAGATCACTCAGTAGTACAAACCTTTTGACCACACCCTCATCACCTGCATCAAGGCACGCCACTACTGCCTCATTATTTTCCATAACACCTTGATTAGCCACCACTGCAAGACCCTTGTTAAAAGAAATCGTGTTCATATCCAATGTCATGGATGTTGCAAGACCCTCGTTAGCTCCATCAAATGTTACTCTTCTAGTTGCATTATAAGAAGCCTTATTGCAAATGAAGCACCAATACCTTCTCGTAAGTCTCAAACTTTCAGCCAATGACATCCTGGAATAAAGTCCATTTGTCATTTCCCTTATTATTTCTTTCAAAAGAGTCCTATTTCTAGCAATCTAATGGCAAACACTTCTAGCACTCTTGTTAGATATCCTTTTATCTCCACCTAGGGCAATTTGAGACCTCTTAGTGCTAGATTCAGGTAAATACATCAAAGTTTCTTTTGCTACTTGTTTTTGTGCAAAAAAGGTATCGTTTCTGCAAGAATCCTATGAGTCTCTTGCATCAATACATCACCGGTATTACAGGTAACATTATGCACCCTTGCATTACAACAATGAGGTTCACTATCCCTTGAATGATGTGCACATTCTTATATTTTCATTTCTTCTTCTTTTCCTTGGAGCATTCAAGGAAATGGTCTGAAGAGGACACCTCAAACTACCGATCCCTACCATTCTTCACTCACTAAACAAAACTAGATAACCTCATCTTGCAACCACTCCAATATAGGACTGATGAAGAAAGCTTTAAATTATTCCCAAGGTAAGGAATACCAGCAATTACATAGTGCACAGTCAGAGATAGAACTATATTGGTACATAGGGGCAGCTGCAATGCCAGATGAGAGTCATGATACTCTCAAATGGTTGTTTTGGCACACATAAATTCCAAGCTTCATTGATGCTGAGAATAAAGGAGAGATGCTTTTGGTGGATGGGGTAGGAAAATTTACAGTTGAGTGGCACATGAGTGTCGACTTGAAAGCATTGAAGTGCATGTATAGGGTGTGTGGTGGTCGTAGATGTGCCAACCCATGCCTCTATTGCACGGTAGGAATGAACAATATGGATTGGTACAACCCTACAATGGATTGTACAAAGCCTCCATCTAGAGACAAGACAAAGCAAGTAACTGGTGATAAAGACCAGACCAACGCTAAAGGAAAATCAAAGACCAAGAGCAAGGGAGAGTCAACAAAAATATCCGAATTCAAGGGTGAACCATGTATTGTGCCTGAGGATCCCAATTGGGATGCCATGCTTCCTATAAAGCTAGAGAGAGTTCACATTTGTACTTTACATGAAAAATTCAAATATTGGATAAGCTATTAAAGCTTCATCTTGACTATGCTCATTCCATTTTGCCATTAGAGAGCTATCGGATGTATGTTTAGAGCAATATGAGATTTTACTATCTCAACATGGGCTTTCATGGTGGACATGTGTAACTTAAAAAAGGATGACAAGAAATCAGGTATTATCTCAACATGGGCTTTCATGGTAGACATGTGTAACTTAAAAAAGGATGACAAGAAATCAGGTACTACTGGTGATGTTCTGGCAGATGTGTCAATGGGAGGAGCCAAAGCTAGGAGGTTCTTCTCAAAATATGAAAACAAACAAGTTACAACAGTATGGGAATGTTGGAAATCTCTATGCGAGCACACAACTAACCAAGCTAGTGATCCAAGGATGACAAAGCTTCGTATGAGGGTATGGATAGAGCTTGATAATTTTGTAAAAAACTTACGTAAGAAAATGACTGAAGTCGATTACGCAAGTCATTTTGAAACATCCATCAAGACGCTTGTGGAAATAATTGTAGCTGCCTGGGGGAGCAAGGACATAACCTTCTACCTAGTAAGAGTTTTTGCTTCATGTAATTTGTACATTGACTAATTGATATGATATAAAATGATTATTGATATTTTTTTATATGTGAAGCATATTGTTTTTTGGAGATGGCTCATAATTTGTGAGGAACCAAGGGACTCTTGCTACATGGGGTACTCAAGGCATGGAAAAATCACACTATGCCGCATGCATTACAACTCGACATGGTGGCAGAAAAACAAAAAACAAATACACTACGAGAGCTTTTCAACACATTCTACCAAAGGAAAATGCAATGATACAATGAAATTCTTAAAAATTAGGTTAGTTTATACAACAAAAAAATAGTCACACTGTTATTAACACCAATATATTAAAAACACTCATCATGCTAAATAATGTGTATCTTTATGTAGGATGGTGATTGAGAAGGAGGAGAAAAAGTCAAAGTGATGCAAATTGTAATAAAAATTATTCTCAATACAAGTAAGAAAAGACTTTTAAAAAAGTCTTATTTTTTGCTTCAACTATTTATCTTCCTCAAAGAGACTCCCCTCATTTTTCAGGGCTTTCTTTGGGCAGTTGTTTGCCCTTATCTTTGGATAAGTGTTTATAGCCTTGTCTTCTTTGGGTAGTTTGCCTCTGTACCTTAATAGCTTTTGGTGTTGATAGCCTCCAAGAGAATGGGTATTCAAATCAGGAACTACCTTTGCATACGTTGCATAACACAAAAAATACACTGCCCTCGATGCCCACAACCCTAGTGTATGTCCAAAAATATGTATAGCATCCTCCTTCTCTATTAGCATTATCTTTTCTGTGTTGTGTTGTATCCTCCATATCCTATGTATGCTTACATAACCTTTAAGGCCATTAATGGAATGCCTAGATCATTTGAATATTTTGAGTGGTAACTGATTAGCACGCCTGGAGGTATCCTTGAAATATGGTGGATGAGTCTCTGCCCAATAAAAATTTGTTTACCTCCACCTCGCCTTGAGGAATCCATCTTCATCCACTATCTCATGCTATAAACAAAGAAACAATTTAAGTTAGAACAATAAAAATCTTAAAAAAAATGTTGTGTATTTATTCTTATAAATACCTTTTTGTTCTCATTGTTAACAAGTCGCCTCTTCTCCCACAAGTCAATTGAACCTTGTGGAGGTCTCTTCTTCTAAGCATGGAATCCTTGGTTTCTCCCTTCCCATATTAGAGATTCCCATGCTGTCTTGAATAGCTTCAAATTCTTTCTCTATGGGAAGAGTGTCTTCTTGTTCTTCAAACTTTCTTATGCACATTTCTATAGGCTTAGGTGCACTGATGAAATTGTCACCTATTTCTTCTGTATCAACAAGCACTAAAAATTCATCAACGGCATCTGGATCTAAAAAATCTGATGCAACTTGACATCCATCTGTGATTAAACCAATACAATAGTCCTCCCTTATATTCAATAGCTTTTGGATATTTGTAAGTAGTACAAAACTCTTATTTTCCTTTAGTGGAAAGGATGGTAGGCATGGGAGAAGGATCTCCTTCTCTGAATCCTCTCTAGAAACATTCTTTTCCTCTAGAAGAATTAAACTTGCCTTAAAATCTACAACATCAAAATCCTTGCTCAAAATTTCCTTCTCTGAATCCTCTATAGAAACATCCTTTTCCTCTATAGAATTAAATTTGCCTTAAAATCTACAGCATCAAAAACCCTGATCATTATTTCTTCTTTCTCTTTATCCACAACCATTTCTAGATCATGAATTTCTTCTTGATTTTGAATGTCTCCTAGAAATGCTATGGATGGGAAGCTAGGTCCTCCACACTCCACCAAGAGTTGCCACCATCACCTCCGACATCTCTGACCACTCCGACCACCACTGATGTGCTCCGACCACTCGACTGCCAGTGCCCTCCGACTGCTCTAGCCACTCCAAATGCCGGTGCGCTCTGACTACGCCGATCATCAATGTGCTCCAACCACTCCGACCCCGGGTGCCCTTCGAAATGGCTCTCACCGCTGGTGCCCTCCGATGACTCCAACCACCATCACCGCCAGTGCCCTCCAACCACTCCGACTGTTGTCACCGTTGGTGCCCTCCGACCGCCATTGCTCTTCGACCCCTTTGATCGTCGGTCCCCTTCGACATCTCATACGTGCATGGTCAACTCCGATGGCACTCATGGAGGCAACAACCCTCTCCTTTTCCCAAGGCAGGGAGAGATCCTCTTCAAGATCCTGAGCACCATCTTCCTTTCCCCTCTCCCTTTACCAAGGCAGGGAGAGATCTTCTTGAGCACCACCGGAGGAGGAGGACACCGAAGAAGGAGTAAAGGGGAGCACTCTCTCAGCAACATACACATAGTCTAGGACACACTCTCACAGAGGAAGAGGCTCTTTGGTGTATCACCTTCATGCTAGCACATTTATTCATTGGGAGCAGAGTCTCTCTGGTATCATTCCTTTTTTTGGTATCGTGAGATGCAGTATTGCACTCTATTGGTGTTTTGTCTATCTCTTTGTGTGAGCGAGGTGACTGAGGTGTGAGTGGGGTGTGTGGTGTGAGTGGGGTGTGTGGTGTGAGTGAGAGGCCTATAGGGATACTGTGGTTCTAGGTGGTGGTCGGAGAGCACTGTAGACAGTATAGAGCATAGGTCTTGCATGTCTAGCCAGTGAGGTTGGCTCATCCTTGTCGGGTATACTTCCTTGAGAGGATCCACGCTCCCTTCTCCCCCAACCCTAGTGTTTATGTCGGTAGTCTTTGAGTTCCAAAGGGGAGGACCGGCGGAGTAATCCACAGCTAAGATAAAATTTGGCGATCACGGTGGGACTCTCCTAGAGGTCAAGGATAGTCTCAAAATTTTTTATTTTATATTTTGGTGATTTTGGATCGTGGTGAGAGGAGTCTTGTGCATGCCCCCGAAGACTAGAGCTTCTAGAGGTGATTCACCCCTTCATTATCCTCTTCGAACTAGTCATAGGGTTCTTCCTCGTTCCCTTGCTCTTCCCTCAGCATCTTCCTCTTCTAACCCTATGGCAGCTCCAGGGCTAGAGCCATTGGCTACTGTCCTTAACCGCCTGCAAGTTAAGCTACCAACCTTCAAAGGTACCATCACTAAAGATGCGGAAGACCATGTGTGGCAGTTACTCACTATGTGTGAATCAAGAGGTCTCAACACAGAGATGATGCGTGCTTGGTCTTGTTCCCAACAATGTTAGAAGAAAGTGTCGACTGGTGGTACAATCAATTTCCCATCAACCACTTCCCGGATTGGGCCACCCTTAGGCTACAGTTCTTGGCTACCTTTCGGCCAGGGAACTACTTCAACCTCATCACTCATCAAGAGCTCAACCAACTCTCCATGAAGTCGGGGGAGTCAGTGGCCCAACTTGTTACAAGAGCTAAAGTTTTGGTCGTTCGGCTACCCTAAGATCTTGGAAACTACATGCTATAATAGTGGGTGCTTCGAGCACTCCCTACGCAAACGCTCGGGGGGGGGAGGGGGTCACTCGTATAAATATGTAAGTATCACGTGGGTTCAACAGAAGGACATTTTAAATATTTAAAACTTATAGAAATATATTTAAAGAGGGAATTTATTTATTGTATTTAAAAAAAATTACAGATTTGAATAGGAAAGGGTACATTATATTCACTAAAAAATTCACAGATAAGGGACTTTTTGAATAGGCCTTGAACGCACGTGATATAGAGGATTTACATATAGTGACCCCCCCGAGCCCAAACGGCAATGAAGATGAGAGAGAATTTTCCACCCTAAGGCACCCTGCAAGACTTCCAAGACAGAGAACAATTGGAAAATGCTCGCCTCATGGTGGCAGAGCGCAGTACCTCTTGGTCCCCACTTATCCCAGACATGTCTTCGGCTCCTCCAATCGTTCCTCTACCCCCAAGACGGTAGCTTCTACATCCGCTTCCATGGACAAGCTAGCCAAGCTCAAGAAGGAGCTTGAAGATTTCAAAAGGTCACAACAAGTTGATGCGACCATGGCAGTGCTCCTTAGGAAGGAGATTGAGCAGCTCAATGTCAATGATCCCAAGACAAGTCCATGGTGCGCGGTATGTAGCTCGCAAAGCCATCTTCCAAATGAATGTCCCTCCAAGAAATATTGCTCATTTTGCTCAAGGGTGGGCCATGAGGACAAGGAGTGTTGCCACCTCAAGGGACTTTGCCTTATGCAACAACAGCTTAAGCAAGGTGCCTCCCCACTTAATCCATTTGCCAAAGAGTACATGGTGACCCCAACGAGTAGTGCTTCAACTTTTTCCTAGTCTCCTAATCACCAACCAAACCTAACACCCTTCTTGAACCCTCAATTAGCCCCCCAATCCCAAGCTTATATTAACCCTACCCCCACTAGTCCCTCCTACTTAGCTACACCACATAACCTTCCCTTTCCCATGGCCACTTTTGTACAAACCCCTCCACCGCCGCTCCAGGCCCCTTCATCTCAGCAGGGAGCTCAAGTAGCCACAGTAGCATACACCAATAACCCTCATTCTGGAGCAACCCTAACATACAACCCCCTACCTATGCAAATTCCATATCAAGCAAGCACTCTCCCAACCTATCATAGCAGTACCTCCCACTCGTGCCGGTCCCATAAACACCTCAAGTCTATCAAAACCCACCTCCGATGGTCTATGCGGTAGCCCCTTTAGTACCTTGCTGCTAACAACACGTATGGGGCTCGGCCTAACCAAAGGTTTCCCAATTGCCGTTGATGACACGCAAGCGGTATAGCTATTTATGCCTTTAATATAGAGTGTCACACTTCCACACACTGATACAAACACACCCAGAACACCAGACCCAAGAGTATGAACAAAACTTTATTTCAATACAAGTATTCGTCTTTACAGAGTTGAACATCCATTACATCCTCAGAACCATCTTCATCTAACACCCATTCACAATCAGCCCACTCCCCTTCATCTAACACCCATTCACAATCAGCCCACTCCACTTTATCTAACAAACCATTCACAATCACCCCACTCCCCTTCATCGATATGAACTATGACTGACCAATACCCTGCATCACTCTCAGATTGATAAAAGTCACACTTTTATAATAAAAATTATTCTTTTATGCATACTTTTATGCATAAAAATCAATATGGTGAAAGTAACTCTTTTGTAATAAAAAAAATATACTTTTATGCATTATTTTATGCATAAAAATCCATAATGAAGAAAGTAACACTTTCATAAAAAAAATTATCGATAAGTATCTTTCATAGAATTTAATTCTATTGAAAATGATTCATTTATAAAAATTAATCAATATGCATCTTTCTATGCATGAATGAAAATGACACTTTTAGAAAATTCTAACGATGGGGATTACTCTTTTTGATTAATAAAAGATGACATTTATTTCATAAATTTTTATAAAATTTTGCCATAACCTCCTTTGTATGGCTGACCATTTTTCAATTTTTACTTACTAAAATTAATTAGAAGTTCACCAAGAATATTTAATAGGGTTTTCTTTCTTTTTTTCACCTCACATTCTTCTGGCGCCCCCACAGAGGATAGCTCAGGTATTTCTCTTACGAGGGTGTATGCCCCAGAGTAAGAGATTGAAGGAAGGTGTTTCCAGGTTTTTTCTTGGGATTTGGGGATTAAAATGATGTCGTATCCGGAGTTTTTTGGTGGTCCAAATGAAGATGTGGCAGATTTTCTGGAAAGGATGGAGGTTGCATGCATAAGCAATCACATCAATGAGCCGACACAGGTATTGCGGCTGGTGACTATATGTTTGAAGGGAGATGCGAGAGCATGGTCCAAAAGTTTTGAGGAGTCGTTAAAGGATGCTGATCCACGCATTTCTATGACCGAGGATGGATTGAAGACTGCTCTTTTGAACAGGTTCAAGAAGATTGAGGATCCAGACTGAGTCCTTACACTGATTTGTGCACCGCCATCCACATATGCTTCTCCAACACTCACACCTGCACACCAGTATTTATGGCGATTCTCGCTTTTCAAGAGCGTGTGGTAACATGTAGGATGAAGTTCCAGGTGATGTACTTCATGGATATATTATGAGAGTAGTCATTATAATAGCATTAGGCCTCTTATGTGCTTAAATTGTCAGGTCGACCACAGTTTTAGTGAGTGTGAACACTTATGGCCATGTATATAAGTGAATTTCTCTCATAATACAACATACTCTCCCATTGTGCAATTGACTCTTGCTCTTGCTAATCTCTCTCTCTAACACATGCTAGTGAGTGTGTGTGAGTGATGTGAGGTGAGAGGAGGGATGAGTATCGACATTGGAGGTCGAAGAGAGAGGAGAGCTGGCATGCTGGTGCAACAGTGTTCGTCATTCCTATATAGTTAACAAGAAGAGGAACTCTGCGAACGCTTTGGCTGCTCGACGGGCTATTGTGGTAGCCATAAGTAGCTCCCAAATGAAGGGTAAGGTTAGTGCCACATCTCGCATCCTTTCCATAGCATTAGGAACTCAATGGAGTCTTTTTGGGCCCTTTAATTTGCCATGAGGTTATGGAAACGTTTAACTTTTTGACAAATAGGAGCCCGCCATGTAAGCAAAAACCATTGGTGATTAAGAGAGGTGTAAGAGTGGTCAAAGGGTGCACTTTTTCCCCCAAAAAGGGGGGGGAGGGGGGCAATTTTATAATTTTTGGACCTCCATAACTTCTACATACAAGCTCCGATTTGAGCGGAGATTACAGATCCATGATCTACGCATCAAGAGATTTCCATAGATATGTTACATGATATGGTTTTATCCGCTAGATTTTAAATTCCATTTTCCCCCAAAATTCAAATTCGAATAAAGTAGCCGTTTGAAGCTTCAAATTAGAAAACGTTTCTTCTTAAGAGAAAAGGTTCGATTCCCTTAAACTGCCAAATAAAAGGGCCCAAGAAGACTCCATTGAGGTCCTAATGCACCACACACACTTAGAGTTGGGTCTATTAGACAACAAAGTTTAGATGCCAATGAGGTTAGTGCTTTGTGGGGGGGCGAGTAGTGGTCGTGTAGCTAGGCATGATCGCCCACTAGATGAAACCACTAGAATCTTGATAGAAAGTTTTTGGGAGGAGAATTGTCGTGCCTCGTCAGAAAGCTTTGCATAAGAGAGTGACACGAGGAGTGTTCATTGAGCACGGTGCTTGCTTTCTTGAAATGACCCAAACTGAGTTGTATTCTCAGTTTGTGGCTTCGTATCCAGATCTTAAAATTGGGCAAAGGTCATTTGAGGGGTGTAAGCCTTGGTTTGTGAGGTACTCACATCAGCGTGACACATGTTGTTGTTGCTACCATGTTGAGTTCAAACTTTTTTATAATGTGTTCCGTTCTCTTAGTGGGCATAGAGAGTTGCCTCGTAGTCCTCGTGATTTCATCCACTCTCTTTTGTGTGCATGCACGGAGGATATCCAGTTCCATAGGATGCCTTGCAATTGCACATCATGTGGTTCACTTGCACATCTACAGATGGTAGATCTTGATGCAAGTGACCAAGAGATAGTGCCATGGCAACGTTATGAGTATGTGACACACCAGTTCCAGAGTGGATAGTCCAGGAAGTTGCAGCTTCTCATGGACAAACATACACCACGTTGTCACTTCACAGCCACATTTAGGGAGCACATCTACCCCTATATACAGCACAGTCATTGTGCCAAGTGGTAGGATCGTCAGTTCCAAGCATGCCTGGCAGAGGTTCCTATTGGTGTGGTTGTCTCTGTGATTGATTTTGCAATGAACTACACCTTCACACCTTTTCAGGAGATACAATCTGAGTATTACTTCTCAGAGCAAGTAATGGTTATATTTCATAATATTTGTTTCGTGTTTGAGCTATATTTCTTACATGGGCAAACTGTGCCAAAAATGCAGCTCTAGCTACACGATACTCAGGGTCCTATTGATGAGCATTCCTGTGTGTAGTCACAAACATCTGTAGCCATGCTTTTGCATCACCCTGTAGCAATAAGTCAAAATCTGAGAGAGGATCTCCGGGGTTGCCCTATCTTTCATCAAAGCTGTAAATTCTATCTTTTCTAAAAATTTAAATGCACTTTCATGCGATAATCCCCAATACTCTGGAAAGTCCTGAGCCATCTCTTCAATCTTTCTTCACACAAACCCTTGTCTTCTTTCACGAACCGAAGGAAATTTCTTCCTCTGTGGAGGCACCAAAAAGTGATGACACGGAAGCGGTATAGCTATATATGCCTTTATAGAGTGTCACACTTCCACACACTGATACAAACACACCCAGAACACCAAACCCAAGAGCATGAACAAAACTTTATTTCAATACAAGTCTTTGTCTTTACAGAGTTGAACATCCATTACATCCTCACAGAACCATCTTCATCTAACACCCATTCACAATCAGCCCACTCCCCTTCATCGATAATATGAACTATGACTGACCAATACCCTTCATCACTCTCAGAATAAACAACCTCAAACATAGAACCATCTTCAAAGTACAGTTCTTCAATATCCAGACCAAACTCCAGGACAAGATACATATCTGAGGTGGGCTACCCTCAAGGTTTTACTTCAAGTTTACAAGACTGTATTTTCAGGATAGCAACTATTACAAGCATGCATACAAGAGCTCAGTTCCAGCTTTGACTCTTTACTCAAAACCTCACAGAAAACCCGTCCAGTATACTTTTTTCAAAGCTCCATACCAAACTCTTCTTAACCATGCATTAAGGCCCATGTAACATGTGAACTTACACCTTCATAGCCATGCTTAGATCCATTCGAATATCTCCATTAACAACCTGTCTTTGTCCTTCAATGATCTGCTCATGGGGCGATTAAAGCTGAGTCACGATCACTTAAAACCATCGCCCCTTCACGTTCTTGATCAAAGCCTCTTCTACATAGAGTAAAAACTAGCTTCTCACCGGCTCCTTCACCTTCTTGGACACCTGCTTATATGTGCAGCAGACAACGAACGACTTTTCTTCTTTACACGGCAGCCCTATCAGCGCCCATCTCTGCAATGTTATTGGCTACCACCAGCCTTGAGCTTTCTTTGCTCCTTAATCGCCTTCAGTTGTTATTTTCTTCACGCCCCTTCGACACGATGTTCTGATCACCTTCTTGGACACCTGCTTATATGTGCAGCAGACAACGAATGGCTTTTCTTCTTTGCACGGCAGCCCTATCAGCGCCCATCTCTACAATGTTATTGGCTACCACCAGCTTTGAGCTTTCTTTGCTCCTTAATCGCCTTCAGTTGTTATTTTCTTCACGCCCCTTCGACACGATGTTCTGATCACGAGCTGGCGCCTCCATATCTCTTCTGGCATCCAAAAGCACACCTATAGCCACGGCTCGATTCAGCTCTCCACAAGGCTCGATGTTCTCTGTGTGGCCAGTCAAGCATATGTCTCCGTAATCTCCTTTGCATAATACCTACTATGCGCTTCTCCCAGCACCTCCAAAATATTAGCAAAGCCCATCGACGTCCTCTCCTCTCTCCCTCGACGCCACCTTCTCTCCTTCGCTGCAGTCGATGCCACCTTTTTTCCACGGTGACTCTTTCCCAAGATCCTCTCAGGGACAATACAGCAAGCTCACTTCTTTTTCCATGTGGTCCCTCCCAAATCTTTTGGCGCACGCGGTGAGGGTGGACCTGCCAGAATGTCGGCGACCGCCATCTTGATTTTTTGGAAGTTTGAAGCTTCTAATCTTATATTAGTTTTTTATTATTTATGGTTGTTCATACTGCGCAGCCCTTTGAGCCACGTCCCCATGCCACTTAAGCCTTCCCATCCTTTGCTCACATGCCATTAGCACCACCCTTTTTGCCTCCTCATTAGCCTTAGGTCACACGCCACCTACATCCATGCTATATATTTACAAAGGGCATGCTCAAATGTAAACAGTCAGCACTCATGCAGGCACTGACACACACACACACACACCCGAAGGCTCGCCACCCAACAAAAGCAACAAGATCACCACATCATGAAGATGCAAGGCCTGATGGTTATGCCTCTGCTCTTCCTGTTCAACAGATTTAAGCTCAACCAAAACTCAAAATTGACCCAAATTGATTACATATTTCTTAGTACTCTGCACAATATGTCACATCATTAGTCTTTGTTTTTGTCCACACACCGTCCTCCCAACAACAACCCCACCTAACCTCTTATATGCTACCGTTGTGGGGGGAGCGGCGACATGCAAGCTCAATGCACTGTACCAGAGGGCTCCCCCATGCTCCATTTCCCGGAGAGCGAAGACCACTACACCCGAGATTGTCCTAGAACCCCACTGGTTAACATGGTTGGAGCTGTGGTACCATCTCCCAAGATTGACACTCCAATAGTGGCAGTGGTACCACCTCCCACTGTTGGCACTTCAATAGTGGCGGCCGATCCGAAGGTGCCCCAAAGACACCAAATCCTCTCCCTGATGGTGCAATCTACCCATCCATTGTGGACCAAGCTTATAAGGTGGCCGGGGAGGAATTCATTCAAACACCACCCATGGAGAAGGAAGCGGTGTCTACCTTGGTCAATCCGCCAACCACCACACCTTCAAAGGCGGATGAGGAGTCTACCCAACCCAAGGTTAGTAATTTAAGTTGGGAGGAAAAGTTGGCAAGAGAAAGGTGGAAATCACCCTTCCTCAGTTATGTGCTTTGAGCCAAGAAATAGGAGAGCAACTATTAGGCTTGGTCCAGCATTGGATGGATCCGAAGGCCACTAGGGGTGAAGCCACATCTAGTAGTAGGCGACAACCCAGGAGGCAACAAGTTAAGGTTATGCCTCACTGTCCCCCAGGAGTGGCCGATCACCGAAGCCCAAGGGTGACCGTCTCCATGGGAGGAACTCAAATTATAAGAGCCATTGTGGATGGTGGTTCTGGTATTAGCATCATGCCTGAAGCTACTAGGAAAGTCTTGGGTCTTTGAATTACTGAGCCAGCTCCCTTTTCCATCCGAGTGGCAGACCTGAGAGAGAAGTGATGCATGTGGGACTAGTCAGGTAAGTTCCGATGAGTTTTGAAGGATTAGTATGTGAAATAACTTTTGTGATGCTAGACCTCCCACGAGCTCGAGGGGCCTATAGCTTACTCATTGGAAGGCCTTGGTTGAGGGAAGCTCAATTGATCCATGATTGGGGTCAGGACAAATTGCATATCCCTAACCTAGAGGGGACAGTGGCCTTGCCCTTGGGAAAAGGCCCCGATGAGAGTGCTCGAGGCACTGCCCTACATGACATGATTGCCATTCGGGAGGAAGGACCCAATGACAAGGAAGAACAGGAGGAATGGCAAGGCTTACTAGTGGATGAGTCCTGGGATCCATTCGGCTTAGAGGGAGGTGGTAGAAGATCTATGGAATTGGTTACATTCCTAAGGGGTTCTAGTGCAATATGGTGGACATAGTGGAGTTGGACCCATACCCTATTCAAGACCTGTCCCAAGAAGAAGAGCTCTCAAAAGAAGTAGGAGTACAGAATTAGACAGAATCTTTCCTCACTATGGCCTCCTCTTCTGCAACAATGCCTCAACAGGAAGAGATAGAGGTCATAGGTCTAAGGGAACCTAAGTTTTCTAGACACCCTCGCAACAAGAAGGTCTCTCACAAAAGGAGTCATCAAAGGCACCTATAACCCCTCTTAGATGCACTCGTAAAAGGAGAGGCAGGTAGAGCACCTCAAGACTAGGGAGGAAGCCTTGCCAATAGAAGAGATACCCACTGGCTAGACAATAGAAGAGATACCCACTGGCTGGACAAAGAAACGCATTGGTGATTTCTCTTTGGACAACACCCCAGCCCAACGGCTGGCCAATAGAAGAGATACCCACTGGTTGGACAAAGAAACGCATTGGTGATTTCTCTTTGGACAACACCCCAGCCCATGACCCCTTATCTCTCCATCAAGCAGCACTCGGCACCGCTCCTCACCACGTACCACACGAGGAGGTGAGAGAGCTAAACCTAGGCACATCAGAGGAGCCATGCCTCATCTTAGTGGCAGTTGGGTCTGGGGGGAGGACCCTTCCACTCTTCAAAAAATCACCATTTTTTTGAAAGAACACCAAGAGGCGTTTGCATGGGGACATACAAGGATCTTCCAGAGATAGACCTAGCCATTTGCACTCACAAAATTTCACAAACAAAAAGAAGGCAGTTGGTCGGTCAGGAAGGGCATCTACCGCGTGAATTTGAAATATTCCAAAGTGCGGAAGAAAGAGCTGGACAAGATGGAAGAGGCAGGTATCATTGTTCCCATTGAGCACTCCGAGTGGTTGTCACCTATATTGGTAATTCCAAAAAAGAAGACCAACAAGATCATGATTTGTGTAGACTTCAGATCCCTCAATCAAGGCACTTTGGAAGATGTGACCGGCCAACGGTGGTGGTTCAAGCGAAACGCCTATCTTTCAACTCACTCTGGTGTTCGTGAAGTGTCAAGTATCGGGTCTCCGTCTCCCCCTTTTTAAAAAAAAATCCCCCTCTTTGGTTTCTTTTTTCCTTCTTCTTTTACAAGAGATGCAAAAAAAATTAAAAAATCTCTCTCTCACCTAACCTCCTCTCACCGACCAATCTCTCACTCGTCACCCACCCTTTTCCTCTCTCTTCTCCCTTTCCCTCTCGCTTCTCCCCTTCCCTCTCTCTTCTCCCCTACTCTCCTCACCAACCAACCCAACCTCCCCTTCTCCCCGATGATCAAGCAAAATAAAAATAAAAATCCCCCCTTTGTATTTTCTTTCTTTCCCAAAAGAACCCTCCCTCAATATTCATTCTATTTTATTTTTCCAAAAAAAATCATTTTTCCCCAAAAAAATCGACTCCCCCATCTTACTTTTATTTTTTCTATTAAAAAACAAAACAAAAAACCCAAAAAAAAACAAGAACAAAAACACCCGCCACCTCTCTCTTTCTCTCTCTCTTTTACCCCTTACCTCACCCACCGACCACTCCCCTCTCACTCATCCCACTGACCACCCCCCTCACACTCAACACACCGACCAACCGACTGACCACTCCTCTCTCTCTCTCTCCCCCTCATCGACCACCCCCTCTCTCCCTCTCCCTCTCCCTCTCTCTCCCTCCCCCCTCACCCCACCGACCACACCCTCCCTTCACTCCTCACCAACCACACACTCCTCACCCCCCTCGCCTCACCGACCACACACTCCCCCAATCCCTCACTCCTTTCCCACCAACCAACTGCCCCACCCCCCTTGCTTCTCTCCCCCTCGTGTCATTGGGCACCGACCAACCCTCCTTGCTCACTCACCTGTGCCCCCTCTCTCATCAACCACCCTCTCCCTTCTAATCGACCCCACCTCCCGCAACCATCACCTCACCGAACCTCAACCCCCCTTATCTATCGCTCACCGTCACCCCCGAGCGCTCACTAACCCTCTCTTTTCCCTCTCACTGACCAACCCGACCACACCCCTTCCCCTCTCTCTCTCTCTCTCTTTCCCCCATCACCGACCACCCCAGCCTTCCTCTCTCGCCTCACCCCCCTCTCCCTCTCTCCTCTCCTACTGACCAGACTGCCCCCTTTGACTCATCACCCCGCCTCACCGGCCCCCTTGTGCTTAGCCATCCCCTTTGCCAACTCATCCCCCTCACCCGTCCTTTGTCTCATGTGTGCAACCCCCACCCCTTCGCTGCACTCACCACCCTCCACTCCCTTGTCTCCTTCTCTACCTCACCCTCCCCCTCTCTCATGCGCCAACTCCCCACCCCTCCAGCGCCCCCTCCCATACGCAACAATCACCTCCCCTCGTCCTCCTCTCTTTTGCGGTTGTTCACCATTGCTAGAGCCCTTTGCGCTATAGGCCGTTGCACAACAGTGCTAACGAGCTATCCTCAACCTTCCGCCCCCCCCCGCGCGACAATCATCATGGTTATCTCTCATGACATTGACTTATTGCACCCTCCTGTAGAGGTGGAGAAAAAAGAACACAAATTGAAACCTCTTGTGCAGTCTGCAACAAATTCCTTCTTCATGGATGGGAAATGTCAGGATGTTTTAGCCTCACCACCATGGTATTTAGTCACTCCCAGAGTGTTTTGCTATGTGGAAATCGTTCTACCATCTTATGCCAGCCAAGAGGAGGCCGTGCCCGACTTACTGAGGGCAGCTCATTTTGAAAGAAAGGAGATTGATCAATTTTAGCACATTGTCAACCTGAGTTCTTTGACAAGCCTCTTGGATTTGTACTCTAGGTAAACCTTCCTGCCACGGCCCACCACACCATCCCCCCCCCCCAAAAAAAAACCTTGGCTGACCTTGCCACGAAAGACGTCCTTCATTGACTCCCAGTTAGCTATGTTGCAACCGTTTCACTTAGGTCCTCGTGACCTTAATCGACAAGATAGTCAAAATGCTTCCCCAACATTCTTGATATAAAATAGTCTTTAAAAAGAGGTTTTATATACAAATACAATTTCCAACAAACTCCCATCTTTCCACATCATTTCTCGTTATTCCACACTATTCTACATCAATTCACATCGCTTTATTCCACATCCATTCATATCTTTTTCCACCATCAATTCACATCGCTTTATTCTACATCCATTCATATCTATTCCCATCATCCTTCATCCATTTACATCCATTCACATCTATTCACATCTATTCACATCAATTCTCATCCATTCACATCATATCACATCTATTCACATTCATCTACATCACATCACATCCATCCATTTACATCCATTAAGATCCACATCACATCTCATCACATCCATCCACATCACATCACATTCATTTACATCCGTTCAGATCCACATCGCATCTCATCACATCCATCCACATCCCATCACATCCATTTACATCCATTTAGATCCACATCACATCACATTCATTTACATCCATTCATATCCACATCACATCTCATCACATCCATCCACATAACATCACATTCATTTACATCCATTCAGATCCACATCACATCTCATCACATCCATTCAGATCCACATCACATCACATTCATTTACATCCATTTAGATCCACATCACATCTCATCACATCCATCCACATCACATCACATCAATCCACATCACATCCATTCAGATCCATTCACATCAGTTTGAGAGTACGATTATTTTACTTTTGATACTGACAGAACTTTTCTAGGTCTCTGCCAATTACTTGGCTTAGTTAAAGGTAACTTTTTCTCGATTCCATTAAATCTAAGTATCAGAGTGTTGTTTAATGCTTAAAAAGGAAAAATGATTTTATCAGAAATTTATAGTAAAAACTCAAGAAGAGCATTTACGTATTGTGTTTTCATTCCTTAAGCTTCATTAATGAAGACTTTTAATCGACATTCCCTGTTTAAATCTAAATTTCCATTAAATGTAAATTTTTGCTCACTTTTTGAATCCTTGATCCTCTCAGGGATTCCAGATTTCTTTTTCGGGGGAAACTAGGAATAAATCGATCATACGTTCATTCACCTAAGCGTGTTTCTGGTCTTTTTCTGGGAAGTCCTTTTCCCGTTCAAAAATTACTCCAAGATTCTACCTTCCAAGAATCTAGACGTATACTTCAATTTTCCAAAGGTTAAATATATTCAAAATTCTTTTTCTGATTTAAGATTTATCCCAGTTTTCTCAATGAATATTTTCACATTCTTTAATTCTTTCTCAATGATATACTCAATATTCTTCTTTTTGAATAAAAGATTCATGGGATTTACAAAATCAATTATACCCATATTTCTTCATTTAGTATAACACTAGTTTAAATGAATTATTTCCATAATTCTTGTAAATTGAATGATTCTAAAAAAATGTGCATAACCTTCTTTTTTTTCCTGTCAATTGGATAATTGCTGAAAACTCCTCTTTTTGCATAAAGTTTATTACATAAATTCATTCCCATATTTTCTAAGATCATAAATGGTTTGGATGCATAAACATAGGCATAAAGGATATTTTTTTATATTAAAAGTGTGATTTTCATCATAAATGATTTCATGCATAAATTAGATGCATAAAAGAAATTCTTTTATATGAAAAGAGTGATTTTCATCATAAATGATTTTATGCATAAATTAGATGCATAAAAGAAATTCTTTTATATTAAAAGAGTGATTTTGATCATAAATGATTTTGATCATAAATGATTTGGATGCATCACCTTTGCCTTCCATCCATATTTTTCTATTTTGAATTCCAAGATAAGTCCCTTCCAATGGTATTGTACTAAGCCTCTTCTTTGCCTTTTTATCCTATGAGAACCTTTGCATGATGGTTTCATAGTAACCCAATCATTTAACTTGAAGTTTATACCCTTCCACACACCCTGATCATATTTAACATTATGAAGAATGCATGATGAAATGGCATTAGGAGTGCACCTCAGGTTAGACTGTTGTCTCAACATTGTTAGATGATGAATAGAGGAGAGGATGATGTAAAAAGACGACTAGAAAGAGGTGCAATCACTGTCGATTAGGGAATTTCAAATGAATTTACTCATTTTGGGGGTAACCGAAATTTTAATTTTTTGCTTTTTGAAGTACTGACATTTGGCATATGAGCACATGCCCTTGAAGTTGGAACCCACTAAAGTGACGTTGAAATAGCCGCACCGTATCACATTAGAGTAGTGATAATCCACTAAAATAGCCAAAACTAGTGAAGGTAGTAAAAAGTGGATATGACACCCAATGTCATATTTATGGTTGAATGTCACATTTCAATTGGTCAAAAGCTTAATCCAAATCCAATACAAGTGATTAAAAGGTGGCTCTTTTTTTACCGTTTTTGGCACTAATGTTCTTTGACCCTCTTGGCAATGTCATTTATAAGCTCCTTTGTCTCTTTAAGGACAACTTGTCCTTATTGCAGCTCTTCTTGTATGTTTTCTGTTGGCTCTTTTTCTCCTTTTGTTCTAGTGATATTTCTTCTTCCTGAGTGTCTTGGGTAAGGGGATGTTACCTCCATGGCTTAGAACTTTTGTGAGGAGGTAAAGGTTGTATACTTTAGATTGGTGAGATCATCGGAGATAGTTCTCACTATCCCTTTGGATGTACCATGCCCAATCTGTTAGATTTCTCCTCATGTACTTTGGCAATTTTGTGGAGAGGAATCCTATTGTACCTGTCCCCACTGGTTTCACTTGCATGAACATTGACAGCACTCGACTGGCTCTTTCATCTATTTCCTCTCATATGTTCTCATACTTAGCCCCATTGGAATTAAAGGAGACCCTATTGAGCATGTCCTCCATGGGCATTTGATCCATTGAGTGCACATGTGACTGAATGGGAGGGGCAACTCTAGTGCATCTCTAATTAGGGCTTCAGTGATGAGAACCTGCTCTCTTGAGATCCATCTGGCTGTGTCATGGTCCCCCTTTTTGTATTATTGTCATAGGTCTTAATATATTCTACACATAATGATGGGTTGATTGTTATGGGGGAGTACCTCTGCCATCTTTCCTAGCCCCACCTTCTCTAACTTATAATGCACATTAGTGTCTTTGAGAATCCTTAGGAACTTTGGGCTATGGTATTGGAAGATGATTGTACCTTGATTGGTCTAGATATCTGTCTGGAGCATTATCCCTTGTAAATCTTGTGCATATGGCCCCATATAAGTCAACTTTTTGCCCCTAGATCCTCGCTCCTTTTTGCATGCAACAAATGGTGATACCCTATGGATTCCTATATGCTTTCCAATCCCATCCATAATGCATTCAGAGGAGTAGATTTGAATATGTGAAACATATGATTATGTTTTACGGTTTGAATTGCACACCCCTTTACCTTATACCCATTTGGAGTTTTTGCTTGGAGCTAGGTACTCCGTGTTGTCCTCCTCCCTTTTACTACCATGGGAACCAAGTTTGTAATTTCAAGCTTGTGGGTATGTGTCGTTGTAACCACTTTAGTTTGAAGTGAGACCTTCTAAGCTTTCCTTCCATCCAGTGGAAGAGTACGTCTACCGAATCCTAGTGAACCTGTTCTGTTTCATGTGCATGTGAGTGCACATGCATTACCTTGTTCCACCACTTGGCTCAACTTGATCTCTTTAGTTGGTGATATTGAAGGGTTTGCACTCTTTTATTATCTTGGTTGAGTGGTTTTCTTCTTCCAAACCAATTTTGGTGCTCCCTTGCTGATTTAGTTGGGACTTGAGTCTGCTTGTGTTTATGGATCTCTTCTATTCTTTTGGAGGTACATGACACATTAGATTTTGGGTTGGTTTTGGTACCCATACCTTTGCATGTCCTTGATAGTAGCCATGTGTTGCTAGTAAGTCTTTTTTGACCCATCGCTTTTGAGTGTCGAGAGTGGTGTTTGGGCGTACTTGGGTTGCTTCTTCCTCTCCTTGGATTGTTTTTCTTCTCTTGTCTATAGCTTTCCTCTCCTGATTTGACACCCATGAGGTTTTATCCTTCTTATAGTATCCTTGTGTTTGAAGCTAGGACTTGGGAACTCATTGTTGTCTGACTAGATACACTCGTTGCCTTTTTTATGGTTCTCTTGACCGAGGATGATGTTTTGACGTGGACACCTGTTTTGTTGATTCATCCACTTTTCTTGGCATTCGCAGCCCCATGTTGCATGTAGCAGCTTGTTTCCCCTTATTATTCAATGGACTCCATAATGGGAGGGTGATGATTTTTTTACCATCATTGAGTTGTACCTCTTGTTTTTCCCATTGGATGTGACAACTGCTGACGCAAATCCAAGATCGTCCAAGAATTATGTCCTCTCTTTCGTGGTTCTTGCAGGCATTACAAATACCTTCGTGACCAAGAGATTATTTCTGATGGAGATGTTAACATTAAAAAATCATATTGTTTGTGTAACGGATGGATGCACACTGTGAACCTGTGTATTAGTTGCCTCTAGGGAGGGTTTGTTTAGAGCTACCCATGTCTCATAGGAAATCAAATTATGACTTGACCCTGTATGCGATACTCATCGTGTGATTACCAATCATTTATGATGAAAGTAACACTTTTATAAAAAAATAATCTTTTATGCATACTTCTATGCATGAAAATCAATTATGATAAAAGTAACACTTTTACAAAATAAAATAATAATCTTTTATGCATACCTCTATGCATGAAAATCAGATATGATAAAAGTAACACTTTTACAATAAAATAATAATCTTTTATGCATACCTCTATGCATGAAAATCAGATATGATAAAAGTAACACTTTTACAATAAAATAATAATCTTTTATGCATACCTCTATGCATGAAAATCAGATATGATAAAAGTAACACTTTTACAATAAAATAATAATCTTTTATGCATACCTCTGCATGAAAATCAAATATGATAAAAATAACACTTTTACAATAAAATAATAATCTTTTTTGCATACCTCTATGCATGAAATTCAAATATGATAAAAGTAACACTTTTATAATAAAAACCTAATCTTTTATGCCTAAAAATCCATTTTGATGAAAGTAACACTTTCATAATAAAAGAAAATTATTCCTTTATGCATAAAAATCTATTTTGATGAAAGTAACACTTTCATAATAAAAGAAAATTATTCCTTTATGCATAAGAATAATAATAATCAATATGCATCTTCTATGCATGAAAATGACACTTTTAGAGTATAGAATTGATAGGAATTACTCTTTTAACATAATAAAAGGTAATTCTTATTTCCAAAAATTTTGCCATAACCTCCTTTGTATGGCTGACCATTTTTAAATTTTCCTACTTGATTTTGTCTTAAAAATTAACTCTAATTGATTTAAAGTAATCTATACTAATCAAAATTCACTTATAAAAGAGAAAACATTATAAAAAGTTTAATTCCATCAATTTTCACTTAACTAGGATAAAGAAGGGTTGATTCTAAAGAAGAGAGAGGGGAAAAGCCTTTCGATCAAGGCATAACATCCATTTATCACTTCAAACAATCATAAACATTAGAAAAACATAAAATCAATAAAGAAAAATACAAGAATCTCTACTTACATAATTTCTTGGAGCTTTCCTTTGGCTTGATGGTTTGAGGGTTCAACTCTTGTTTGTAACAAGAGTGGCCACCAATCTTTGGAAGAGGGAAATATCAAAAACTAGTGAATTATTAATAAATTCATAGTTCTTGGCTTGGGTTCTTGGCTTGGGAGGAGCAGAGTAACAGTGCATAAAACACTATTAAGTTTCAACAAAGAGGAGGGCTTCTATTTATAGGAAAAAGTGAGCCTCTAACCAAGCCAATTGATTCTAGAATTTTCCAGATCAGTTTGGTCAAATTTTGACCATTTTTGGGTCAGTTTTGGTCACTTTTTGGATCTAGTTGAAACATGAGAGAGGAGAGATGAAAATATCTCATTATTAGGGAGTTTAAAACTCATTCAAGCATGTGAAATAGGTGCCCTCTTCATGAGGGGAATTCCCCCATGCAGAGGTGTCAAAAATGCATCATTACTTCTAAATATCTCCCTTTTTTTAACTATTAACCTTGTCCTTAGTCAACTCTTCATCTTATGTGAGTATTTACTCATTTTTGGGAGATTTTTCTTTTATTTCTTCATTTATCTCCTCCCTACATTTGGATGAATCTTATTGGTCCATAGGAACCTTAATTTAAAATTTCAAAAAAATCTTCATCCCTAGGATAATGCCTCTTGAATAGATTATACTTAATTTCTAATGCACCTTCTGAAAATCTTTTTGAACTTCTGTTTCAGGGGAACTTATTTTAATAAGATGAGGTATTTTTATATCAAAAAATATTTAAAATCTGAATATTATCTCTCTAGAATATTTTCTCTCTCTAGGCCAAAACAGGTAGAAACAAGATCTTTTATATTTCTGAAGAGGGGAATGAATTACAGGGAAAGATACTGGACATCATGAGGGTTGGGGGGAGGAATCTTACAAGTACCTTTAACTAGCCCAAGAAATTGGCAGAAACTTAGAAAAGTCCTATCGGTATCGAAAGTAGAAAATGGTACTAAAAGTGGATGTGATAAGATGGGACGTGGATCTGAAGGAATGTGAATGAATGTGAGGGGATGTAAATGGATGCGATGTGATTAGATGAGATGTGAATGTGAGAAGAGATGTAAATGTGATGTGATAAGATGTGAATGTGATGTGATGAGATGTGAGTGAATGTGATGAGATGTGATGTGATGTAAATGGACGTGGATGTGAATGTGATGAGATGTAAATGGATGTGGATGTGAATGTGATGAGATTTACACATTCATATTCCTGAAGAGTATGGCAGCTCTAAAAAAACCCATCCTACTGATGCACAATATGTCCAAGCTCGTAGGACAGCTAAGGAGAAAAATGTAGATCTTTGGGTTAATGGGCATCTCTATCTAGTTGACCCTCCATTAAGAGAAAATTCTTCTTTCCGCAATTTTTCATCTTTTATGCAATTTGTTGGTGAAGGAGAGCTTGGCTTGTTAGGATACTGCAGAAGATTGACTACAAGTGGAGCTTGACAAACCCATATTCTCCAATCTCAATTGTAAGCATCACAATTCAGCCTTTTACAATGTCAAGAAGGACTTAAAACATCATCAGATAAAATGAAAGAGATCCTCGCAGAGAATGTGGAGAAGGATGCAAAGATTCAAAGGCTAGAGGAACTTATCAAATGACTCAAAGCAACGCCAAATGGTGCCCGTGAATGAAAAAAGACATTGGCTAGTATAGAATCTCTTGCGTTTAAAGGTGGAGCACGTAAGAAATGGATTCGTACAACAAAGTAAGTAACATAAACTTTCATTATGCACTCAATGATTTAAACAAAATAGTCATGATTTGTGTTCTGCTAGGAATTTTCTGCAAGAGGTGTGTGGTTCTAATGAAGAGGGATGGAAGGATTTGGTCAAAGCCATTCTGAATACCAAGGATATTCTCTCAATTAGTACTGACCCTCATCATCCTAAAATATGCCAAGCTGTTGTTAGCAATGTAATGAGCGAGATTACCACCTCCATCGATCCATCGATTCTTCATTAATTCAACATGCTTGTGATGCGGCTGGAATCAGCATTCAAAAGGGTACCAACAAGCAATCCGTCAGGGTGTAAAAGATGCATTTCTAAGACAAGGAATCACTCGCACTTTATTTCTAAGACAAGCTGTGTGTATAGCCCATTGTGAAGCTAGAAAACGGAAGGTTGATTTACACATTCGTATTCCTGAAGAGTATGGCAGCTCTAAAAAAACCCATCCTACTCATGCACAATATGTCCAAGCTTGTAGGACAGCTAAGGAGAAAAATGTAGATCTTTGGGTTGATGGGCATCTCTATCCAGTTGACCCTCCATTAAGAGCAAACCCTCCTTTCTGCAATTTATTATCTTTTATGCAACTTGTTGGTGAAGGAGAGCTTGGCTTGTTAGGATACTGCAGAAGATTGACTACAAGTGGATCTTGACAAACCCATATTCTCCAATCGTGAGTGAGAGAGAGAGAGAGAGAGAGAGAGAGAGAGAGAGGGAGGGGCGGCTGCCGAGTGTGTGTGAGTGTGTGGTGTGTGTGTGTGTGTGTGTGTGTGTGTGTGTGTGTGTGTGTGTGTGTGTGTGTGTGTGAGAGAGAGAGAGAGAGAGAGAGAGAGAGAGAGAGAGAGAGAGAGAGATTTAATTTGATTTGATTTGGTATTTACGTCCGCACGGGGCCAAAAATGACCCATGGGACCCTCATGTCTAGAAATAGTCTCCCCTTGCGGGAGTGTGATCCGTGTCATCTGTAGATGTTTCCATTAGTAGTTTGTGTTGTTCTAGGATGCGGGTCCTAGACCTGTAGGAGAGGGTTTTGTTTTTAGAAGCAAATCTGCAAAAGTGTGGCATCCATGGATGAGCTGCTGAAAATTAGCTCGAATGTGTGCATATGCAGGGCTTTTTAGTGTCACGTGAGCTTCATCCTCAAGGGCTTACATAGTGCATGCTTTGCATATCCTTTTTTCAGCATCAATTTTCAGCCATCCTCCCGTTTCTATCTTAAGCATGTGTGATCTTGTACGCATCAAAGTTATGGCTCTTCTTGCCATATGGGGCATGGGCATGCAGGTGTGAACTTGTGCTTCCAGTTGGCTCATTTTGTATGTCTCCCAATATCCTGGGTTTACATTTTTGCAGTAGTACTCATACTTGGATCTGTGTGTAGTCATTTGCCATTTATTGTGAAGGCAGTCAAGTATTGCTATGTCAAAATTCAGCATGCATTCTCTTTCTTTCCCCGTGTCAATCGGCATGTCTACATATGCCTCCACATCCCATTTGGTGAACCACTTTCTGATGTCTTGAACAAGACTAGAGGAAAGAAATTTACTCTTCCTTGTCTTTTGTGGTGCGCATCCAATTTCCCATGCTATGCGGGGGATTCGAGTAGCGGGCATCATTTTGATTTTCAATATGTATGCATGCATTCTTTTTAAGGCTTTGATCTCTAGAGGCATGTTTCCTTTTTCTAGCAATAGCACCGAGTAAGGTGTGGTTTTCTTAACGCCCAAGTGTCTACATAGGAACTTCTTTTGTATTTTCTCAATCTCATTCCATGTATGAGCTGAAATGCTTGTGCCCCACACTTCTACTCCATATAGAATGGCCTGCACTACACATGTCTCAAAGATTATGTTCTTTATCTCCCATCTTCTGATGTTTTTTTGCATGCACATGTTCTCAAATTGATAGTACTTGGCGTGGCTGGCATCAATCTCTTACGCATTGGCCCCAGGCATAATTGGATGGAATATCAATTCCCAAGTACCTGAAGCTGTCCACTTTCTCAATTGGCTGCCCTTGTTGATATGTGAGTGATGGCTGAATTTCTTGTGGATAGTTCTTATGAGCATAAACTTCGTCTTGTTTACATTGACGGAGAGACCCGTAGTGTCACAAAAGGTGTGTATAGCATTCATCAATTTCTGTAAAGATGCCATGTCATGTGCAAAAAGTACAACATCATCTGCGTAGATTAGCAGCAAGAGGGTGAGCATTCCAATGGCTAGTCCATCTGTTTCTTCCACTAGTGCTTGAGGGATGAAGTCTTCAAGTTGGTCAATGCATAGTTTGAAGAGAGTGGGGGATAGGGGGCACCCTGGTTTGACTCCCATATTGCTTGAGAATTCTTTAGATAAGCCGGTGTGTGTCTTTGACTGGCATCTAACTTGTTGATAGAGTTGTGCTACTGCCACTCTAAGATGCATCGGGACCCCTATATATTCCATTCTCTGCCATAGCCCACTTCTTGGGATTGTGTCAAATGCTTTTGTAAAATCCACAAAGCAACAATGCAAAGTTTTCCCTTTTAGCCGGCTTTCTTCCATGAGAACCCTGAGCGATATGAGATGATCAATGGTACTATGTTTAGGCCTAAAACCTGCTTGTCCTTTAGCCCGTTTGCCATTTGCCTCGGCCCATATGCCTATAGCTTGTTCTAGGATGCTCCCTAGAAGCTTAGACATGCAAGATCCCACCATGATGGTTCGGTAATTAGTGGGCTGATTTGCATCCCCTTTCTTGAAAAGTGCTTTGATCCAATTCTTTTTCCAATCAATGGGCAGCCCTTGTGTTATGGATTTATTGAGGAGTCCATGTATCCATTGCCGTGCAATACTGCCTGACCATTTGAGCATTTCTGAGTTGAACTGAAGCATGTCTGGTGCTTTGCCATTGGCTAGGTTTTTTATGCTCTTTGTTACCATCGAAAAGTCAAAGCATTCTTCTGATTGTTTTGTCTCTTGCATATTAGGCATCCCTTCTGCATCTTTGTGTACATATAACTTTTCTACATATGCATACATATCTTCCGGGCTTATGTCTCCGGTAATGTCTTGTCTTTTGCCTTTCATCCTCATCCATTCCTTTTTGGGGTTTTTCTTGAAGTTTATTAGAATTCCACGCGGGTAGAGAACTCCACATGCGGACTGAGAGCATCCTTGTTGGTTGGAAGCTTCTTTTATTGGTTGGAACACCAAAGTTGGAAGTGCAAGTTTGGTATCATCTTTGGAGAGTACAATTAAGTGTGGCCAGCCAAAAGAAGGGTCTTCACAAGAGGTGTCCATGAGAGTTGTTATTGCTTCTCAGAGAGGGTTTGACAACCCTATTTGTACCTTTTGATTCGATAATAAAAGTAAAGAAATACCTGCGGGGGTGCTAATCTCTCACAGCAAGAAATGCGGTGCTTAGCCGGCTCCCCTCCCAAATTGCTTAATCCCCAACAACGTTATCAAATCTTGCACAAAATAGTTCTTCAAGGTGTAATTGACATGCACCCAAATGCGTTAGCATAGCATGTACGTATATGGACCGTGAGCTGCGGTCCGTATGCACTATGGATGTGCAATTGGTCCATTCGGAGAGCCAGTACGCTCTCCAAATGCACCCAATTGAGCATCCATAGCGCATACAGACCGCTACATTTGTCTATTTATCTATCCACCTACCTATGTATATGTGTTTATATATCCATCTATATGTTTATTGATCGTAAATTGTGAAACCTTGTAACACACTATTGTTAAATGCTTAGGAAATTTGCGGCCGTCCCTGAGCATACACGCCCACCTGCGATGTGCAGAGATTCTTGGTGGCACCTCAGGAAAGAGATTCGCTTGAGAGTGACATGGCCTCAACAGAAGGGATAGGTACTTCTCGAATAGCATTAATTATATATTCATATAAAAGCGCATTTAATTTGCAGGAGGCAGCACAGGCTCGTGTCCAGTCAGGGCACACCTCTCGGCTTGGCCGGATGGGCTCTAGTGGCTTTCAAGCACTCTTTGTAATAAGTGCACAAATTTTTTGTTCGTCTATCTATAGCTATTTGTATATATATATATATATATATATATATATATATATATATATATATATATATATATATATACATGTATCTATGATCTCATATGCATTCAATTCACTTCTTACTTATATATATGCAATGTTTAAATGACAGAGAAAGGATTATGATCGAGCACCATCTGTAGTAGACGAGATACAGAGAGCCACAATTTACGGCTACAGAGCGCTACAGAGAAGGAGATGCTGACACCCGATGCTTTTGTAAGTAAATCTATCAAATATTATTATATACCAATCAAAATCTGCATGTGTTATATGTTATGTGGTTTTTTTTATACTCAAATAGCTAATAGACATTTTTAATTACAGGAGCAACATGGTGAGAATGACATGGACGAGGTTGCTCGACAGGTAGCAGCAGGGTTATCATCGCAACCGCCCAGGAACGTACAAGAGGAGGACTCTTCCTCCGATGACTCCGATTAAAATTGTCATGATAGAGCCAGTTAGTGCTAATTTTGTAGACATAATTTTTTGGTACATATAGTCGCTCATTCAGAATGATGACGCTCTTTTATTAACATTTTCTTTATGTATGTGTGTTTTGGCCATGATGCACATGTGTCACATCTATCAAGAGTTTCTTGAAGTGTCTACCTCCCAAATCTATAGATTTAAATCTTAATTGATTGTGCAAAATTTAATTTATACTTACCGTAATCGATGTCGGCCATTGCTTTTTCAAAAGTCGATGTATGTCGATTCTTGGGTCTTTTGTCGTACATGAATGCGCGTGCGTATGTGTGTGTGTGTGTGTGTGTGTGTGTGTGAGAGAGAGAGAGAGAGAGAGAGAGAGAGAGAGAGAAAGAGAGATTTTTTATGATGTTTGTATACGTACAGATGTGTGTGTGATAAAGAGGCAAGTGTGTATGAGAGAGAGAGAGAGAGAGAGAGAGACCAATGTTTATATGAAGTGTGTGTGTATGTGTGAGAGAGAGAGAGAGAGGGTGAAAGAGAGAGAGAGAGAGAGACTAAATGTTTATGTGAAGTGTGTGTGTCTGAGAGAGAGAGAGGGAGAAAGAGAGAGGAATGTGTGTGCAAGAGACACAAGTGGAGATAATGTGTATGAGAGAGAGAGAGAGAGAGAGAGAGAGAGAGAGAGAGAATGCGCATCGGCTAAAAAAAAACGTTCAGAACAAAGGTCTTTTAAGCGACCCCAACGGCTTTAAAAAATGATACAAATTGGGTCGCTTATGCCACCCAAACTTGGGTGTTTATGCCACTCAAATAGGGTCGTTTATGCCACCTTTGCAGCGTCGTTTATGCCACCTAAAAACATGGTTTATGCCACCCTCGTAGCGTCGTTTAATGCCACCCAAACGCGATATATATGCCACCCTCGAAACGTGGTTTATGCCACCAAAAGCATCATTTATGCATCTCAAAAACGTCGCTATATAGAGGTCGTTTAAACAATGGTCAAGGGCAACCTTTGGAACGACTTCTGTAGTGACCCCCGTAAGGGTCGCTATAGGTTTCTTCTCTTGTAGTGCCTCCATCGATTCTTCATTAATTCAACATGCTTGTGATGCGGCTGGAATCAGCATGAAAGGGTACTCACAAGCCATCCATCAGGTTGTAAAAGATGCATTTCTAAGATAAGGAATCACTGGCATTTTATTTCCTACACTCAAGGTGATTCACAATGTCAAGAGTATCAATAATGATGATGTGCAGCGAGCTATAGGACAGTTTTATCACGTTGAGGGCACACTGACATTAGACACAGGGTCGAGCAAAAAGAAAATCAAGACAACAAGTACAGAATTTCACTATGATGTTCACAATAACATCTTTGTTTATATTGAGAGACTACAACAAGCTATGGTGAAGTTCTATGGTCTTTCACCAGAAGGTGAGAACTTGCAACTGCTACTATTCATGTTTTTCAGTAGAAAATGAAGATGAATATTTTGTTTTGAATATTGTAAATTACTGTTTATTTGCAATTTTGGGGAGCACACTTTCCTTTTTGCTCAAGCTAGATGAGTGCCAAATTATGAAAAGTCGGAAGCTAGAACGTATGAGCATTATGCTCATGAATGAGGCCATGATTTGTGCATGGGAAAAGACTACCAAACCAAGTTTTAGTGTGCAATCTGAGAAAGAGGTCTGGTGGCTTGCGCATTCGAGGTACCGAAGGAGACACATGAGGTATTGACATGGATTTTTGAAAGGACTCCCTGGATAACAGATGTAATCAAAAAGCAAAAGTCAACTTTTAGATGTAGAAAACATAGGAAAGTTCAAGGTGGATTGGCATCTTGGGGGAGATTTGAAGACAATTAAATGCATGATGGGTTTTGCTCAAGGCGCGACATCAAGATGGCCTTGTCCACACTGCAATGCTCAGATTAATATTCCTAGGCAGAAAAAGACAAATGGAAAAGGTATACAGAAGGTTGGTTCTATTGGGAAGGATGCCTCGAAAGGTCCCAAGAAAGGGAAGAAACAACAAGAATATGCAGTAGATCCAACCGAGTCAACTGATGATGAAGATGAGGAACAACCAAATGCAAGATGGGTGGAAGGTGTCATGTCTCATGATGATGGAGAACCAAACAGGAATTCAAATTGGAGCCCCATCATTAATTTTCCACTAAAGAATATTTACTTTTGCACACTTCATGCATTCATAAGAATCTTTTGATGGATTGCTTAAGTTCCATATCGATTATGCATTCACAATGCCTACACAAGAGAGGAAAGTTGCAGCCCTTGGTAAATTAGAGCATCTTTTGAATTCTCTGGGTTGCCATGATGGAAACGTGAAAATTGGAGTGAATAAGCAGGCCTCTAGTATGTCATACGAGGTTGCAGCAAACATAGAGAATTCAAAGAAGACTTGGGGACTCTGGAGAGACCTGTGTGCAATCACCACAAATGTAGATTGTCCAATGCCAGCTCTTGTAAATATGCGCAAACAGCTTTGGATAAATTTCAATAACATGGTTCGCATTATGAATCAAAGTAGCACAACTGCCCAAGAACGAGTATCATTCCAACAACATATCATATAATTCGCCAAAAGTGTAGGTGCTTGGGGAGAGAGTAAAGTAACACACTATATGGTAAGTTGTGCAGTAAAAAAATAAACTGGTGTTTTAACCTTGACTTTTTCTAATTAAGTTCTATTGTCATGTGTACAACACATAGATTATGCACATGGTGCGTATTTCATGAACAAGTATGGATCGCCTGACATGTGGAGTACCCAAGCGAAGCGATGGACATGGAGGTGGAGCTTCTGTAGGAGGAACACATACAAGCTATCTACAAGAGATGTTCAATTGGTTTTATCACACAACCTCTGGAAGGGTATTGGTTAGTGAGCGGGCCCAACAATCTAAGCTTGCGCAAGAGGCATGCAAGGCTACAAAAAGTCATGCTCGGCTTGAATGGTTGCAGACCAATGCTCCCTATAGGCATGGTGCTTCCATGAATGAGGAGACAAGGGAGGCGTTGGGTTGTGCATGCACCAACATAAATCTAGATGTAATAAGGCTAAGAAAATAAGTTTAGTTAGGTTTTTTTTTTTCCCTTGAAAAAAAACTATTAATAGTTCCTTCTCTCACTTCATTTTCATTTCACTTTTTTAGAGAGCTTGAGCTCAAGATCTATGTAGACACCCATGTAAGGACACCAGCACATCACCACGTTAGTATAGTCGTACATGGATATGGCGTGCACCAAGAACACCGTACGTGTTACCATGTCTTCACAAAACACAGTGCAAGGCACCCAACGACCACATACTAGCGACGCCACACGGAAGAGAGTGACCCCTTGGATTCTAGGACACGCCCAATGGGATCACCAGAGTCCAACCCTCCTCACATAGCAACACTAGCGCACACACATGCATGCCCTTCTAGTGGGAGCAAGCATGTGAAGAAGACCCCTCAATGCAGCCACCCCAGAGATCAAGATAGAGAGGCCAATGATGAGCAGTTCGACTGGGTTGGTGAAAATATTCCTATATTGCGCAGCACCATAGGTGGCAAGACCCTACTACCAAGACAAGGTCCCCTACCTACCCGGGAGGAACTTGATACACAGGTACCACAGCAACAGGAGGAGGAGGATTCAGACTATGAGAGAGACCAAGAGGAGGTTCCTGCAAGTGCGCGCAAGCATGGAAAGGTCAAGCTCTTCAAGCCAAGGAAGTCCCAACCTCACCCAACGCACTAACACAACACAGAGAACTCCAAGGAGACGGATGTGCGAAGGGCATAGGGCTCTACAAGATATCAAGTTTTATCAGAGGAACACTGAGTTGCTGATAAGAAGAGCCCCTTTTGCTCGCATAGTGAAGGAGATTCTCCAATGATATAGAACAGAGTTTCGTGTGCAGGGGAAAACCCTTGTTGGGCTTTTTGAAGACACCAATCTCCTTGCAATACATGCGAAGAGGATTACCATATTTGCCAAGGACATGCAACTAGCTCGACCCATTATTCGAGGCGAGTGAGACACGATCTAGAGATCTTAGATGTTAACCTTTTTTTTGAAGCAATTCTTTTGTTTCAAACCCCCCTTTGTAACAAGCCTATCTGGCTTTCATTTGTAACCTTTTGATAGTTAAAATTTTAAGTTTCTCTTACAATGTCACGGTGTCATCATGTTTGTTTAACATGGAGTGTCTATCATGTACCAGTTTGTCACCTAAGGCATCAGAAATACTCCTGGAGGACTAAGGAAGCTATGCCAGAACAGTGCGAATTTGGCCTCTACAGCAACGACGATGTAGGCTCAAAATTTGCACTGTTCGGGCACTTCTCCCCTAGCCACTCAGGATCATTTTTGATGCATTTATAATGAAGTTGAGCACACTAATTGTGAGAAACAGTAGCTTATAAGATAAAAACACCTTTAATCATGTGTAAAAATATAGTGTTTATCATCCAATGCATAAGAATTGCTCCTGGAGGACTGGGGAAGCTATGCCAGAACAGTGCAAATTTAGGTTCTGCAGCGGCGGTGCAGGCTCAAAATTTGCACTGTTTTTGCACTGCTCCCCCAGCCACTCAGGATCATTTCTGATGCTTTATTCATTGGATTTATCTCATCCCAACACTTGGATTAATCCTATTGGTCCATTGGAACCTTAATTGGACCATAATTTAGAAATTTTTGAAAATCTAGACCCTTAGGCTAAGGTCCCTTATATGATTTTTAATTGATTCCTAATGCACCTTGGAGAATTTATTTTGAACTTCTTTTTCAAGGAAATATATTTTTGATATTAGGAGAATTTTTAAATCTAAAATGTACTCAAGACTCAAAAATATTGACAGATGGGAAGGAAATTCCAATCAAACCATCCATTTGGGGTGTTAAGGCAAGAAGGTTTTTGCCAAGGCCACAGGTTAAGAGAAAGCTTAAAAAACAAACACATTATATCTCTACAATCAAGTACAACTTGTCGAAGGGGGTGCATAATACTCTGAAAGAGCTTGAAGCAAATGGCTCCTCGCAAAGGAACGTAAAGTATGGAGTATGGAAATATCTTGATCTGGTATTTATATTTTATAATGAAGTTTAGCACACTAATTATGAGAAATAGTAGTTTACAAGATAAAAACACCTTTGATCATATGTAAAAATATAGTGTTTATCATCTAATGCATCAGAATTGCTCCTGGAGGATTGGGGAAGCTATGCCAGAACAGTGTGAATTTAGGCTCTGTAGTGACGGTGCAGGCTCAAAATTCGCACTGTTTTGGCACTGCTCCCCCAGCCACTCAGGATCATTTTTGATGCATTTAATGAAGTTGAGTACACTAACTGTGAGAAACAATAGTTTGTAAGATAAAACCAGCTTTAATCATGTGTAAAATTACATTTTTTGTCATCCACTGCATGAGAATTGCTCCTGGAGGATTGGGAAAGCTATGCCAAAGTAGTGCGAATTTAGGCTCTGCAGCGACGGTGAAGACTCAAAATTTGCACTGTTCTAGCATTGCTCCCCCAGCCACTCAGGATCATTTTTAATGCATTTATAATGAAGTTAAGCACACTAATTGTGAGAAATATTAGTTTATAAGATAAAAACACCTTTAATCATGTGTAAAAATATAGTGTTTATCATCCAATGCATCAGAATTGCTACTAGAGGACTGGGGAAGCTATGCCAGAACAGTGCAAATTTAGGCTCTATAGCGGCGGTGCAGGCTCAAAATTCGTATTGTTCTGGCACTGCTCCCCCAGCCACTCAGGATCATTTCTAATGCTTTTATAATGAAGTTGAGTACACTACTTGTGATAAATAATAGTTTATAAGATAAAAACAACTTTAATCATGTGTAAAATTACATTGTTTGTCATCCAATGCATCACAATTGCTCCTGGAGGATTGGAGAAGCTATGCCAGAATAGTGCGAATTTAGGCTCTGCAGCGGTAGTGCAGGCTCAAAATTTGCACTGTTCTCGCACTGCTCCCCGAGCCACTCAGGATCGGGGTGAGCCAAAACCAAAAATATCAGTTTTAATTTTTTTCAATCTTTAGTATGCGGGAACGCGATAGATTTTTCCCATGTAGCATATAATAAATTGAGTACATTAATTATAAAAACAATAATTTACAAAATAAAAATACCTTTAATCATTGTTGGAATTAGGGGAATATGATGCATTAGGCATGAGGTTAATCCTTTCATGTATGCATAGAAGCTAATGCATAAACCTTAGTGCATAGAAACTCATGCATGATGCTGATGCTGTTATGGCACTACAAGGGATCAGGCTCATACCCGCGCTCTTAGCCGCTAAAAATGACTTGTGAAAAAAAGTAGCGGGCCCGTGTATCAGCGCGTGTATTATCGCGGCCATAGACATGCGTGTAAAAGCGCGTGTATAGGACTATTCAGACGCGCTGATACACGGGCGTATACACGCATTCTGTCAGTTCAGCTGCATTTAGACGCGTTTATACAAGCGTCTATACACGCATTTTGTGACTTTAGATGCACTTATACATGTGTATTTCTCAGGTTTGACGCGTTTATACACGCGTATTTCATGATTATCCGCGTATATACACGCGACTTTTTGCAGTTCTGACGCGTTTATACACGCGAACAGAGAGCAAAAAAAAAAATCCAGAGAGTGCTATTTGATACCTGAATGCTGTTCCAGCATTCCAGCACCCAATAACACTCTCTGGATTTTTTTTTTTGGTGCATTGGACCATCCACAAAGAACATATCCACGAGAAAGATTAAGACAAGAACGACATGAATGCATACATTGTCAATACACGATTCAAGACAGACATGAATGCAATACTATCGATTCACGATTCAATATTACTATCAAAATTTCACACATATATACAAGGGAGTCCATATGTCGAAGTAGCCCATGGCTTCAGTTTACAAAAAAATATATACAACCACATCCTCAATATGGAATGTGATACTATAAGTTTGAGTACTACTCAGACCCAGATGATGACTTGGTGCTCCCTCCATGCTCAGATGAGCTCACATCGGTTGGAATGTCCGATGAGTAGTGCTCACGTCCACCCTCTGCAGTGGCGGTGGCAGCAGCTTGTGCCTGTTCAAGTAATATATAGTATATAAGTATATATATATGTAATTCAATAAACCAAAATCATTCGTTTAGAGTTTTCAAGTACCTGTCGACCGTATGGTCTCATGGCCATCTCAAACTGTGCGTCCGTAATACGTCCCTCGGCTCTGAAGATGGTCCACGTGTCACGTCTGCTATGCCGGCCAGCATACGCAGTATCGTGGGTTGTGGGCTTCCTCCCCGTAACCCGTCGCTGTATCATAATCAACACAATTTGTAAGATTAAAACAATCATAGAATCAATGAATTAAGTAAACAATCAAACAAAGTGGCAAGATACTTACGAACTCTGCCTCCCATGACTCGACGCCGCCAGATCCGAAATGGGAAGATCCAATGGTCTCCATCTGGATCCGTCGTGCCTCCACATGCTGCCTGCTCTTCACGCCACCTTCTGCTCGTTTCTTTGCCTTCTTCCACTTGCGTTTGTGCGCAATGGTGGCAGGTTTCTCGGCAGGATAGCCACCCGCAGCTACATTTAGCCCATCATCGTACGCGAGTTTTTTAAGGTGAGATCTTTTATTACTTAAGATCTCCCTTATTCGCGTCCTTTCCCATACATCCGAGAATGTAGCATGTGGGGGATTGGGGTACCGACTATATACAGCCTCTATCACCTCCCCAACTAATCGGCTATTTTGATCTTTAAATTTAATAAAACAATTTCTATACAAGTTTGATACTACCCCACGCATGTACTCCATTACCTCCCTCCCCCTCGCATCCATCACTATCCTGTCCCTATCTGTCACATCATAGCAGATCACTCCCTCCACCTCTCTCATCTCCTCCTCTTCCGAACTGTCTCCTTTAACTCTTCTCCCTCTATCTCCTCTCTCACCGCGTGCCCTACTACCTCCCCCACCAAAGCACCCGCCGCATCCTCCACTCCCACTCTTCCTACTGCTGCGGGTGGAGTCACGACTGGGGGATTGCCTACGTGACGGTGGCTGTGAGCCCTGATGTGACGGTGGCTCTGAGGGAGTACGTGATGGTGGCTGTGAGCCCTGACGTGACGATGCTTGGGAGGGTGTGCGTAAGTGTGTCTGGGACGAGGTATGTCTCCTCGGTGGGCGTGGAAGAGGAGAAGCTGCATGCCGTCTTGTCAGACTCGTAGGCATAGACGGCAATGAGGTGCCCTAAATACTCGCGGTAGGGGTATAGACACCAGGCATGGAAGGAGGGGGATGGGCATACATGTACTCTGTAAGCTCAACTGGACCAGGATGGCACCCAAAATGATTTAGCATCTCCATCAGCCAATTGCTATACGCAAATGGATCGGATGAAGAACCTGGAATATCCATAAAGAATCTACAAAAATAATTCTCATGTACATCATGGGCTGTCTCTTGACTCACACAAATATCATCATCCAAGTCACCTATCAGCCTGCAAACCATAGAAACAGGAAACACCCGTCTAGAAATGCGTGTATACACCCAACCAAAAACGCGTGTATACACCCGTCCAGAAACGCGTGTATATCCACATGAACAGTCTGTGCAGACAGGATACATGTGTTTATACACGCGTTTTTACACGCGACCTGTTCAAAAAAAAATTTGAAAGCGACCGACCTCCGACAATGTGTCCTTATAAAAGACTCATTGTCGCCCCTGTCAGAATCGTTCACCCAAAATCGCAACCACAGAAGCAAAAGGACGGAAACAAACCCAAAAAGCAAAGACAAAATAGCATAAACAAATCTGAAGACAAATCTGAGGAAGGAGACAAGGCAAAGGACAAACTGACTCACCTCTGAAAAAGTGAGTCTTCTTTCTTGGTCGGTTTCCTTCACTCGTGTGTGTGCTCCTTCTCTGCTCCCTCCTTGAGTTATTAGTGTCTGTTGGAAGAGGCGAAAACGAAAGAGAGCAGATATGTTAGTTCAAAATGTTTATTTGGGGAAGGCGGGCTATTTTTAGTTTAAATAGTTCGTCGCGTGTAGAAACGCGTGTATTTTTGCGTGTTTGATAAATTAGCCGCGTTTATACATGCGATTTTCAGGAAGTACCCGCGTTAATACACGCGATTTTTAGGAAATAGCTGTGTTAATACACACAATTTTTGGGAAATAGCCGCGTTTATACATGCAATTTTTATACTTTCATTATAAACATTGGCATGATTTTGTGTTTTCTCGTTTGTACATAGGATGTCATCAACCTCCTCAAGCAGTTCTGGGGAAGATGAGACAATGCATCATCGTAATCGCAATGTGTGGTTGGGACAATGGATCAAATGTATGTGTAATCGATGTCAAGGATGCATTGTACGAGCACGTCGAATTACCTTAAATCACATCTCCATGTATGGAGAATGGAATCAAACAGGTTTAGAGGTGAGTAGATGTAAATTGATGGTATTCAAATGACTCATGGTATCCAAATTAAATTAATGGAGTTATAATATATAAACTCTAATTGAAGCAGGATGCAGTACCACACCCTAACATGGTGCCCTACGCGCAACGAGAGCACGTAAAGCATCGACGAGATGATGCTGGAGCTTCGGGATCTATTGTCAGAGATGAGTGGGAAAGGGATGACAATAGCCCTGCACCCCACGAAGTTCTGGAAGAGGAAGTGTTTGATGATATGGTGTGGAATCTTTTTAAGGATGATCCCAAAGGACGACGATGATATGGAACAAGAGCATCTTTACAAGGCTTCATCGACACCGGTTTTTGAAGGGTGCACATTCTCTATTTTACGTGCTTCACTTGAACTAAATATACAAACAGTTTATGGATGGAGCAATGCAAGTCTTGACGCATTATTGAAGTAAGCATTCTAACTTGCAAATTTGAATTAGTGGTTTAAGGTTTAGGATTTAGGACTAATTGATGATATTGGATGCAAGCTATTATCAAACATGCTTCCAAAGGGAAATAGACTATCCACCTCAAGAGACATAGCGAGGCGCTATGTGACATCTCTTGGAGGATTGGATTATGATTGCATACATGCATGCGTCAATGATTGCATTCTCTTTCGTGGGAGGCATAAGGAGGCTCGACATTGTCCCACGTGGTGAAGCAAGGTATAGAACAGATGTGAAGAGTTTTGATGTACCTCGTAAAGTCTTGCGACACTTTTCTATAATTCCTCGCATCAAACACATGTTCAAGTGCAAATCCATAGCAGAGCTCATGTCATGGCATTCCTCACATCGATCGGATGATGGCATGTGGAGAATTCCTGCAGACACTCCTGCTTGGAAGCATATTGAAGATGAGTGGCCTAGCTTTAAAACAGAGCCCAGAAACTTGAGACTTGGCCTAGGTATGGATGGAGTGAATCCATTTGGTTTCAAAAGCACCGCATATAGTGTGTGGCCAGTTGTTTTGGTGAATTACAACCTTCCACCATCAATGGCGATCAAGAAGGGACATCTTATGTTATCCCTTCTAATTCCAGGGAAACATAAAGTCAAGCATATGGATGTTTATCTCGAACCGTTGATTGATGAGTTGGAGGAACTATGGAGAGGTGTTGCGGTGGTGGACATTAGTAGGCCTCCCTCCTCTCGACACTTCGACTTAAAAGCAGTGTTGATGTGGACAATGCATGACTTTCCAGAATACAACAATTGTTCTGGTAAGAATTCTAATTACCTCCCTACTCTAATACTATTGGCTATATTAATTATAAATATTGACTTTATTATTCTAACTTTTATTTATATTTTAACAGGTTTGAAAACATCGAGCAAACATGCATGTTCTGTTTGTGGCCCTTCGCTAGTACATGAGTATGCTGACGGTTTGTGTAAGACCATATTCGATAATCATCATCGATTTCTCCCCTCAGATCATCCTAAATATGTTGCTAGTAAGAGTAACATTCCTCCATAAACACTTTGTGCAAAAGATTGAAAGCGTATTTGGGAGTCTACAAATATTCTTCCTCCAGATGGCATGAAGAGGTATAGTAATGTTTTTCAATTTTGTTTTGTGTAGTCTCTAATTGGATTAAAGGTCACATAGAGCAATCCCTTGTGTAGGTACTCCATTTTTTTTCGGCTACCATATTGGACCCATCTTAAGATCAACCATCTTCTTGATCCCATGCACATCTTCAAGAATGCGGGATCTGGTATTTGGGAACATATTATTGGTAAACGAGACAATGTTAGCGTACGTGAGTTGCGGGTCGCAAGACGTATGCGTCAAGCTTGGCCACGAGAGGAGGGTGGACACGTTCATCTTCCACCTGCACCATGGATTATATCAAAGAAAGAGGAGAAGCAGGTAAAGCACGCCATCACCACTTTGCGTACTCCCACTGGATGCATGAGATCATTGAAGGGAACCTTTACAACCACTAAGAAAAGAGACGTTGAGCAACTATATGGGTTGAAGTCCCACCTTGGCACAAGATGCTCCAAGTAAGTGTTTTCCAAGTCTTGTATGTTGAAATTAAATTTTGTAATGCCATAAACCATACATACATGTGCTCTTATGTGCGCAATTCATACTACCTACTAGCATCGACCATTGTGCAAATAAGAGTTTGAAAAAATGTATTTATAAGATGGGCGAGCTTGTGAGGTATGTAAAACCCATGTCAGATCACCCTTCATTATACCTTGCAAAATGAACGTGCATGAGGTATAACGTACTATTTATTTATTTTTCAGATATGTTAGTTCCAAAACAGTTGATCCAGCCACGTTGGATGATGCGCGTGTTATGGCAGTGGAGGTGGTTTGTTTGGTAGAGGAGACTTTTCCGCGAACCATTCTCACAAGTCAACTACATCTCATTGTGAATTTAGTGGAGGAAATCGCTTTATGTGGCACTGTGCATGCACGTTGGATGTTCTTCCTAGAGCACTTCATGAAGACCTTAAAAGACTTTGTGAGGCAAAGTGCAAGGCCTGAAGGAAGCATGGCCGAGGGTTGGTTGATACAAGAGTCTGTTGTATATATTTCAGAATTTCTTAGTCAGGTGGACAGCTCTTTGCCACAACTATGGAGCAATGAAGAGGACTTGAGGATGACCTCTATTGTGCCTCAAGGAAAAGGACAGAGTAAAGTAATTGACAGAACATTGATTGATGATCTCAATTTCACTTGCATCCTTAATAGTGATGTGATGAGTAGATGGGTTACAAGATATGAGGATGCAAAGATAAAAAGGCAAGCAGAAAGAGCTCTCTTTCGGAGGCAACATGGCTCTCGTAAGGCGTACCCTAAGCATCTAGCAACACTTCCGAATGATATCCATGTTGATTGGTTGCATGAGGAAATGGAGAGAGCAGAGAGCGACGAGGGGTTGCATATCACGGTGGAAGAATGGGAGTATGCACGAGGATGCATGTTAAAGGTACATAGAACTAATGTTTTGCATTAGTTGTAAGTGATTTTCTTTTAATATTTATTCACATTGCTTACACAAATATTGCTTCTATTTTGGTCCAGTGCACTATGTTCAATGCTATATGGTGTGAAGGCAAGCATTTTCGAACACAAAGAATTGATGAAAAGAGGAATACACAAGATTGCGGTGTCATTAGTAGCTTTGAGGGACCTAATGGAAAAATGGATGATTATGGTAGATAGATAACCTACTCAAATACACATACTGCAGTAATTAATTAGCATATCAAAAGTCAAGGGGTACGCGAGCTTAGATATATATGTACATGAAACACATTAGTAAAAAATTGCATACCTGCTCACATTGTTGTGGCAATACGAGGCTATCTTTCTTTATTTGCCAAAACTTTGTAGGGTCAATAGTTACATAGCCACTTGCATGGCGTTTTATCGTTGCATTAGGCCCTTTTTCCACCACGTTCATTTGCCATTTGACATCCAAAACATACACAAAGAAGCGACGAAAGTCAAGCCTAAATATGTCCGCGTGTATGGCAGCATTGTCTTGTAGTGTGGCTTACCTTAACCCTTCTTGAAACACATCCAAAAAGAGATTCCCTGGTAAACTGCAACTGTTGTTTGAGGATCTTTCCAATGGTTGAGCTCCTAACCCTTGCGGTCTCTAAGCTCTACAACTCCCTGTGAGAGGCAATTCCACCGTGTCTCCCAATGAGCATTATCAGATATTCACTTATATACATGGCTATAAGTGTTCACACTCACTTAAACTGTGGCCGGTCGGGCACTTTAGGCTCATAAGAAACCTAATGCTATTATAATGACTAATCTCATAATATATCCATGAAGTACATCACTTAGGATTTCATCCTGACTTGCTACCACATGCTCTTGAAGCGGGAATCACCATAAATACTCTGTCACACCATTAAGAACACCCGTCCAAGTTGTAGCTTTAGGCACTATTACTTCATATCTTGAATGTATGATTCTTTGGTGTATCTATCGTGACTCCTTGATGTAAGATAATGGTGGTAGATCTTATTAATCCTAGAATTAGGTTAACAGATGCATAATGCATGAGGCTAATGCTTGCTTATATGCATAATGCATGAGGCTAATGCTTGCCTATGTGCATAGAAGCTAATGCCATGCTGATGCATAGAAACTTATGAGATTCTATGTATAGGCCTCTATGCATGAGCTTCTATGCACTAAGGACCTTGGGGGATGCACTTCTAAAAAATCATATGTATCACGTGTACTCAAGGGGCATTTTAAAAACCCCTTAACTAAAAAAAAAATCCCAATAAAGCCACCCCTCTTTACTTATGAACTAATGGATTTTTTTTTCAAGTTGAATTAAAATACCCCTCTTGTTATTGTAATCATGTTAAATTTGAATTAAAATACCCCTCCTTTTGATCACACGTGGTACACTATTTTTTTTTTAAGATAAACCCCGGAGACTAAGGCCTCTATGTAACAAAGTGTTCTTAGTATGCACATGCAAATAGGATGGGCTTAGGGTCATTTACATGTGGAATTAGGACACATGAACCTTGGAACTATAAAAGACATGTGCTCTATGATTATTGTACCTTTTTTACATCTTGTGATACTCATAACATTTACTTTCCATGCTCCTTAGTGCTAATCTCTCTTGCTTTTTCTAATCCACGATAATTAAGATAATCTTAAGCTAAATCTAGGATAATCTAGATGATCCTTTAATTCCATTAGTATCAGAGCTTAGGTTTTTGATCTTAGCCTAGGTTTTGACCCATTTAATCCATTTCACCACTTCATTAACCCTAAATTTCAAAAACTTGATTTTCTTGATTTTGAAAAAAAAATCAAGTGGACTTTTTCATAGTTTAGAAAGAGCCTTTAGATTTTTCCTTAGTTTAGAAAGAGCCTTAAGGGAGAGATTTAAGGTTTGCTACTATGTAAAAAAATTTAAAAAGTTACAAAAAATCCAAGAAAGTGTACAATATGCACATTGTTCAATCTTTATAATATTTTTGAAAAAACTCTGTAGAGTACAATGCAAAACTGTTGTACCAGTTTACAGATTTTCAAGATTTTCTGTGCAATTTAGTATACTTGGTACAGATTTTTAAGAAAGTATAAAAATTTATTTTTTTTAAATTTAATACAAGAAACAGTGCCACTGAGTTACTCTAAACCTTAATCTTGTCCTAAAGTTGATTTTCTTGAAATTTGTACAAGATCTCTACATTATGTGCAAGAAAACTTCAACATCTTTACATTTTGTGCAATAAAACTTCAATATTAAGTTTTATTTAGTCATAAATGCACAAGAAATAGAGACAGAAGTGAATCTTGGTGTGTTGGAGTGCAAGAAAGCGTAAGTTAATGTAAATCTTGCAAGATACCAAGATTCTTGATAGATTACACAGTTTGATACAAATCTTGATATATGCAAGTGAATATTGATGTAAGCAAGGCATCCATGGTTTAAAGTTGACAAATTTGCATAAAGTTGATGTATGCATGTCAGAGATTATGTGTACAAGACATGAAATGATGTATGAATGTACTATTGAACGTAAATTTACTGCAACTATTTGTTGATATTCATTAAGCCCCACTGGGAGTCGAACCCAGTACTCTGGCCATAACCAATGTGCCTCATACACCAAAGGACATTGTAGTTTCAAGATAGAAAGCTTCTTGATACTCTCAGATTGGGACACACTAGAAAATAATAGATCTATAGAAGAAAAGAAGAATCATACCATTTATATAAGAAACTCAAAGCATTGCAAAATCGTATAGCATTGCAAATCTGGGGTACCAATACTAACAAACAACACAAAAGGGAGCTAACCTTGGCTAGTATAACAGGAAAAAATTAGAAGTGTGGATAGTAGTAGAGAAGAGAAAATATGCATCGTAACATCAAATCTACATCTCTATGGAAGCACATTGTGGAGATCAGATTGGCATATCGCTGCCCATCTGATTGAGGAAAATAGAGAAAGACAGCAAACACCTAAACCCTATCAACACAATCAACAACAACTAAGGTGTCACTTGCAGCCAAACCAAGCACTCACTTAGACGGGAAACACATTTCACAAAGACCTGAAGGCTCAAGACTGTCTATAGAAGGGTGCCTTCAACAATAGCTTACTTCATCGCCTCACCTTGAGGCTCAGCCACTTTCATGCAATTTATTCCCAGTATTTTGCAAGAACTGTGCAAGCACTGCAGACTAGCAAGTTCAAGAGCACTCTCGCTGTTATTCTGTGGCTCTCTACTATCCATCTGAGTTGAAGAATACCAGTCTGCTCAGGGTTGGGGTCTGAATTTGGCTACAAATCAACTAAACAGTATCTTTGTGAGGGTTCTGCGAATGTCGGATCCTTCAGCATATAGATCGCTGAAATGGTAATGTTGTCAATATTGGAGTATCCTGACCAGCAACCAGACTCTGATAGCAAGGCTTCAGCTCCACCAACTTTGTAATCAAACCCTCAAAATTAGAAGACATAGTCCTAGTCCAGGCCACAGTGTGAGCCCCAAGCATGCTGCTCAAAGCGGGGAACGTTTTATGCAGGGTAGAAACGACGACGCCGGAAGCGGGGAATGTTTTATGCAAAAGTCCTACAAGCCAGCTCACAGCTTCTCTTTGTTTCAGCAAAAGCCAGCTCACAGCTTTTGCTTTGTTTCAACAAAAGCCACTCTTCACATACAACAGACAACAGCGATCACAGCAAAGGCCTCTCAACGTTCGTAGTCGCACTCCAAAAAAAAAAAAAGCAAGCTGGCGCTAAATTTTGAACAAAAAAAAAACGAGAGCAAGAAACAAGAATTTTTATTTTAACATACAAAAAAGGAAGCGGCATCACTGAGGTTGGTAAGCTCTCAGCAGAAAAAAATAACGAAACACGCTTCATCGCCTTGTTCCACCCATAGGCTCAGCATGAGTAGCCAACGTTGAAGGAAGGGGAGAAAAGGGAAAAAATGGTCACCAATGTTTCATTGTTTTTTCCTTTTTAGACCCACCTAGTTAAGGTTCGAGCCTTTTCATTTTTTGGCCTCCACACTTTGGCCATTCCCATTCTCCCTACTAACCCATATTTTGGTCCACATTTTATTATCCTTGGATATGCTTTTATTTTCTTTAGGCTGTGGCTTTTGCATGTAGAGTATTTGTGGTGTTCTTACACGCAATGGGTAGAATTTTGCGATTTTGTTTTTTGCATTGTTCACATGCTTTTACGCATTGTGGGTATGATTCACACATGCTTGGGTTTGATGTGGTGAGTTTATTCACACATGCTTGGGTTTGATGTGGTGAGTTTATTCACACATGATCGTTTGGGCATGTTCACACGTTATTGGGGGCTTGTTCACATGCTTTGACCTTCATGGAGGTGGTTCGTGTGCCAATTGGCCGATTTGGTATATTTTTGGCGTTGACGCACACACTTTTGGCTATTTGGTATATTTTTGGGTGTTCACATGCACATTTTTAGCCATTTGTGTATTTTGGGAGTTCACACATGTATGTTTGGCCACTTTGGTGCATTTGAGGGTGTTCACACGTGAGCCCTACCTTGTGGATTGATCTTTGCACTATTTTGGATATTTGGTGTGATTTGCATTCAGTTTTGGCCCTTGTTCACGCACGGCCAGTCATTTTGAGAATTTTGGTCATTGTTTTGACCTTTGTTTACGTGCAGGTGGCCATTTGAGCATATTGGTCACACGTAGTGTGGTATTTTTTAGCACATTTGGGAGTGCTTTAACACTTTCAGGCATTGGCGGACGAAATGGAGATCCATTACTACCTCTACCCTACCTACAATCACCGTGCTACCCACCATCATCGTCATATCGACATCACTAGGACTCCATCCCAGATGCTGATCGTGCAGCATCCGCTCATACCCTATCACTCTGGCGCCATGTCTGTCATTTTGATTTACCATTTCAAGTGTGGAGACACGTATCATTTGCCGAGTTCATACATACATTTGGCACATCGCGGCTTCGACCTCTAGATCCTTCTTCACTAACATCATGCTATGATGACACATCATATTCATGTCACATATGGATGTTTGAGCTTCAGATGTTGTTGCCTAGCCAATAGAGACACTTATTTGATGAGGAGGATGTCCGTACTAGATGGTCCATGCATTCTACACATGGTGATTTTAGTGAGGATCTATGTGGTTATCTTTATCTACGGGGATGGTTTGGCATTGCTTGCATGGGATGATGTATGTGGGGACTTGATTGAGTGCCCTACACTTGTGGACATAGATGACTATATACCCGAGGATGGGTATCATGTGATGACATGCATTCAATGGATGAGGATGAGGATGTGGATAGTGATGATGATTGTCATGTTGATGATGATATTGATGTTGACACATGTACACATGGTGATGATCATACACACACATGTGATGACATTGATGTATCATACCCACATACCCATAATGATGTATTGTGCACACATACACATGATGATATTGATGTATCGTACACACATACACATGCACATGTTTCCACACTAACACATATGCACATAATGATGGTGTATGTGATGGTGATAGTGAGAGTGATGTGTGTGAGTTAGATAATGTGGGCATGATCTTGATGGGAGGGATGGCAGAGAGCACATCGAGCATTGTGAGCATCATAGAGCTACCTATCTCTATTCCTAGTTCTAATAAGGATACATTAGATGACCATAGTGATGCATCCAATGATCTTGATGGGCATTTGAATAGTCATGATCATTCGACTAGTCATACATCCCTAGTTACACATGGGGATGACACTTCACATGTTGATGAGTTTATCATAGACCACGAGGAGCATAGACCTGAGGTTCTAGTATTAGATGTGTTGGGTTATCCCTTTATATTTGTCACATGTGGAGTGATTCTGGATACGACCACTACCCCTAGTTTTCATAACATTCCTGGCAGCGTTCGAGTGGATCAAGTTGTTGTGATTGAGTAGTCGGGGATAGTGCATGAGAAGAGTGATGAGTTCGTGTGGAGGTGAGACATCGTTGGAGTATGCATATCGATCATATTTTAGCATATCCTATGACATCAACCTCGAGAGCTTTACATATGATCTAGGTATTTTCTTAGATCCAGTGTTATTGGAGATTGATTTATCATGGGATTCAGGTCATGTAGGGATACCATGATGGAGATTGTCTATACTTTTGGGGATGATCTTAGTGGCCTTGGAGATTCCATTGATAGTGAGTTGGTTGATACCACTTCTCTCTCTTGTGTAGACACTTTGTCAGTGCTTAGTGATGGTGATATTTATGATAATCCAATTTTTATCTTACAGAGGGACACACACATATAGAGTGTCTTGCACATAGAGATATTGTGCATGGGTTAGATCATGCTCATACTAATATGGTGGATCATGCCTTTGACTTTTTGAGTGGTGCTACATGGGACAATGGCATGAGTTCACATTTGACTCTACATGAGCCGAACCTTGAGCTATGTTCATTTGGCTTCCACGAATGTCGACATGAGCCTATGTTCTTTGGAGCCAGGACATTTTCCTTTGGATGCATTCTTTACCATTTGAGAAGCATAGTTTTTGGATACGTGACTCAACATTAAGATGCATCTATGACATATTTTAGTCTTGGCCTACACAATGATTCTTTTGTGCCAAGACCACTTGACATTCTGGCCAAGAGTTTCGAGCTTCTTTGGCGGATACCTTTTGTGCCAGATTCACACTGTGGTCGTCTCGTGAGGATGGGCTTACGAGTTTCCCTTTTGACCTTGGAGATACTATCTCTTTAGAGTTGAGCTTTCCTTTTGATCCAAGAGCTACCATTACTTTGGCTTCGGAGTTGAGCTTTCCTTTTGACCCAGGAGCTACTATCATCTTATCTTTGACGGTTCGGGATGTATACCACCATACATATCCCTTTGATCCCGGAGGATACTCAACTAGCTTCATCATCAATAGTGGTTCCTTATCCGCTCCACTTTCACCAGATTATCGTGGGACCATTGCAATGGATTTTGCATGCCTCGGATTTCCTTTCGATCCAGGCGGTTGCATAGATAGCCTCATCATCGACGGGAGCCCTTTATCCTTTCCATTTGACCATGGGGATCATATGATTCATGTATGGGTCTTCCGCTACATTGACATTTAGTCATACATGTGATTTTTGGCTTTTGTACATAGCCACTTGTATATGTCTTTTCTTTGGGCATGACCACCCTTCGATTTTGAGGATGAAATCATGTTAGGAGGGGATGGTTTGTAACAAAGTATTCTTAGGATGCATATGCACATGGGATGGGCCTAGGCACATGGGCTTAGTGTCATTTACATGTGGGATTAGGGCACATGGGCCTTGGGAGTATAAAAGGCATGTGCTCTAAGAGTATTGTACCTTTTTGACATCTTGTGATACTCATTACATTTACTTCCCATGCTCCTTAGTGCTAATCTCTCTTGATTTTCCTAATCCAAGCTAATTAGGATAATCTTAGGCTAGATCTAGGATAATCTAGATGCTCCTTTCTTCCACTATGCATAGAGATATTTGCATGAGCTTCTATGCATAAAAGCACACATAGAAGCTCATACGGCATTTTCATGAGCTTCTATGCATAGAAACTCATGAGTCTCTATGCATAAGCCTGAGCAGAGAGGCTTATGGATAAATCCTCATGAGTTTCTATGTATAAAGGCTTATGTATAAGCTTCTATGCATAAAGGCTATGCATAGCCTTTATGCGTAAGGTTTATCCATGCATGCCTAATGTATTTGCCTAGGCTACATGGATTAGGCTAATCCATGAGACTTATGCATGAGGCTATGCATAAGCGGAATCCTCATGCTTTATCATAAGCCACATGCATTAGGTTAATACATAAGCCTCATGCATGATATTAATACATGAGCCTCATGCATTATCCTAAGCCACATGCATTAGAAATTAATACATGAGCCTCATGCATGAGATTAATCCTTATGCATAAGACCTAAAACATAATTAAATCTTAAAATATATTTAAAAATAAAAAACAAAAAAAACACAAGATAAGAGAGAGACATCTCTTAACTTATGAGGCTTGTAGGTCTTAACTTGAAGATGTAGAAGGAGACCCTACAAAATCTTTTCTATACACTGAGGCCTCTATGTATAAAGGCATTTGCATGAGCTTCTATGCCTCTATGTATAGAGGCATTTTCATGAGCTTCTATGCATAGAATCTCATGAGGTAATTGCATGAGCTTCTATGCATAGAAACTCATAAGGCTACCGGAATGGACATTTGCACCAATATTGTTTCTAGTTACATGATCCTAAAACACAATAAAACTAACACAAGTGAGAATTAGTTTTGCAAAAACAAAGAGGTTTAGGGTTTAGGAATGTACTTACTTGCCATGCTTGCCAAAGTATTAAGAAAATTCAACATCTCTTACCATGTGAAGCTTTAATGGAGAGTTCTTAATTAGGGAAAAAGAAGAAGGAAAAAAGAAGAAAAAAAAACTTAAAAGAGAGAAAAGAGAAAGGAAATACTCAAAAGATAGCTTTCATGGAAAGCTTGTTTGCATAGGAGATGAATGAAAATAGTAGACATACCTTGCTTGAGCTTGAGGAGTATAGGGTAGGAGAGATAGAAGTGATAGCCAAGGTAAAAACCTGCAAAAAAAAACTCAGAGTACAAGTTTATTATATTCAAAAGATAAAACTACGCGGTGACAAAAGAAGCGGCAAAAAGCGGGATATTTTTATAGTATAGCATCATTTTTTCGTTGTTGGGCAGCGATATTTCGCTACTGAAAGCACTTCCTAGTAGCGAAAAAGTGCTAGAGAGTAGCAATAGATCCCCAATATTTTCCTTCCAAAAAACGCTACTAAAAAACGGTGTGTTGTAGTGCCTATTGCATTTCCCTAAGACACATGCATTAGGCTAATCCATGTGCCTCATGCGTGAGGCTAACACATAAGCTTGAGCCTCATGCATTAGCCTAAGCCACATATATTAGGTTAATACATCAATCTCATGCATGAGGTTAAGACTTATGGATAAGCCCTAAATATAAATAAATCTTAAAATATATAAAAATATCAAAAACCAACAAAAAACACAAGTTAAAAGAGACAGATCTCCTACCTTATGAGGCTTGTAAGTCTTCACTTGAAGATGTAGAAGGAGACCCTACAAAATCAAACCAAGATGGAAAAAAATAAGTATACAACATTAAATTAGTAGTAAACAATATTTTATTACATGAGAAGTGGAAGAGAAGAAGAGCAAGGGGAGAAGGGAAGAGGAGGAGAAGTCTCTCTAACCCTAATCCTAATAGAAATCTTATGGCTTATGCAAAACCCTTACTCTAGTTTCTAATAAAAACCTTAATAGAGAGCTTTGAATGAGAGCATTCCATCAAATCTCTCTATTGGGTTTTTATATATAAGAGCTAGGGTTAATTAAGGTTAAACTTCAAGAGAGAGGGGAATACCTTACAAGAGTGGGAAAAGAGAAGCTTTCATGGAAAGCTAGTTTTCATAGGAAAGGAAGATGGAGATGAAGATGAAGCTTTCATGGAAAGCTTATATGCATAGGAAAGGAAGATGGAGACGGAGATGGAGATGGAGATGGAGATGAAGCTTTCATAGAAAGCTCCTATGCATAGGAGAGGGAGATTAAGAGCACATACCTTGCTTAAGCATAGGATGACAGAGGTGGAAGAGATGGAATAGATACCTATCTACACAAAATCCAAAGAGGCAAAATACATTTTTAATGACATTATCTTTCGGCAGTGGGCGGGGACAAAATAAGTGGGAGTACACTTTTTGGTAGGTTGCTGTGCTTAGACAATAAAATTTCACTACGTTCAATATCAATAGAAGTGAAAACAACAAGTGAAATTTTGCTGCTTTTAGTAGCATTTTTACCATGTTGACAATGGAAATAGCAGCAAAATTTCATTGCTCACCAACAGCATGAAATTCCATTGCTCACTACAGGATTAAAATGCCCCAACATCCACCATTGCAAAACACTACTAAAACTTTAATGTTCCCCTAAAGTTTATGGTGAACCTATCTAAATCAATAAAAAAATAAATTCGGCTATTATCAAGACCAATTGAGTGGATCCACATGTTGCATGCTCGAGAGCCCCAAGATATTAGTTTCACGTTTGAAGGCTTCATTCTTTCCTCGTTTGGGAAAATCTTGCGAGACCTCAAACTCTCCCACTCCACGCTTGATAAAATGCCAAATGGGAGAATCCAATAACTCTCTTGAGTAGCCTTAAATTTTATTGTTTTTTTAATTATGAAGATATTTAAATATTATCAATTTTAAATTTTTTTATTCAACCATATTTATAAAATAAAAAGATTGAGATTATGAATGGTAATGAAAAAAATTAGAAAGCCTACTGCCAATTTGGCTAAATGAACATAAAAAATTAAATTCGACTATTTTCAAAACTAATTAAGTAGAGCTACATGTTGCTTTATAGGCTCAAGTGCCCTACGATATTAGTTACACATTTGAAGACTTCATCCTTTTCTTGTTTGGAAATTTTGTGGGGTCTTTGACTTTCCCACTCCACGCTCGATAAAATGTTAAATGACATATGCGTCTCTATATATCTTTTGTAAACTTATATTTGAGACACATAATGTCATTTTTTATGCTACCTCATTTGATCTTGACAAATAAAAAGAATGTTATGTTATTGTATCCCTTTGCATTGCTTTTGCCACTTTGACTCCCAGGAGCTAGGTTATCTCACTCTAGAGTTTTTCTCACCCCTAAGACTTAGTTAAAAAATCATCAAAATTTTATAAACAATATGTATAAAAAAGAACATCACAGAAATATATAAACGTAAATAAATCATTAAAAATAAATGAATTTAAATTAAACATTTATGTGCCACGATTGTGGTAGACAGCATGTCCATGGTAAATATATATAATAATTATCATGATATAGCACGTTCATGTTCTACTATATATATAACACGTTCTTACTTCTATAGCACTAAATTGTGGTATAGCACGTTCATGCTTTTTTTGCACTATAGTGATATAGCATATTTTGTAGCACTCTCATGATATAGCAAGTTCATGCTTCTATCTATAACTGTGACTATCGTGGCATGTCACGTTTGTGCTTCTTTAGTAGTATCATGATATAGCACGTTCATGATATGTGCATGCGACCACAATCATTATATAGCATCTTCGATATACCACGATCGTGAAATAAAAATATGGTATAATATAAATTGTGCTTTTTGATTTGTATTTATCTATACAATGATCATATATTAAAGCTTCCAACGCGTTCTTTAACTGTCTTTACTGCCTGATTCCTTGTCTTGGATTGTCACCCTACAAGCATGGATGGCATATAAGTTTGTATTTTCAACCACACCTATGAGTATTTGTTGTGATGCTTTATGTAGGGCTTCTATTGCCTCCAATGTGTACCTCATGGTAGATACGTAGTCTTGAGTAATCTCATGGACTAGTCATTAGAATGGCACTTGTATTTACTATTTATAAAAGATATTAAAAATAATTAAGTATTAATATTTTATGGATTATTATAAATTATAAATATTTAAAATTTATCAATTTTAAATTCATTTATTCAACCATAAATAAAATAAAAAATAGTGAGATTATTAATGGTAATGAAAAAAAAAGCCTAGAGCCAATTTGGCTAAGTGAACATAAAAAATTAAATTTAGCTATTATCAACACCAATTGAGTACGGCTGCGTGTTGCATGCTCTAGATATTAGTTGCAAGACTGAAGGCTTCATCCTTTTCATGTTTGGGAAAATCTTGTGGGGTATCTGACATGCTTGATAAAATCTCGAATGGGAGACTCCAAAAATCTCTTGAGGAGGGCTTAAATTTGAAGCCCATTTAGAGTTGCATGGAAATTTTTGGCTTCCTTTGATGCCTAAGAGAAAAAAAGGCAAGTTTGCAAAGATGACACCTTTTAAAAATGAAAAAGTGTCAACATGAAGCATAAGGTCAAGGTGTAGGGTTTCACGAGATATATGGCACAAGAGGTATTTATATGTGTGTGTTCACCCACATGTGGCCCATAGTTATTGATTGTGTGTCAATGTAGCAAATAGTAATGCACTTTACATGTAATTAAACATGCAACTTACGAATAAAGAGTCACAAGTGTTACTGATACAAGATACTCTTCACAAGTGTTCCTGATATAAGATACTTTGTAGTGTGTAGAGCATATATATAGAATTATTTAAATTATTATGTCTATAAAGTAAGGTCACCTACTTATTTTAGATAGAATAAATAAGGGCATATACTTAGTAGTGCCAACTTCTAAGTGGACACAAGTCTAGGATGCTTTTTGGTTAGGATTGAGACATTGTGGAATTTGGGAAATGTTTAAAGGAGCTTGAAAAATAATGCAAAGGTTCAAATTGACTACTAAGTTCTAAGGTGCATTTTGGATAGGATTGAGATCAGGCTTGATTTTTGATAGCCAACCTTGCCCTTCAAAATTGATTGGTTTGGTAAAATATAACAAGTTTTTGTGTATTAGAGCATAATTTTTTACAACCATTTTAAAATTTTACGAGTATTTTACAGCAAGAATGCTCAAAAATAGTCATGACACCCGTCAAAAAGCAATGCTAGATGTTTTGGAATTTGGGCAACAACTTTGAATAAATTTTGGATGTGATTGAATCATTTTGAAACTTGGATGATTAATAAGCTTGGAAGATTAGGAAATTTGAACAAACCTTGAAGACAGACGATCCAAAGTTCCAAATCGACTCACAAATGTATGGGTTACCAAATTTAAGCATGACAAGGTAGCTTTTGGGGGTGGCAAACCGAAGTGGAAACTTAAGCTAACTTTTCACAATTAAAAAACTCAGGAAACCAGATGATGTAAAAACAAAATTCTATTAGAAAAGAGTGGAATCCGATAACTACCATCAAAGGTGACTAACGAGCCTTTGAAACCAACATAAACAATACCACGAATCTTTGAAACCAGCATAAATAATACCATCGGCTTCATTGATGCAAAGCCTGTCATGAAGGATATTATTTTGGGGGACGCCTAAGCAAATGCACTAAGAATCAGGTGTTTTTGCGAAGGTCAGCCAGAGCGCCGCCGAGGGTCGACGGCGTCGGGCGTCGGGCGTACTGCTGGGAACACTTGTTGGTGGCCCTGGAGCACAGGGAGTGAGCGGATGGCGATCGTTTGAGCGGCACGAGCGGCAAGTTGTCGCACGTGCAGACCTCGATCATGAAGCCGTCGGGGTCGTGGAAGAAGATCTGGTCCACCAGGATGCCCGCTTCCTCCACCTGCACCCGCACATGCGGCACTCCCAGCTCTCTCAGCCGCTCCTCCACCTCCCCGATGTCCTGGCACTCTGTCTGCACCACCCCCACCACCATTAATTCATCAACCACCACCACCACCACCACCATCCATCCATGAAATATGGTTATTAACCAGCTGATGCTAAGTTCAACAAATGTTATCTTACTTGGAAAGAGATGTGATTATCTTTGGGATTAATCTCCGTCTTCTTGGGCAGCGTTGCAGAGTTGGGAGCTTCAATCAAGTGGATTCCCATGCCGTAGTTGAAAAGCCTACACAAGCATTTACACAAAATGCATTTGGTCTTTAAGGAGAGCCATGAGAATTATATTATTATCGAAGGTCAATAAACGAGAGAAGCTATATTCTGTTAGAAAACACAGCTTGTGAGCTCTCACCATGCTCCATCAAAGGCGAAGGATCCGGGTCTCTTGATGGGGACGAAGCCGAGAACGCCTTCATAGAAGGCCACCGACCTCTGCACAGAGGAGCAGAGCAAGGAGATATGATTAACAGAGGAGATGGGCAAAGGCTTGTTGGCCATGTGAATTAGGATACGAATGAAAAGACTCCTCGGGAAGAAGAAGCTTATGTAGCGTGTTTGTACGGGGGGTAGTTGGCAGAGCCAAGTCACATGGGCAGCTAGGCGGGCCGCGCATGGTTGGCGTGGCTATGAGCTGTCCATACGATCACGTGCAACTTGAAAGGACACGCGTACGGATGTGCGGGCGGGGTCTCCGCAATGGCCCGCCCCCCCCCACACTTGTCTACGGTGCCATGTGTGGCCGGACATTGGCGTCAAGACTGCTCAAAAGTGGACGGTGGCCCATGAGACGATAAGGATGGCAGGCAACGATTTGTCCCTGTCGGCGGACCATTCTTGTATTACATCCAAGAAACATGTAGACCATATGATGAAACCAGGTACAAGTACTAGAAGAACTGATAACGACTTCCAACAATTATCAAAAACGCACCTTCAAAATTTGGAGAGCCATTAACCAGTATTGAGTACTTCTATAAAAATCCTCCCATAGGCTCCCCCTCCACAACTTCACTCTTCCAAAAGAACCTGAGTTTCGTATAGTTTGCACCTGGATATTTTGAAAAATCATTTTAAATTTAAAGCTTGAAGGTACAAATACCTCCACATTTTGAAAAGTTACTCCACATCTATAGGTTAGCCGACACAGCTAAAGTCAATCGTTTTTTCACTACTTTACCCTATGTAACGTCAATCGTTTTTTCATTACTCTTACGCTACGTAAGCACATGTGTGCGCCATGATGATGTGAGAGAAAAAAGAAAGAAGAAGAAAAGGGCTATATAGAAGGTATTGCAGGGAGGCAATAAGTACAAGTCTCCCCTTCAAATTGTAAATGATCAAGGGAACATGCAATTTCCCTTAAAAATTATGATTTCATTAATGGATTATGGAGAAAGTTAGGTAGCTTGGAAAAAGCTTTTAGGTGAGCCATAAAAGTTGACAACCTTCCATGTTTAACAACAAGAAGATAAGGATGACATAGTCAAAAACGAGTCTTGTCTAGAGGTCTATTCAAGTAGTTTGAAGAGCAATTATTTGTACAATGGTGGATACAAATGAGTCACATGACTAATAAGCACATAGGATGACTTCTCCCTTTTCTTAGACACAAATGGGACCTTTAACAAATGCTTGTTCTATGCGTGGAATTTCTCTTTCATTGTATAACTTTGAAGTAGAATGCTTGGGCCACTATATTGACTATATTTGTTTCTAATTAGAATACCCCTTCTCTTTCCTTATGTACCTTTGAGGTAGAATGCCTAGATACTTTGAACTTAATGTGCTTTTTTTGAAAAGACAAAGAGAGCTATGAAGAGAGAGAGATAGATAGAGAGCACGTGTGTGTGTGTGCGTATCTTAGAAACTACTATAGTGTGTGTGTCTCAAACAAAGAGAGCTATGAAGAGAGATAGATAGATAGAGGATGAGCATGTGTGTGTGTGTGTGTGTGTGTCTCAGACAAAGAGAGCTATGAAGAGAGAGAGATAGATAGAGAGCATGTGTGTGTTTCTTAGAAACTACTATATGAAGACCCTCTTAAAGCCACAAGGGTAGTTTTTTTTTTAATCTTTTTAGATTGACTATGGATCAAGTAGTATTATAAGGTTGTCAGCACTAGTAAATAATACAATTTCTCTTCATGGATGTTTACTTTAAAAGAGAAACCAAGAGGGATGTTGTTAGAAGTTCCATTGGAACATCGGCATCTAAGGCAAATTAAAAAAAAGGAAGACCTCGACAAGGTCACTCTATTAAAATCATATAGGTTCTGTCTGCCTGCAAGTATGTATTTAAAATACCCCTACTTTTTACTTTTATTGTACGTTTTAAAACACACATTTTTACCTCATTTTTTGTGTGCATACGTGTTTAGATTTTGAGCTAAACCCCCTCACATGGAAAACTTTCATTACACAACTATTTCCTTAATCCCCTCTCGCATGTAAAGGATATGTAAGCTCCTTAATTTGAAAACCCCTCTTCGTGCATTAAGTTTATATGTATAAAGTGAGTCTTTCAAGGTAAGTTTACATGTTTCACATATAAAGTGAGCCCTTCAAGGTAAGGACCGTCTAGTTTTAAATGGGAAGATAGTTTAAGATTCAGCTATTACCTTAGTATATCAAATGGTGCAAGTAGTGCTTGGCATCAGACATCCATAAGGTCAAATCCATATGTACCCAATAAGAGAATCAGATAGTTTGGTGGGATTTTACTACCAAAACCAAATAAGCTTAGGATGCCCTCAATTGAAACCAAAGAAAGAATTTTATTGTGCATATTTCCAATGATTATCAAATATCAAGACATCTAAGTGTTATAGTTGATGCAATTTGCAACATACTATCCTTGTCCCTTAACCCAAGGCAACCTTTGGCATTTCCAACTTTATCAACTAGGCCAAAAATAGGGAACACACCCAATCAAGGGTAAATCATGCTTCCCTAAAGGATTCTAAGAGAACTTCAAGTTCCCTTCCCACCCTATGCTATAATACATGGATCCCCAACTCCATGCATTACTCCCATAAGTCTCCCCTTAAGAATGTAATTTCCAAGGAACATGTCATTTGCCTTAAAATTGTAATCTCAAGGGAATATGGAGAAAAGTAAAAAAAGGTTTAGGTGGACAGTGAGCTATAAAAAAAGGACAACTTTCCATTAACAACAAGAAGATGATAATGATGACATAATGAGTTAATATGTCTAGTAGTCTATTCAATTGTTTTGAAGAGGCCCATCATTTCTATAATGGTTACACATGAGTCCCATGAATAGAAACAAAAGAGTACAACCTCTCCCTTTTCTTCAACATCAATGGGTTCAACAAATGTTTGGTGTGTTTGCATTTCTCTTTGCTTGTGTAACTTTGAACTAGGATGCTTGGGCCACTATGATTATGGTTTCTTAGTGAGTAATATTTTTAATCATTTCTTGTAATCTTATTGATTTTTTTCACTAACCTCAATTATAGCTAGAATATATTTCTTTTGGAGTAGAAATTTAGTTTTTTAAAGCTTATCTAGTTTTGGGGTATAAATTTATTTTTTTATAGTTTATCTCCTCTATAATTTATTCTCAATATTGCTACAAAGAAACATGATGATGTAGTTATGACCATAGTTAGATAAACTAATGATGATTGCTCTCATCAACGATGTAATTCCAAAGAGGGCACCAAAAGTGCACCTACAAAAGTTTAAAGATGTTAAGGTGGATGCTCAAGTTATTGGATACATTGGAATCCTCTCATAGTCTCCTTACACAAGAACATATCCATCATACATGAATGCAATCATTTTGGTTACTTTAATGCTTAGGAAGTGCATGGGTGCATGAGTAAAATGAAAAAAGACTATACTCAAGCTATTATAGGGAGGTTATATGAATTTCTCTTTAGAGCTTAAAATTCAGGAAACATTTCGTTACCTTATTTAGTAGAGTACTTTAAGTGATGGAAGTGGAGGATAACGGTGTAATGAAATAGATTTGGTATGTACATGCACATGGGGAATGGAGCCTAGGTACTTCCATGACTTGTTTACTTAAACTTCCATAGGATTAATACTAATCTTTAAAGATTAGTACCAGTCCATTAGATTATAAACAATCTCATCTGAGGATAATCTTCACAAACCACTGCAATTTAATCCTTCTTTACAAACATTTCTTGGCGCTTCAACCATTTCTTAGTATTTTCAATTGTTTTGCTACAAGAATTCAACAAGAACTGTAACATATAGTAAAGAAATCCAAAGAATATGTAGGATTTTGACAATATCACTCACAACTATGAATCTTTGCACCAATCTTGCACTCTGTAGTTGAATCTTTAGTTCTGCACTAATCTTGAAACAAATCTTCACTATCCTTCAACTCTGCACTTAAATCTTTAACTTTACACTTGAAATTACATAGCAAACTATATTGTGCAACTCTATTCTGCACACTTTCTTGAAACTACACTATGATTTTACATAACAACCTTCTTCTTGCAGTATTCCGTCAAGAACACAAAAAATTGGCAATATGGGGTTTCAATCTTGAAGAAATAAGGGCTCTAAGGATTAATCTTGGAAAAATTCTGCTCCCTAAGTAAGATTACACATAAATCACTCAAAACCGATTTCTAAAATTTTTGGGAACCCTAATTTCGAGAATCCAAAAAATTTTAAGAAATCAAAATAAAGAAGATCAAGAAATTCAAGAAATTAAGCAGTAAAGTGTATTATGGTTTCTGGAAACACTGATTAATAGAAATTTGAAAATGATTAACATAAATTTAATTGTTGATTACTCAAAATCAAGAAATTAGCAAATTTGAAACTACGTAAAAATTAATTTAAAAATGATTAAGGATCAAATCACTCTCTAATCACAACACCAAGATAAAAACCAAGATGTAATCCAGAAAATGGTTGAAACTCCTAAATATGGCAAGAAAGTACAAGAAAACACGAAATTTAAAGTTTTTAAAATTTTAGGATTTCACTAATCCAAGATTAGAAAAACCTAAATTAGGATCAAAGATCAAGCTCTGATACCAATGAAAGAAGGAAGGAAAGGGGAGACTCATTAACATGGAGTCTAGAGACACGAGATGTTTACATGGAAGTCTAGACATGAGTGAAGGTCACCATGAAATCTTGGGCATAAGTTCCAAGAGGACATACATATCTATATCGTAAAAGGGGAAAAAAGGGTGTAATGTCCATGATGCCTAATATAGCCCAAGGCCCCCAAAAGTACACATGTAAATAACCCTAAGCCTTAAGTGCCTAGGCCCCATCCCCTATGTGCATGTGCATACCAAATCTACTTCATTACAAATGAGTTATTTTACAAAGCCATATAGCATGTGATAGGGTTCTTATGTAGTGGGGCACTAGATTAAAAGTTCTTTCTTTGGGCATTCTCTTTTAATATTTACTATATGTAGTTGAGGTGTGTGTAAATCTTGAACCCACCACACTCACTACTAGCACATAGCTAACCAAGTGAAGAGAGATCACCTTTCACATGTTGTTGAGAACTTGGTTTCCTCTCGGTTGCTTACTTGCCATCTCATAGAAGATACAACTACACAAATTCTAGCTAGCACTTAAGAAGATCCACCTCCTGCCCACAAGAGACTTTTACATACAGCTTGGGACTCCCCAGTTTCTCAATTGTAAGATGATGATCCATTGCATAAAGGCAATTGATTTCACTGACGTAAACGAGAACATGTGAACATGTTAATAACATATGTTAATAACATAAAAAATCTTGTGATCACATGTTATATTCACAAAGCTTTCACAAGGGCCTAAAAAAATTATCTTTGTCGGGCATAAAAAATCTTCTTAGGTGGCCACTGACCTGCTATTATGTGAAGATGGTAACATGAGAACATGTGAATAGCTTATTCCCATGTGTAGCCAAGCTTTTAAGGGGTTCCCAAATGGCAAGTGACCTGTTATTTTGTGAACGGTAACATGAGAACATGTGAATAACTTGTTCACATGTGTTATTATCACAAAAAATCTTGCGATCACGTGAATATTAAATCCCTGTCACACACTCTCAATCAACACTAAAGGGAATGTCCCTTTCCCATTAGAGAAATTCACTTATATACAAGGGAGTTATAAGTTTGATCATCCACAGTTAATAACTGATTGGGTGCCCACTGATTATCTAACCTTATCTAAGCTACTCTAATCACACATTTAGTGGATGGCGGATCTTTCACTTGGCTAGGTGATCATTCCTTGAGTACATCATTAAGTGTAATTATGTGGAAAATTACAATGATTGGAATAAGTTATTAATTCATGCTTGGGTGGATAACACATAAATGAGGGTGAACAAGGATCTTTTAGGTACTGCCCATCATGTGTGTACATCCTTTAGTGACTTTCCACTACTTTTGCATGCAGCTCTTGGCTCATTATAGACAGCTCATGTTCAGCCATGACTATTGCACATATTCTTTCTGAGTGTGTGCATTGATGCATGTCACTTGTTTAAGTTAACCTTGGGTTAACAAGATGGTATTTGATGATTACAACATTTTAATTAGTTAGGTTGCACATTAGTCCTTGACTAGAAACTATCTATTTTATGTCACACACTATAACAGAATGAGGGTTTAGCAAAACGAAAATAGCAGCGCTTTTATAACTAGAAGGGTATGGAGATGTCGGGGCTATATCGCTGCTAAATACGTTGCTATTTTCGCTGCAATGGGTTTGCTACTCAGCAAAGCAAAATTACTATATATAATTAAAAAAAGCTGGGGCAAACTAGGGAGTGTGCACAGAACTCCCCAGTCTGCCGCCCCAGCTCTTTTTTTTCTAATGTAGACATAGTAAAACTAACATAACTTCACATCATCTGTTGGAATTAGGGTTGCAGGAAAGCACACAAAGCTTGGAGAAGAAGAAGCAAGAATGCACACAACACAAACTGTATTAGATTGTGTCAATATACAAAAGATAAGTTAGCCCTAGTATGATGGGCGTATATACAAGCCGGGGGGAAAAAACCTCCTAAAGAGGGAAAATGGAATGAAGGGATGTAATGCATGAAAATATGAGTAATCACCATGTAAACATGATGCCTAAGTGTGTTTAGTCTCTCACACCAAGAGAATGGAAATAGCCTTCCACAAGCCAAGAAGCCATGAGCTCCAAGAAACATGAGTTTCCATTTCTAAAAATGATCATCAAAAGTTACAACCATGGTCCAAGTCCCCTCTTTTATACATGGACTTGTCCCATTATTAACCCTATTGAATAAAGTTCCTACTTTATTACAAACCATCCCTTCCCAAAGATTTTGTCCTCAAAATCAATAACATGTACAATCTCAAAGTATGAGACTCTAATGTAATCGATGGGAAGTGGTTAAGAGTTCTCAAGTACATCCAAAGCACATATACAATGAAAATTTGGATGCGTACAAGTCCACAAAGCTTCAAGCCCAATGTGTATGAGTGGGACTGTTATGACAGCCCTTCTAGTCGATGAAGACCCTTGAAAATCCTTCATTTAGACTCCATATATTGGGCTGAAAATGATATGTACACTCAGCCATATGTAGCCCACATCATAATCCTTCATTAGGATATGCCATGAAGCTTGTTGGAGTAGAAAAATAGGCCCAATAGTAGACCTTCCCAAAGCTATCCAGAAATTACAGCATGTATACTTCTCCTCATATTACCCAATTTGCTCAAGTAAACCATACCACTTGGTCACGGAAAGTCATCCACAAGTAAGCCATGTTGTTGGACATACTCCAATGATTGCCAAGTAGCCTCATCCATGGGTAATTGCTTCCATTTGACAAGGTATTCATCAATATTCCGATTCCTCAACTCTCTTGTCCTCTTACCAATAACCCTCTCCGGCTCATAAATGATCTCACCTTCTTCATTCATGGGTGGAAGCTCTTCCATCTCTTGAGGCAAAGATCCCATAAACCTCTTAAGGTTAGATACATGAAACACATTATGGATCCTTGTCGAAGAAGGCAAATCCAACTTGTAGGCCAAATCACCAACCCTCTTGATAATCAAGTATGGTCCATAATACCTATGAGCCAATTTTGAGTTGGTTACACCTTTGAGAGTGTTATGCCGACTCTTGGGAAGCTTCAATAGCACATAATCACCCTCTTCAAACTCCACATCCCTTCTATGAACATCCGCCTTAGCCTTCATGACATCTTGAGCCTTCTTCATATTGTCCTTGCAAAGTTGAAGAAGCTGTCTCATTCTTTCCAACTCTTCTTTTGCCAATGGATTGACCACTTTGTCTTCACGGAAGGCTATCGATGGCACATGTACTTGATATCCATAGAGAGCCTCAAATGGTGACATGCCAATACTCAAATGCTTGCTTGAATTATGGCAAAATTCAGCAAGATAAAGCCACTCATCCCAAGATGTTTGCATGTCATGACAATAGTGCCTCAAGTACACCTCAAGCCATTTGTTTGTGCACTCCGTTTGCCCATCCGTTTGAGGGTGATAGGCTGTAGATGGAGTGATTTGAGTACCCAAGCTCTCATATAATGACCTCCAAAAAGTCCCCATGAACTTGGTATCTCGATCACAAACTATGTTGAGTGGCAAGCCATGTATCTTGAATACATGTTCCAAAAATTGCTTGGCAATATGAGATGCTCCATAAGTGGTCTTTGAAGCAATGAAATGGGCTGATTTTGTAAGCCTATCAATCACCACAAATATTTGATCCCATCCATGCTTTGTCTTTGGTAGACCCGTGATGAAGTCCATAGAAATGTGAGTCCATTTACCATCCGGAATAGGTAATGGATGAAGTAAACCACTTGGGAGTTGATGGCTATCCTTATTCTTTTGACAAGAAGCAAATTCCATCACAAACTTCTTCACATCTCCCCATATGCCTTTCCAATAAAAACTCTTGCTCACTTTATCATAGGTTTTGAGTACACCAAGATGGCCCGAAAGTGGTGAAGAATGCATCTCATGAAGCACCTTTGGTATGTAGAATGAGGTAGGAACTAAATACACCTTACCCTTGTACCACAAGAGACCATTGTGAAGCTTATAATGAGGAAACTCTCCACCATCACCTTGCTGTAATTTGGTATAAATATGGGCAGCACCTTCATTGATGAGGTATTCCTCTTGAATCCCCTTGATCCATTCACTATATACCTCCATGATTGAAGTTGTAGCGCATGCCCACATTCTAGACAATGCATCCGCCACTACATTGTCCTTCCCGGGTGTGTAGGATATCTCAAAATCATATCCTTGAAGTGTGGCCAGCCATCTCTTTTGCTTTGGAGAAAGATTTGGTTGGGAGAGGAAAAATTTCAGCACCCTATGATCACTTCTCACCTTGAAATGAGCACCATAAAGATAGTGATGCCACTTCTTGATGGCATGAAGTATGGCTAGCATCTCTTGCTCATAAACATGAAGCCCCATCTCCTTTTCGGTAAGCTTCCTACTTTCAAATGCAATGACTCCATGCTCTTGATACAAAACTGCCCCAATTCCTCTACCACTTGCATCCGCCCTCACATAAAATGTCTTTGCAAAATCCGGACATACAAGTATAGGGGCTGAAGTGAGCAACTCCTTGAGCTCATTGAAGCTCTTGTTGGCAATGGAATCCCAAAAGAAAGCCTCCCTCTTGAGCAAGTCGGTAAGAGGTGCCGCAATGGATGCATAATGTTGCATGAATCTTCTATAGAAAGAAGATAATCCCAAAAATCCTCTCAATTGAGTTGTATTGCTTGGTGTTGGCCACTCTTTGACACATGCCACTTTCTTAGGATCAGCCCTTATGCCATTCTCACCCACCAAGTGTCCAAGATATTCCACTTCATTGACCATGAATGTGCATTTGCTCTCCTTTGCATAAAGCTTGTGCTTCCTCAACACTTCAAACACTTGCTTCACATGACATAGATGTTCCCCTTTGCTCTTACTATAGATCAAGATGTCATCGAAGAACACTAGCACAAACTTGAAAAGAAGGGGAGCCAATATCCGATTCATCAATGCTTGAAAAGTGGCCGGAGCATTTGTAAGACCAAAGGGCATCACCATGAAGTGAAACAATCCCCTTTCCGTCCTAAATGTTGTCTTCTCTTCATCACCTTCCTTCATCCTTATTTGATGATATCCCGATCTCAAATCAATCTTGGTGAAGAACTTTGCCCCTTTGAGCTCATCAAGAAGATCATCAATGCGAGGTATGGGATACCTATTCTTGATTGTGACCTTGTTCAAGTCACGATAATCAATGCACATGCGAAAGGATCCATCCTTCTTCTTCACCAAGAGAACGGGAGATGCAAATGGAGATTGTGAAGGTTGAATAAGACCCATAGCAAGCAATTCTTGCACTTGCTTAGCCACTTCCCTCTTTCTACCTTAGACAAACGGTAAGGAGGCTTGTTGACAACCTTTGCATTCGGTTCAAGTACTATGGCATGGTCAATCTCCCTCTTAGGTGGTAGACTCTTTGGCACTTGCAAAATATCTTCATACTCCTTAAGAAGAGTTGCCATTTCCTCATCTATGTGCTGTCCACTGCCTTCCATCCCCTCTTGGATAACATGTAACACATAGATAGTGCCAAAAGCCTTAATCTCTTTCTTGAGCCACCTTGGAGTGATCAAAGAGAGCTTCTTAGGTGCATTTGCAGCAAGTACCACTTGTTGCCCATGATGTAGAAAGCTCATGAAACCTTGTTGAAGGTTCATGTGAATGTCACCAAGTGAAGCCAACCAATCACACCCCATGATAATGTCGATGGGACCCATATCCAAAACCACCAAATCACCTTCCCAAGTGTATGAAGAGGATAAAACCACTTTTGTAGAAGGGCAAACCAAGCTAGTCTTCTCACTTTCCCCATTTGCCACTTGCACTTGGAACGTTGTAGGTGTCTTCTTTGTGTTGAGTTTGAGAGAGTTGATGGATTTAGAGTTGATGAAGCTATGAGTGCTCCCGGAATCCACAAGAATATGTGCAACCCTCCCATTGATGGTCCCCACCAACCTTAGTGTGCTTGGGTTCTTGCAACCCGCCAACAACTCTTGCGAGATAGAGCATATGCAAGCTGAAATTTCTGCATTTGTAGGCATGTCTCCATCCACAAGGCTTTCCTTAACTCTACCTCCCGGATCAAACGGAAACTCACCATCCTCCGTGATGAAAGAATGGTCTTCAAGTGACTCCTCATGTGCTTCTTCATTGCAATCCTTCCATTCTTCAATGTCATGAGAGTCATCCTTGTTCTCTTCCTCATCCATGAGGATCATAGTGGCCACAATCTTCTTTGATTTGCACACATGCCCGGGTGACCACCTCTCTTTGCACTTGAAACATAGCCCTTTGCTTCTCAACTCCTCAATCTTTGGATCATCCATTCTTTGAGTCTTCTTGAAGGGTTGAAAGGGCTTCTTCTTCATGAAGTCACTACTTCTTTTGGCATCAAATTGATGTATCCCATTCTTTGGCTGTCCACCCCCAAATGATGTAGGAGTTCTTGGATTAGAGGATGGTAATGTAGAGGTAGGACCTTTCCCAAAATTGTAAGAAGTAGTGGTTGGTTTGAGTGTGTCTTTGGTGAAGGTCATGGGCTGAGATCTCTTGTACTTTGGCTCATAGAGTTCGGCTAACCTCATAGCTTCTTTGAGAGAGCTAGGCCTTTGAGCCGACACATCCGCCTTGATGAAGTGTTCAAGCCCATGCACAAACTTTTTCATCTTCATGTCTTCACTCAAGCCTTCCACGTACATTGAAAGCTTCAAAAATTTCTTGATATAATCTCTCACCATCATCCCCTTTTGAGAAAGTTCATACCATTCTTCATGGTAACGGTCAAGCACTAGGGGTGAAATGAAGGCCAAGTTCATCTCCCGCTTCAATCCTTCCCAAGTTGATGGCGTGTTCCCTTGTTTGACCAAGTGCCTCCACCATTGATGTGCATAATCTTCAAGGTGTAAGGAAGCAAATTGTACCATATCACGCTCACTTTTTGGGTAAAGTTGGAAATAAGTGTCAAGCTTAGTAGCCCACTCCTCCAACTCTTGCGGAGATGATCCATCACCTTTGAACTTTGATAGTGAGACTTTGTCTTTGACATCCTTAGAAGCTGTGTAGGATGGGTTGTCATGTTGGGTAGAGGGTTTGAACCTTTGCATCTTCATATACGATTCCATGAATTGCGCAAAGTCTTTGTAGTCCCTCTTGATGTCATTTGGTAACTCCATCCACTTCTCATGAGCATCCCTTTGTCTTTGGGCAAAGGACAATTGGTTCCAATCGAGTACCACCTCTTCATCAATCATGTGCATATTGGAATTAGATGGACCCGAGTGAAAAGAAGAATGAAACATGTCCTTGACAAGGGGCCTCCGTGCATCCGCCATGAATCCAAAAGTAGCATTCTTGGTGGCATGCTCATGCATTACTTTGGGAGAACCCTCTTGTGCCATAGGTAGCTTACCTTCCCTACGGCCTTCAAAAGCTGTCCCATATTGCTTGCCTGCATGTGAAACACCATGACCATTATCAAATGAAGGTTGGCTCATTGGCCGAGCCACCCTCTCTTCCAAGACTTCCATCCTTGTGGCCATAGTATCAAGTCTATCATTGACCTCCACCCTTGTAGCCATCGTGTCCATCTTCGCATTCATTTGCATCAGCATTTGCATGATCGAATCGATGGGGATGGTATGTGACACTTGTGGGGTGGGCTTGTGGGCACTTCCAACATTCACTTCTTCATGCACTTCCCTTGAAGTATGCCCACAAGTATCTTCCGGAGCATCTAAGATTCCTTGCTCCATAATTGCTTCTTCTCCCTCTACCTCGTCGGGAGTCAAGGTGTTATGCTTTGGTCGCCCTCTTGTCCTCGTTCCCATGGAAAGTATCGGTTTCAAAGATTCCTTGCTCCATAATTGCTTCTTCTCCCTCTACCTCGTCGGGAGTCAAGGTGTTATGCTTTGGTCGCCTTCTTGTCCTCGTTCCCATGGAAAGTATCGGTTTCAAAGATTTGGCTCTAACTTGAGGTAGGGATGTCCGATTGAAGTGGTCTAGAGCTTGTTGGAGAGCTAATGAGGTGTACTAGACCACTATACAAAGACCCTTAAGAGGTGAGAAGTGCTACTATTCTCTGTTTTAGGGTTTACAGGGTTATAGGCTGAAATAGTATTTTGAGCATAACTTGAGCTAGAAATATCCGAATGCAAAACTTCTTAGCTCAAATCGAAGCCCTCGATGAGTACTACGAGCCTATGTGATTAGATCTTGAAGACCTTAAAACCCCTATGACTGAATTAGGGTTTACTATTTCTGCAAAAACCCTAATTTCTACCCCAAAGAGATATCGAAACGGAAAGGTTAAGGGCTCGTTTGGTAGCTCTAAGGAAGCACTAAGAGCTCGTATGATCACCTTTAATTCAGTCCAAAAGGTTTGGGACTGAATTAGGGTTTTGTAAATCTGCAATTTTCTTGCCCAAGTGACCCTTTTGTGCCCCCAATGATCCTTGCTTGTTCCCGCACCTTTGTTAGCACCTTTTGCACTTCCTTTGCATCCCAAGGTCTGCAATTAATGTTTCACCAATCTCAATTGCCATGCATAGCCAAGATTTTGGAAAAATTTCGTCATAGTCTCCTTTGTAAATGGAGCCAAATCTCAACTGAAAATGCAATTTCTGAAATCAAAATACAATGCTCTTTGCATCCCGCAATGCCATGAAAGCTCTTATGCAATCTTTGTCCATCAAGGCATTAGCAACATCCACACAATATGATGGAATAGGGGGCCCCATTGCCCAAATGCATCCATAAAGTCGATGTGAGGATTGTTGAGGACGCGCGTTGAAGCTTGCCGATCTCCCGGCCAAGCCCTTCTCACCCCTTCACCAAGTTTTCCTCCAAGGTGAAGGTTGAGGCCATTTCTTCACTCCGTGTACCTAATCCCTCTTTGTACCGCTTTTCCAAGGCAATCACGGCACAAAGAGTTCAAGACATTCTCCCCTTGGCCTCTCCAACCAATGCCAAGGTACCCTCACACATTGCTAGATTCTAGAAAACTTGAAGTGGTAGCAATGGTGAGTGTAGGTACAAAAATGATGTGAATGTAATGGAAGAGATCACTTACAAGTATATGGCATCACTCATGCCATTTACAATTTTCTCATGAATCAATACGCATGAACTCATGCTCATTCTCCTCACTCCAAGTGTTCACCATCCATCAAACAAATTCCAACATCAACAACATCCAACAACACATTGACACTTGTGAAATATGAGTTCAATCCCCCAAAATTGATCCAAGAGCTATGCTTTCTTATGCCAAAATGCAAGTCATAGCATTGAATGGCTATGTAGATGATTCAAGGCATCTATGTGGCATAAAGATAAGCATGAATGGCTCCCAAAAGCATTGAGTAAACTTGATACTCCATCAATGGCATGCCAATTGAATCAAAGTGAAGAGAATCTCCAAAAATATGATCTATGAATTGGCCAAGCTCATGTGGAATCAATTCCTTTCACCATTGCCATCAATAATGCATGGAGAAGCAATATTGGCATGTGAATGGTCAAGCTTTAATGGCTAATTTCTAAAAATTAGGGTTTCTTCATGTGGAAAACCCTAATTCATTCCCAAGCTCCACCAAATGCTTCAAACTTGCAAGAAATTGATCATACCACTCACCAATGTCATCCGGAAAGCTTCAATGGTAGAAAATGTTGAAGAAGCCTCTTGTTGAAGAAAAACGTAGCTCTCTTTTGCTCTGAAATTTGCAGCCACAATACACCTCCTATGTGCTTGAATAAGGCTTGAAAATATGCTCCAAATAATAGCTAAAAACCCTATTGCAAAGCTTCCATGTCTTGAGGTAGTAGAGCTAGGTGAAGCCTAGCTCTCCCTCTCCCAAACTTCAGCGCTGATTTGAGGCGGCAGCCTGCAGCCCGCCGTTTGTTGCTTTCTTGCCTCACTCATGAGATGATAATGCTTACAAAGATGCCTATGAAGTGTAAGCTTAGCAATTGCAAGATATGGTTCATGGTGGAAGGTAGGTCAAGCTCAATTTTCAGCCATGGAGAAATGAACAAAAGCTCCCAAATCTTGAGAAAAAAATTAGCAAGAAGAGGCTCAAATGAAAGATCTCGGAAAGCTCTACAAAAACCCTAAGGTTTGGCATCAAAACGGGTAAAGGAAGAGCATCCCATGGCTATGGAAAGCTTGAGGAAGAAGAAGATGATTACTAATCATGATTAACAGAAAAGTTAATTGCAATTAGTCACTTGCCCTAAGTTTTGGCCCGACTGCCCCAAATTTTTGGTCCAGAGGTCCAAAATTTGGTCCAAAAATGGCAAAATTAGCCAAAATCACTCAAAATTCAAGCAATTTTCATGAAATGCTCACCATTTTCATGAGATTAAGCAAGATTAGAGAAGATTTGTCAAGAATCACTCAAGGATTACAAGAAAATGAGAAAAAAAATTACAAGAAACTCAAATTTTCAAGCAAATTTTCCCAACAACCCATGCATGCCCATGATCAAAATCAAGAGCTCTGATACCAATTGGAATGAAGGGATGTAATGCATGAAAATATGAGTAATCACCATGTAAACATGATGCCTAAGTGTGTTTAGTCTCTCACACCAAGAGAATGGAAATAGCCTTCCACAAGCCAAGAAGCCATGAGCTCCAAGAAACATGAGTTTCCATTTCTAAAAATGATCATCAAAAGTTACAACCATGGTCCAAGTCCCCTCTTTTATACATGGACTTGTCCCATTATTAACCCTATTGAATAAAGTTCCTACTTTATTACAGAAAAAGTGCCCCGACGGTCCTAAGTGTGTTCACACACATCACTGCCTATATATATATGGCAACAAATCCCCCCTGGGAGTGATGGTGTAAACGAGAGCTGGCACTCATGTATAGGGGAGTGCCATGCCTGAAGTAGATCAGTCCACAAAGGGGAGCAAGCCCAAAGCTTTGCAGAAAGCTTTGAACTTCTCACGAGGAAGCGCCTTTGTGAAAAGATCGGCGAGGTTGTCCTGTGTTGGCACATAGGCCAAGCTGATCTCTCCTGCTGAGAGTCTCTCCCTGACATAGTGATAATGCACCTCAATGTGCTTTGTGTGAGCATGAAAAACTGGGTTTCTCGCAACTGCCAATGCGCTCTGACTGTCAGTGATGAAGATAGAGGTGGCAGACTCCTGTCCAACACCCAAGTCAGCCATAAGCCGTCTGAGCCACACACACTCAACCGTAGCTGTGAAAGCTGCCCTGTACTCAGCTTCACAACTAGAAGTGGCCACAGTAGGTTGCTTCTTGCTCAACCAAGATATGCATGAGCTACCGAGCATGAAAGAAAAAATTATCTTTGTCGGGCATAAAAAATCTTCTTAGGTGGCCACTGACCTGCTATTATGTGAAGATGGTAACATGAGAACATGTGAATAGCTTATTCCCATGTGTAGCCAAGCTTTTAAGGGGTTCCCAAATGGCAAGTGACATGTTATTTTGTGAACGGTAACATGAGAACATGTGAATAACTTGTTCACATGTGTTATTATCACAAAAAATCTTGTGATCACGTGAATATTAAATCCCTGTCACACACTCTCATTCAACACTAAAGGGAATGTCCCTTTCCCATTAGAGAAATTCACTTATATACAAGGGAGTTATAAGTTTGATCATCCACAGTTAATAACTGATTGGGTGCCCACTGATTATCTAACCTTATCTAAGCTACTCTAATCACACATTTAGTGGATGGCGGATCTTTCACTTGGCTAGGTGATCATTCCTTGAGTACATCATTAAGTGTAATTATGTGGAAAATTACAATGATTGGAATAAGTTATTAATTCATGCTTGGGTGGATAACACATAAATGAGGGTGAACAAGGATCTTTTAGGTACTGCCCATCATGTGTGTACATCCTTTAGTGACTTTCCACTACTTTTGCATGCAGCTCTTGGCTCATTATAGACAGCTCATGTTCAGCCATGACTATTGCACATATTCTTTCTAAGTGTGTGCATTGATGCATGTCACTTGTTTAAGTTAACCTTGGGTTAACAAGATGGTATTTGATGATTACAACAGTTTAATTAGTTAGGTTCCACATTAGTCCTTGACTAGAAACTATCTATTTTATGTCACACACTATAACAGAATGAGGGTTTAGCAAAACGAAAATAGCAGCGCTTTTATAACTAGAAGGGTATGGAGATGTCGGGGCTATATCGCTGCTAAATACGTTGCTATTTTCGCTGCAATGGGTTTGCTACTCAGCAAAGCAAAATTACTATATATAATTAAAAAAAGCTGGGGCAAACTAGGGAGTGTGCACAGAACTCCCCAGTCTGCCGCCCCAGCTCTTTTTTTTCTAATGTAGACATAGTAAAACTAACATAACTAAACATCATCTGTTGAAATTAGGGTTGCAGGAAAGCACACAAAGCTTGGAGAAGAAGAAGCAAGAATGCACACAACACAAAGCTTGGAGAAGAAGAAGCAAGAATGCACACAACACAAAGTGTATTAGATTGTGTCAATATACAAAAGATAAGTTAGCCCTAGTATGATGGGCGTATATACAAGCCGGGGGGAAAAAACCTCCTAAAGAGGGAAAAAGTGCCCCGACGGTCCTAAGTGTGTTCACACACATCACTGCCTATATATATATGGCAACAAATCCCCCCTGGGAGTGATGGTGTAAACGAGAGCTGGCACTCATGTATAGGGGAGTGCCATGCCTGAAGTAGATCAGTCCACAAAGGGGAGCAAGCCCAAAGCTTTGCAGAAAGCTTTGAACTTCTCACGAGGAAGCGCCTTTGTGAAAAGATCGGCGAGGTTGTCCTGTGTTGGCACATAGGCCAAGCTGATCTCTCCTGCTGAGAGTCTCTCCCTAACATAGTGATAATGCACCTCAATGTGCTTTGTGCGAGCATGAAAAACTGGGTTTCTCGCAACTGCCAATGCGCTCTGACTGTCAGTGATGAAGATAGAGGTGGTAGACTCCTGTCCAACACCCAAGTCAGCCATAAGCCGTCTGAGCCACACACACTCAACCGTAGCTGTGAAAGCTGCCCTGTACTCAGCTTCACAACTAGAAGTGGCCACAGTAGGTTGCTTCTTGCTCAACCAAGATATGCATGAGCTACCGAGCATGAAAGAAAAACCACTTGTGGACACTCTTGTGTCATAGCAACCAGCCCAATCCCGAGTCCGAAAAAGCATGTAAATCTGGCGGCAACGATCCCCCCTTGGGATAAAACAACCCAAGATGTATGGTGCCACTCAAGTAGCGAAAGATGCGTTTAAGTGCCTTCCAATGCTGAGACCCTGGGCTATGCATAAACCTGCTCACCTGTGAGACTGCAAACTGAATGTCCGGCCTCGTAATGCATACATAAATGAGGCAACCAACAGCTATCTGATAGAGTGTGACATCAAAGTGATCTCCAGCATCATGAAGACTCAACTTCAAACCTGTCTCCATTGGAATAGCAATAGGCTTGCAGTCTTCAAGGCCAAATCTCCGCAACAATGTCTCAATATACTTTGTCTGACACAAAGCAATACCTCCATCACACTGCTTAAATTGTATCCCCAAATAATGATGCAAATGTCCCAAATCTGACATCTCAAAAGAGGCATTCAAATCAGCCTTAAAATCAGTAATATGACTCTCATTTGGTCCTGTGAGCAGCATGTCATCGACATAGAGAGCAATGATTAGATGTACACCATCCACACGTTTAACATACAAGGTGCTTTCTGTTGGACTATTCTGAAACCCATGTGTAGTCAAATATGCATGTATCTTTTCATACCAAGCTCGTGGAGCTTGCTTTAAACCATATAAAGCCTTTTTCAACCTGCACACTTTGTTTTCCTGCCCTCTTTGAACAAAACCACGAGGCTGCGATACATACACCTCTTCATACAAATCTCCATTCAAGAACGCAGTCTTTATGTCCAACTGATGTACATTCCAACCATTATGAGTTACCAATGCTCAAATGCTACGAATGGTAGTCATACGACAAGTGGGAGCAAAGGTCTCATCAAAATCAATGCCCTTTTCTTGAGCATAACCCTTTGCAACAAACCTAGCCTTATAGCAATCAACACTGCCATCTGGCTTTTGTTTCAACTTAAAAACCCACTTACATCCAATGGCCTTTTTACCAATAGGAAAATCACACAAAGACCATGTACCATTCTTCATTATAGCATCATATTCACTTTGCATTGCAGCCAACCAATTTTCTGAATTTTGTGCCTCATCAAATGAAAGAGGTTCTTCCTCTTCACACATACTAGACACAGCCAAAGCATAACAATTTGATGCATAAGAGGCATGCTGAAAACCTGAACAAGTACGACTGTCATAGGTGCATCAATCTTACTATCACGCAAGGTTTGCACCAGCCATTTAGGCATACCTCTAGCCTGCTCATTTTCAGCCCTATCCTCATGAATTACATCCTGTAAATTTGCATCAGAAATAGGCTGATCTATGATGTCGTTTGAAATCTGCATAGGCTGAATATTTGCCTCATTAGGACTTACATTTGAATTCCCACCTGTAAAGAGAGGCAACAACGTATCAAATACATCCCGTGAGCTCACACCTGCCTCTTTGGTATATGATAACAAGGGCTGCACAGCATCTTCCACAAAAACAACATCTCGACTAATCAAGATATGCTTTGACTGCAGATGATACAATCTGTAACCCTTGCTTTCAGCACTGTAACCAACAAAAATGCATTTGACAGCCTTATCATCCAATTTTCTGCGTTGTTGCACAGGCACTAAAGCATAGGCCAAGCAACCAAAGACACGCAAGTGACCAATAGAAGGCTTCCTGCCATGCCAAGCTTCGTATGGAGTAATAGACTGCAAGGCCTTAGTGGGACACCTGTTGAGTACATATGCAGCACACATGACAGCCTCAAGCCAAAACGCATGTGGAAAAGCTTGGCTCTTGACCATACATCATGCCATCTCCATAAGTGACATGTTCTTCCTCTCAGCAACACCATTTTGCTGAGGGGTATACGGCACTGTACATTGGTGTTTTATCCCACGACTAGCCAGAAATGCATCAAACTCTTTAGACATGTACTCCCCCCTCGATCAGTACGGAGGGTGCCCACAGTACAATTGGATACATTTTCAACCATAAGAAAAAACTGTTTGAAGCACAAAAACACTTCGGACTTTGCTTTCAGTGGATATACCCATGCATGCCTTGAGTAATCATCAATGAAAGTCATGAAGTACAAGTGTTTACCAAATGACGGAGTTTGCATAGGCCCACATACATCACTATGTACAAGCTGCAATTTGCAAGTGGCCCGCACAGAACCATCCTTTGGAAACGCAGAACGCTGCATTTTGCCCAAAATACAGCCTTCACAAACATGTTTCAATGGTGCCTCAAGAGGGGGCAATGAAGCAACCATATCAAATTTCTGCAAACGCAGCAAACTAGCAAAGTTCAGATGACCAAAACGAGCATGCCATAGTTTTGCATCTGAAACTACCTTTTCATCAGAAACTGCATTTGCTGAATCTTCCACACACTTGTTATAAGAATTGAGCCTATACAGCCCACAAAACAAGGTGCCAGATGCAGTAATCGTATCACCAGAAGTCAAATCATGAACAATACATCTGTCATCCACAAATTTGACTACAAATCCAAGTCTAGCAAGTGCAGAGACAGACAATAGATTCTTCTTTATCCCTCGCACATACAAAGCATCTGAAAGTGTGAAAGCGCTGCCATTTGCAGCAGTAAGCATAATTTTACCAACGCCCTTCACTGGGTAAGAAGCATTATTGGCACATGTGACAGTATTCCCATTAGGGACAGCCTCAAGAGAAGTGAACATATCACGATGCGAGGTAATGTGCTTTGTAGCACCACTGTCAAAATACCATACATGAGAGTCAACAGAAACTGCCAAACATGAATCATGTACAGATGGGTCATACTGGCAATACACGCTAAACGCCCATTCTGTATCCTGCACAACATATGCAGAATCTGCATTTGTAGAAGCATCCGCTATTGTGGCTGCATTTGACTCTTTCTTCTTTGCCTCTTTAGCCTTTAGCTTAGGGCGATTCTTAATGACATGATCATTTGCCTTACAATAGTTGCACCTGGTCTTTTTCTTACCTTTATCAAGAGCCTTCTCAGACTTATTGTTGCTACCTGTGGAAGGAGAAGAAGTTGCAGACCTACTAATAGGAGAAGAAAGAGTGGAAGGGGCTGCCTTACCACTTCTTCTCTGCTCTGCTGGGCAGCAATAAATGCTTGATTAACTGCACGTTGCCTGGCCCTGTTTTGCCTGGACTGGGCTTCTTGCAAGAGCTTGTTGACTAAAGTATCATACTTGACAGCATCAGGTCTGTCCTCATTAAGAAGTCTCCACGTGGAAGCAAAAGTCTGATATGTCTCAGGTAAAGCATCAAGAACAGTCTACACAAGAGAATGATCAGGAATAATCTCACTTGCAGAAATCAACTGTTCTTTGAGATCTTTAATCTCAGCAAGAAAAAAATTCATGTCATCATCTTCTTGCATAATCTTCAATTCTAGCTCTTTACGCAAGAAACCGATTTTTGCCTCGTTACGACCTGCATACAAACTAGCTAGAATATCCCAAGCCTGTTTTGCTGTTTTAGCTGAACGAATATGTGGGGTGATGTTACGTTTGACAGAAAGTGCAATCAAGGCATGAGCCTGCGCATCTTTACCATCCCAACGAGCTTGTTCAGCAGTGGGTAAAACAGCAGCAACAGTAGAGCTGCTAGAACCTGCAACATCCTCAACAGATCCTACATCCACAGAACCTGGACGTACATCCGTACCCTGCACAATGTTCCACACTCCTTTTGCAACCAAAACATGCTGCATCATGTATGCCCAAAGTGGGTAGTTGCTGTCTCCATCCAGTTTGTCTTCAGCAAACAACATGAGAAATACATCATTGCTGTTATCAGCCATGGCCACTGACTGAAACTGATGCAAAAGCTACCTGTTATGAAGCAAAGACTGAACAGAGGACAACTTGTGCTATGTAGCACGGTCCACAATAGAACACGTATGCCTGTTTTGTAGAAAATTGCACTGTCGAAATTTCTGCAGAAAATGACGAAAACACCTGTGCAGAACTTGAAATGCAAAAACGGAGCCCGAAACGACCTCAGATGCAAATTCTGAGAACGCAAAGCCCTACGGCTTTATTTGCAGAGTATAGGGACCTACAAGCGCTCGTGAAAACTCACCTCAATCGGAGAACGTGAGAGTCGAAGGGTGCTGGCGGCGTAGCCCTGGGAGCCGATACCTGCTCTGATACCAATTGTTGGAATTAGGGTTGCAGGAAAGCACACAAAGCTTGGAGAAGAAGAAGCAAGAATGCACACAACACAAAGTGTATTAGATTGTGTCAATATACAAAAGATAAGTTAGCCCTAGTATGATGGGCGTATATACAAGCCGGGGGAAAAAAACCTCCTAAAGAGGGAAAAAGTGCCCCGGCGGTCCTAAGTGTGTTCACACACATCACTGCCTATATATATATGGCAACATCATCATGGACAAGTGTAATGTAAAACTTATAAATACCAAAAAGAAAAGATATTTGCAAACCATGGTTTTAGGAATGTCAAAATTCAATTACAATACTTAGCGGAATTATATAAGTGTATGTTTCCAAAAAACCCATATACAAGATAAAGCGTAATAAAAATATATGGAGCTAGGGGTTATCTAGATCTCATGATGTGTGATTGGTATTGTTCCTTGCAGCTCCAGTCCCTTCGCTTCTCACATTTCCATTGCTATCAACATAGACATTTGCACCACCCTTTCTAGTTACATGATCCTAAAACAAAATAAAACTAACACAAGTGAGAATCAGTTTTTCAAAAACAAAGAGGTTTAGGGTTTAGAAATGTACTTACTTGCTATGCTTGTCAAGTATCTCCTCGAGTAATAACAATATATCCTTAATCTTGCACCCTATCAAATAGAGCTTGTAAACCCCATTGTTATAATGCAAAATCATATTCCTCTTGTGTAGGGGGCGTGTAGGGGGGCAGTCCACTGCTTCAAGCTATAGACATACAAACAAATGAACATTTTAGAAAGTTGTTATTTAAGATAATTTTTTTTAATTAAAAGAAAATATACAATTTGAGGCTAATATATACTTACAAATATTGTTGGGATATCGACTCCTTCTTCATGTATAACATCACACCTCAAGTTATTTGCTATCAACCCAAGAAAAAACTTAAATACTTAAAATTCTTATGCATAGGAAGCTATTGGCATGCATAAGAAGCTATTGACATGCATTGCCTTGGAAGTTACCGAGCGTTGGTTGCTACCGGCATACGTAGGAAGCTACCGGCCTGTGTAGGTTGCTACCGACATACGTTGGAAGCTACCAGAATGCATTGGATGCTACCGGCATGCATTGGTTGCTCGCGGTATGCGTTGTTTGTTACCATCATACATAGGAAGCTACCGGCATGCATTGGAAACTTTTGGCATGCATTGAAAACTACCAGCATGCATTGGTTGCTACCGGCATGCATAGGAAGCTACTGGCATGCATGGTTGCTACCATCTTCCATAGGTTGCTACCAGCTTCCATAGTTTGCTACCGGCATGCGTTGGAAACTATCGGCATGTGTAGGACACTATCGGCATGTGTAGGAAGCTACTGGCATGCACAGGTTACTACTGGCATGCATAGGAAGCTACCGACATGCATAGGTTACTACTGGCATGCGTAGGAAGCTACCGGCATATGCATTGGAAAATACCGACATGCGTTGGAAACTACCGGGATGCGTTGGAAGTTACTAGCATGCATTGGAAAATACCGACATGTGTTGGAAGTTACTGGCATGCATTGGTAGCTACTAGCATGCACAAGAGGCTACTGATATGTGTAGGTTGGTACGGACATGCGTAGGTTGCTATTGGCATGCATTGGACGACACTATCGGCATGCATTGGTTGTTGCTATATCGACATGCGTTGGAAGCTACCGGCATGCATTGGTTGCTACCGGTATGTGTTAGAAACTACTGGCATGCATTGGTTGCTATGCGGCATACGTTGGTTTGGTTGCTACAACATGCATTGGTTACTATACGGGCATGGTTGGTTGCTCTATCGGCATGCATTGGTTGCTACCGGCATGCATAGGAAGCTACCGGCATGCGTAGAAAGCTACCGGCATGCATAGTTGCTTGCTGGCATGCATTGGTGCCACACCGGCTCCATAGATTGCTATCGAGATGCGTTGGTTGCTACCAACATGCAATAGTAGGTACCGCCATGCATAGGTAGCTATCGGCATGCATAGAGCATGGAGCATGGGAAAATAAACAAACCCTAAACTTACAAACCCTATAACGTGTAAAAGCATAAGAGAAGAATATATGCAAGAAAGAGATCTCTTACCTTGTGAGGCTTGTATGTGCTGAAAATCTACAAAATCCAACCAAAATAAGGGAAAAATGTATTAATAACAAACCTTAATCTTAAAAGCCTAAAACTTACAAACCCTATAAACATGTAAAATCATGAAAGAAGAAACACACAAGAGAAAGAGATCTATTGTGAGACTTGTATGTATTGAAAAACTATAAAATTAAACCAAGTCAATAAAAAAAAGTATTAAGAGAAATCAAGATCTTTTACCATATATGAAGCTTTATGGAGAGCTCTTAATTAGAGACAAAGAAGAAGGGAAAAAGAAGAAAAGAAAAACTTAAAAGAGAGAAAAGAGAAAGGAGATAGCTTTCATGGAAAGCTTATTTTGCAAGCATAGGAGATAAATGAAAACAGTAGACATACCTTGCTTGAGCTTGAGGAGGATAGGGTAGGAGAGATAGAAGTGATAGACAAGGCAAAACCCTATTAAAAAAAACTCAGAGTACAAGTTTATTGTATACAAAAAATAAAACTACGCGGTGACAAAAGAAGTCGGATATTTTTATAGTATGGTAGCGTTAACTTATTGTTTATGAGCATTGCTTTTTTCGTTGTTGGACAGTGATTTTTCATTGCTAAACACGCTGCTTAGCAGCAAAAAAGTGTTGCAGAGCAGCGATAGATTACTGTTGAGCATCTTGAAAACCCCCGATTATTTCCTTCCAAAAGTGCTATAAAAATGGTGTTACGCTCCCGATGTGTTGTAGTGACATAGTTATGCCACTTAGACTCCCACCACTTAGTTTCAAGGCTAGCCTAGATATATGTACTTATCCTTAAAATTTAATTGATATATATATATATATATATTCATATATATAAGTCTATTTACATTAAAACTAAGCTAAACATTTCTTAAATAGTTATATATTTTATTCAAAGAGTTTTATTTAAGTTTTTAAATATACGTTTAAAGACTATAAAAGAATTTTTAAAAAAAAATATAGAGTGAGATATGAAGAGACAAAGGGAGACTAGGAGAAACTTTGCTTGAAAAAGGGTCCTCTAAGAAGATCCATATCACTTTTCTAGAAAAAAGGGCCCACCATGGTGAACCTTATATATTTTACATCAAAACCCCTACATGGTATTAATATATGAATCATACGTGAATGAAATTATTTTGGTTACTATATGTGTGCATGAGTAAAAACAAAAAGAATATATAGAAGGTATTGTAGGGAGATGGTACGAGTCTCTCCTTATAACTCAAAATTCAAGGAAACATTGTGTTACCTTGTTTAGTAGAGTACTTTTAGTGAATGAAAGTGGAGGATAGTGAGTTGTTGAGAGTACTTTTAGTGAATGAAAGTGGAGGATAGTGAGTTGTTACACAAAGAATAGCATGTGATAAGGTAGTTATGTGGTGGGCACTAGAATAAAGGTTCTTTCTTTGAGCATTCTCTTCTAATATTTACTATATGTAGGTGGCATTCAATACATACAATAGTTTAATTAGTAAGGTCCCACATTAGTCACATTGACCCAAAATTATCTATTTTATGTTACATAGTCATGCCACTTATACTCCCATAGGCTAGCCTAGATCTATGTACTTATCCTTAAACTCATATTGCTATCTTATGTAAGTAAACAAATAGAACCGAAGAGAGAGAGAGATAGGCAAAGATAAAGACGTGCTTACAGATTAATATTTGAATTTTGTATTCATATATAAAAGTCTATTGTTGACGGGTGTGTACACCCCCTAGGGTTTTGGCATTAGCTTAGGTGTGAACACCCCATAGCATTAGTAGCATTAGCTTAGGGTAATGAGTTGTGGGATTTGGTTATTACAAGATGTCATATCAAAAAGTGGTTTACAAGAGGGCTAGTGGGGAGTTAGGATCTTGTGGAGGTTATGGGAGCCCAATAAACACATGGGTAGCCTAATAGTCACATGGCTATCCCAAGAGTCACATGGTTGGATGGCTATATAAATCCCCCCTTGTATACAAATTGGAGATGAATATAGTATGTACATGATTCTTATACAGACAATATGTGATACATGGATATGGAATACACTATGATGTTATGTTGTTATGCTTGTATGTTTATCTTGTGTCTTTTATCTTGTTCTTGATCCATGCCTTTTACTCCATGGTGACCCCATGTTAGCAAGGTGATGCTAACACTCGGCCATCACGACAGGATGAGAAGCTTCAATCTTCTCCTTGCCCATTAGAAGTCTAATGCCTAATCCATATGCATTCATTGCAAGAAGAGAGATTAGTAGCATGCATAATTATTTCTTGATTCTAGATTAACCACCATGATGCTTGTTGCTTTTCTCAAAACTCCATGACAAGGGATATTAGTGTGTTTTTTGGTGTTCTTGATATTTTTATTATGCATAATAAGTGCTTCTTTTCTTCTGGATGATGGATTTTGTTTCTGTAGTTGCATTGAAGGGCAGCCTTTGTTTGGCGTCCTGCATCAAATCCTGATGTCGATGTCAGTGGTGGCCTCTTGGCTGCTATGACCTTGACTCCACTTCTTGTTTTTCTTGATGATGTTGCCTTCTTCACTTTGTGACTAGTTCTTGGCTCTTGGTCATTTCTCTTTGGTTTGACTCTTGGCTCTTTTTTAGCTCCTTTGGTGTGGATGTCATTGCATAATGCTTCAAATGTACTTCATCTTATGTGTGCTTGATGCATTATGTGTGGATAGCATGTTTTGCAATGTGGTCATCTCATACATTTGTGCTCTAGGCATGCTTAGATTTGATGTGTATAAACCTTTTATTTGATTATGCACACATACACTTGCAAACTCATTTTGTTTGCACTTCCAACATTTTTACAAGAGTTGTACTCCCCTTTTTCACACACACTAGCATGCTCATTTGGTCACATTTTATAAAAACTTTTGACTCATCGTCACATATTTTTGGTGTTGGTGTAAATGTTCTCAATGATATTGTTGATGTTGGTCTTCATGATGTCCATGCTAAAGGGCATGCATATGCCATTAGCCTTTGTAGCTTGAAATCTTCATTTAATCCCAATTCAACACTAATGATACATTTACATAAATTATTTGTAACCTTATCTTCAAGTCTAAGGGGATTTTTTCAAGCCACAAATATTTTTAAATGATCATTATCCTAGTATTGTCTCCTTTTCTCTTCTATGTGATGGGTGCGGAGGCAACAGCAGGGCCTATGATGATGTTGATCTCCTTTTGGGTCTCCACCACTAGCTGCTCGCCCTCCTTCCCCAGCTCCTTCACCTCCTGCACCACCTCTCTACTAGGCTAGTGCGGTTACAGTGCTAAGCTCGTCGTGCTGTAGTTTATTGCCTCTTCTATTGTTAATGACTTGGTCAACAAATATCAAAATTTTCTCCTCCCTCTTAGAAAATACCTTCAAGTCCTTGGGATTAGGCTCCTCACATCAGCGAGTGCCATCTGAGAGACGAGGGCATAATCAATGATGTGCCCAAAATGGCAGGTAAGGCAAACACAGTTGAAAACTGCTTGCTTTGATGACGAGGGATATTGTTTGATGCTAGAGCTATCTACCTCTTTTGCTTCTTGCACTAAATGATGTTGCCTCTACTATTCTCTTCTTGAGATTGTTGCTATCACATAATAGTGGTGTCTACTTTGCATACAGTAGAGATCCTACTTGCATCGTGACGAAGAAAATGAATGAGAATAAAAGAACTCATTAATCCCTAATCACACGAAGCTCTTATCAAATATACTAATCACTTGTTAATAAGCTAAGCCCAAACTAAGAGAGCTAGACCTAGGCTCTAATACAATGTTAAGAATCATGGATCGAGCTCTCCTAATGACAAACATCTACCTAATTAGATTCTAATTCTACTCTAATGACAACACAATTAACATGACTAATCTAAGGTGGATGATACCTAAGTAAGTTCATACGATGAGTGTCTAATAGAGTCAAGTACAATCAGGTTACAATATTAATACTTGTAGTCATAAATAGGATTGAGGTGTGTGAAAGTGATATGATTTCATTCGTTGAAATGGCCTCCTTTTATATGAGGAGGTACACCTTTGGGCTTGTACATCAATGTGGGATGAATTCCTTTGCTTATGTGGCTACTCATTCTCACTCCCTACCTCTTCCTTGTGCTCTTTGGCACACGTGTCTCAACATTTCCCTTCAAATCTCTCGGGGGGTTCATCTAAAAATATGTAAGTATACCACATGAGTTAAATGAAGGGGTTTTTTAATTCAAAATTTGAAGATAAATTTATAGAAGGGGTTTTTTTATCTATTTAAAAAAAACACGTAAGTTTGTACATAAAAGGGGTCGTTTTATTCATGAAAATTTTAGAAGTAAAGGGTTTTTTTTAATACCCCTTGAATGCACGTGATACATAGGGTTTCTTAGTAGAGTGAACCCCCCACGAGTTAGATCTTGTGCTCGTAGTTTTGAAGGATGCCTCAGACGTGCCCTGATGCATTTCTCAGGAACACGTTCCCTTGAAATTATACTCAATGTCCATAGCACTCGTGTAGCATTGCACTCAAAGGAGGTGTGGGCTAGAGCATATAAGGAGTTGTGTAAGGGTACATCCTCAAGGCCTTCGAATTGTCGAATTTCATACCATTATTATATAGTAGATTAGCAAACGTTATGGGTGCGCCAGCGGGGCGACCGGCATGATGGTTATTAGAAACCGATGGGGTAGGTCTTCCCTCTCTGGTTAGAACCACACGTGCAAGTTTCCCTGCCATGTGGCTCGTGATGACTTCTGGAGATTTACGGGAGCTACCCGGCCTGAACCGTTGGATGTGTGTCCCACATAAGCGAACCTTTCGAATCGAACACTGGTTTATGTGTTCAGAGCACGTGGCTTACGTCATATCCTAGTTGCCTGAATTCAAGTTCTCTTTACTATGTCTAGACGCATCTGAGTCCGCTTCAAAATTACCAACCGTTGCACTTCGTCCTTCATTCAGCAAGGGTTTCACCCATGCCTTTCACTCTACAAAAGAAGGCCGAAGGTCCGTATTTTGAACCAAAGATTCCCCGGTTGGATGATTATTTGACTACGGAAGTCCCGCTGGCATATGGCTTTCAGCGAGTTCGGGTCTTTGGAAGGAAATTATGCATCGTGTTGCTTTACCACACCGCACTTATTACTCTAGGACCTATAGTGAGGCTCCTCTGATGCACCAGAGGGGGATCCAATCGCAACGCATCTTGCTCAGCAAGTCAGGCGGCGTAGCCATCCACTTGGGGGAAGTATAGAATGTCCATTGTTGTGGGCTTATGCCTAGGACAATCCCGGAGAAGTTTTGTTTGCGAGCGGCTCGACTTGCTAGTCTGACTACGAGAGTGACCTACTTACCACCACTGTACAGGTCGGGGAGTCAAATGTTTGGCAAGTTCCAGAGCGTATATTCTCTACGACTCACAGGAATAGGTATCTCCATTTCGCCCATTCTGTTTGCTAAGGTTCCATCATCCGCCGCCGGTTCCTCGGCTATAAAAGTTGTCTCATATGAGATTCGGTCGCAAATTTTCCCAGTCTTTCAATTGCATTCTCCTAATTTGCTTATCCCACCACGATTTACTTTTTTGTGTAGCACACCTGTCGGGGATGCTTCTGCGTGTCCGTTTACAGAATATCACACTATCATCTACCTCCCTTTCCTCGGAGCTTTTCATGCTTAGGGGCATTATCGCATGCTCAGCTTGGGTTGCCTGGTGTAATTTCTAGAGTACATTACGGCAGGATATTTCACCCGTACGGGCAAGCAAAGCCTCAATCTCTAAGGATTGGGCTGCTATGCTCCACTCATATTGAAGTCAATCCCTATAGAGTCCATTCGGGTGATCCCTAGGTTGCACTTTTGGTAGTTGACTCGCCGTTTGGTACTGCATACACAAAACTTGTTTCTTACAGTTACTCCTGGAGGGTTGGTCGCACATGAATAATAGCATTCAGACTCAAGTGCCTCCCAGAACATTCGCAAACTGGGGAGAGTTACCTTGCTCCCGTTGTGTACGACTAGCCCTGCGGCGAGCGGATAGTCCCCATGCTATGGTTTTCGATAGCGGTCCGATCCCCGCCGATTAAGGAGTCCATCCGAGCGATGGTTTTCAACCTGCGCATCCCAGAATGTGCCTTCCTAGGCACATAACATTAAGTAAAGTGAGCCAACCCATGTTACATACTAGCAGTAGATAATCATATTGTTTGAAAGTACTAAACAAAACTCCATGAATGGGCAAAATAATAGTTGCGTTAACAGGAAAGATCTTTGGGAGAAGCACGAAAGAATCATGGTCAAATATTCCTTTTAACGACTTCTAAGTCTGTTCGGTTTTTTCCCTTTTTCTCTCTTCTCCATATGCATGGGAGTTAAAGGTCCTTTAAGTCGCACGGCCTTTGCTTTGTCTTTTTAATGTTGTTGATCGCAAAGCGCAGTAAATAGATGGGCTTTCTATTTCCGTAAGGAAAATCGAAAGAACTCAGATTGATTCTTATTCTACGTTGGGATGCAGGGATAGATTCATTTCCTCCTTGAAGAACTGTATAAACTATTTAGTAGGCTATCGCTCTGCGGACCCTTCAAGGTAATCCCAGGAGGGACTCATCTGCCAACCCTTCGGGACTCAACCAACTATCGATGTCTACGGCAGTTGGGACTGCACTTCGACTATCGATGTCTATGGCTAATGAATTGTCTTCGTGCCAAAACGAGCACGCAGACACGGGGATTTATTCATACCCTGATTGAATAGGGTGTCGTTCACAATGACAAGGAAAGTTAGCTAGAAATGTCAACTAACGGGCACAAGTGCGGTGCAATATTTGAATGAAGGTGCGACTCTTGGTTGGAGAAGGCCTTGGTCTCTTCTCCATAAGCCGGACCGCCAACGTCAAGGTGAGATCACATTGGTCCAGTCCCTGGAAGCCCAGTGGAAGGGTGAGTGAGGTGCATCCACTCAAATAGCATGGGGAGGTCAAATGATTGCGGCCACGTCAATCTGCCGCTAGCAATTGTCTAGCTTTTGCTACCGGTTTCATTTCATAGGGAACCCTTTTACTGAAACCCCCATCAGTTTTATTTCATAGAGAACCCTTTGACGGGTTCACCATCTTCTGACTTTACTTACTAGATAATAGATAACCCATTTACCTACTAGATAATAGATAAGATGAATGATTTGGACTAGCCACTACCTGCAAGCCACTAGTAGAAGAGATCTTTACCTACTAGATAAGTAGCGTTAATCGCGTCGATAAGTAGTACGATCCAAACGGAGTACTGAAAGACAGTGATAAGTTGTGCTAATCGCTAAAGACTAGAGCGGGTTACTCCAAATGATCTGCACCTTACAAGATGGTTAAGACACCACCTGTAACGCTAGATAAGTACGCAAGAAGCCATTCGGCTGATAAGTATGTAGCCAGACCGAAAAGTATACAGTCAGGACCGTCCCGAACCCCACCCCGATAAGCAGTTGGCTACGATTTGTTCCGTCGTCGGAAAAGGGGTGCTATTCTCACTAATTATTCCCGGTTCACCTCGTGAGGTTACTTCCCATTCTTAAGCATGGATTATTATACGATAATCTTTGTTTGCTTTTTTACTGCTTTCCTACCAAACTACAAGATGGGAACGTTTTCCATTCTTAAGCATGGATTATTATACGATAATCTTCATTTGCTTTTTACTACTGACAGCATGTAGTGCGGGGGCAGGGTTCGAACCCGCAGTCTTCAGGTCATGAGTCTAACGAGTTGGCCATTTACTCCACCCCACGATTGGTCTCTCTCAGCTAATTTCCTTGGTGAATCAACTAGGCATTTATACCAAGGAAATTTATGCACTAAATAGATGGGCTTTCCTCCCATGAGTCCCTTGTAGCTATCGCTACTAACAGACCGAAGCTACGTGGAAGAAAACAAGAGCGTTGCAACGAACCAATGAGCTAAGAGTGGCAGATTTGTTGGCAATATAGAAAAGAACGGTTTGGTGACGAAACCAAACTATTTCTCTTTCCATGTCAATGAAGGTTTATTGCATCATTCAAGTGAATACGAATCGGGATTATAGGAACATAAGCTTGTAAAATAGCTACACTTGATTCTAAACCAGTTGATGTAAATACGATCGAAAGAGGAGCGAGATGTGCTAATAGCAGGATACCCCTCTTCGTGGATAGCATGGTCCTAGCAAAGCCACTCGAAATCTTGACTGAACTATAACCAGCCATCATGTTAGCAAATAAACGTATTCCTAAGCTTAGTGCACGAAAACGATAGGGGATTAACTCCAAAAGTACTAGGAAAGGTGCTAACGGTGGAGGTACCCCCGACAGTAATAAGAGACTGAAAGGATGAAGCCCATGTGTTTAAGACCCCACTACGGTAGTTCCAAGAGAAAGAGAGAATGAAGAACTCAAAATAATACTAGAATGACTTGTTAATGTAAAGCTATAAGGTACCATACCTTACGAATTACGAAATGATGGAAAAGTAAAAGTAACGAGGGCGATGATCAGGAGAAAAGACTATTATTTTGAAACGCCACTAATTTATTCGTTCACTAGGTTAGGCACAAAATCATAAATCATCTCCACTAGGGATTACCAAGCATTTGGTACTAAGTGTCCTCCATTCGAGGTCACCAAGTGAACTAGGAGCAGGATTAGACTGATAGTGGGTGGCATAGATAGAGAAGAATTGATAAATAAAAGATACAGATTTCCTATTCTTTTTCTTAAAATTAGTTTCTTCTTGGCTGTAATTTCTATTTCTTAATCATTCTTCTTTTCTCTAAGGTTTCTCTATCCTCTGTTGCGTGGTGCACCGGCAGGGATGAAGGGGAATGCCGCATGCAAGAGAATGACAACGACGGGGAACCTGCATCGACCCTAAGGACTTGGAAAACCATTACATGATTTTCCAGGATATCCCGGGTTTCTGCTTCACCCTCTCTCATCAGTGAAGGACGATGCCGTTTGCCTGGCATGTTCCGGAATGATTGGCCTTCGAGGAAACTACCGATTATCCAAGTTTCATCTCACAACTTGTCTCTGTCATCACTACAGCCAAGAATGGAGATATCTTACCCAATTGATGTAGTCTCGGATGGATTCCCCATTCTTTTGTTTTACATTGTGCACTTGTGTAACTGGGATCCATTAGGCTTCTTGGTATGAGTATTCAAGTTTGAAAAAGGCTTCAAAGGTGGCCCTATCCACTACATTTAGTGATCTAAATCACTTCCCGACTTTGCCATCTAGGGTGAGGCGGAAGGCACTCACCTTAACTTGGTCATCCACGTGGCCAAATGCCTCATAGATCTGATCGAACATTTCTAAATGTGGTATGGGATCTCCAATTCCATTAAACTTGGTGATAAATTTCAAAATGTGGGCCAGTTTGTCTCGTTCTTGTCTCAGCCCTTGTGATGGATAAACTAGTGCTGGCGGTGTTATTGTGGAAGCTACCCCCTTGTGATGGTTGAACTGGTGCTAGCGGTGTTATTCTGGTGGCTACCCCCCTCCCTATTTCGATCGATATCCTCAACATTTCAGGAGTTAGTCTTGCCACCCATAGCTAGAGATGGTGCAAGTTGGAGAAATATCGGTGGGGAGCTAGGTCAAGCAGACAATATACCATTGGGGGTCCTTATCTCAAGGGAGGACCGGTTTGTGCTTTGTAGAGGGACCCATATGGTATCCAAGGTATATTCTATGATGCGGGTACTATTGGTACGTTGGTGCAACATGTTGATAGGATTGTGGAGGGTAGGCTCTTTCTCTTCGATGGGATGGTTTCGGGCCCTGGAGAGGGTTCCTAACCTCGGATTAGCACAAGCCTATGTTCTTGCTACGTTTCTACCATTCTAGTTGGTTGGCATGGCCCCTCAGACTGGTGGATTGGGCTACCTTCATTTTGCCCTATGTCCGGTCCATGGTTCAGAGGAGACGTGGGCTCTCTTTCTGGCCAAGGTTCCATGCCTATGTCCTTGGGTTGTGGATTGTTTGATTGCACGTTTCCCAAGATAAAGTCTCTTATTCTTGAATTAAGACTTCTTTGTGAATGCATGGGAGACTTTGGGTCTTGCTCTAAGGTAGGTGTTCTATCCATTATTGGTGTGACTAAGGAAGGAACAGCCATGGCTCTGAGAAGTGTATGGCTGTACTCTTCTTAGAGGGCAGGTAGAGCCAAAAAATGTGCCAATCCTCCTCCTAAGATTTATGAGATTTTGGGTTTTTTTCTTGATGTTTTCTATTTTTATATTTTTATGATTGGCTTGAGCTAACCTCATGCTACCTAATGGTACCTAGAATGCTTAACTAACCTTATTTACCTACGACTAATCAAGGGATTACACTACTTATGCAAGCTTGAAAAAATGTTGACGAAAACAAAGTATCATGAACTTCAAGAGAAAAATTAGGCACTTGTGTCTCGTGCTTCCGATGAAGACCTCATGCTCCATTGAACCCCATTGTTGAAGAAGACAAGATTTTTTAAAAAAACATACCAAACATACAACTATTGATGGATTTGCATTCCAATCAAGCTATACCATGCCTCTAGCAAGTGATAGAGTATTGAGGACCCTAAGCTAAATGCCCATCCCAAATAGTGGTGCCAAAGATAACCAAATCAACATGCTACCTTGCACAAGAGAGGGAAAGAAGAAGAGAAGGAAGACCATGCAAGGGTCAGTTCAGAGACTAGCACTTGGCCAACCCTAATGAGGCTTAACTCCCCAATGTGAGGCCGCTACTAGAAGCTCACTCAACCTCCACTTGTGTCACCCAAATGGAGCTTCCACAAGCTTGGTAGAGAGCAAAAAGAAAGGGAGCTATGGAAATCTCTACCTCTACTCAATGCCTTTGTGTGTGAAAGAGTGATCTCAAGAAGAAGACAAGAAGAGAGAGCAAGACAAGCATCATCACCTGCATGCACACACCCACAATCAAGCAAGCATGCATTCACAAACACAAGCCTACCACCATAGCCCACAAGAAAGTGAGAGAAGGAAAAAATTGTGATAATGGGATTGTGCCTTTTCATATTTCATAAATCACTTATATACATGAGCTCACTTTTTACAATGGCCGGCTGCCCATTTACAATTGGGGGCCCAAAACTGATTTCCTAGCTCTATGTACACCTAGGCTCATTCTTGTGAGATAGGCATTACACAAGTCATGAGTTCGGTCATCCCATATATCTTTTACATAAAGTGCTTAGCATGGTTACATAATAATGAGTTACAAGAATAATAACCATGCTGAAAGTCCATAATGCTAAGCGCAACTTTCTTTCCCAATCGGTCTTGTTTTCAGTCATCATCTCTCTGACAAGAATTCCTTTCAAGATTTTGTTGGTGGATTCTTCCTCCCATTTTCCTAGTGTAGTAGAATATTGAATTCTTATGTATGTTCATATGTTGTTATGTTAGCTTCTTAATCACTTCATTGAGGGAGTGGCTCCCTTGGTTGTTGACTATAGCTATTGGGAACCTAAATCTTTTCATGATAGTTTTGTAAGAATCTTTGCCAACTCTCAGAGCCTTGGCTTCTACCCATTTTATGCAGTAATCTGTAGCCACCAGAATGTATCTATTTTCTGTTCTCTGAGCTGCTAGCCTTGAATGGCTGACAACATCGAGAACCCATTTTTGGAATGTCTCTAGTCGTAATATTGGGATTTGAGGCATTCTATCTGCATCGCCTGGCTAGCCCAGCCTTTGGCACATGTTGCACTCCTTCGCAAACTTGTGTGCATCCTTTAATTCTATTAGCCACCATAATCCTAACACTTTCCACCCTCATGACTTTTGTGAAATAGTGCCCTCCACCTATCCCTTAATGTGCTTTTGCCAACACAACTTGTTGTTCATGCTTGGGGATGCATATTCTTAAGATCTAGTCAGTGCCCATCTTGTAAAGTTGACTTGATACTACCACCATGAACGAGTTGCTCCGGAGAGTCAAAATTTTCCTCTAATCTTTGGACATATACTCCGGAAAGGACATGTAGAGAGGAATTGAAGCATCTCTTCATACAAGCTGGGGTTTTCTCCATCAATGATGATGAATAGCTGAGCATCCAAGAAGTCATCTTCCACCCCTTCTAGATTTTCTTCCACCCCTTCTAGATTTTCTCCTAACTCCAGTCTGGATAGGAAATCTTTTATTATGTGCATGTTTCCTAGGGTGTGCTTAATAGTGAACTCAAACTCTTGTAATAACAACATCCATTTGGCTAATTTTCCTTCTAGGTCTAGTTTGTTCACTAGGTACAAGAGTTCTTTGTGGTCCATATGAAATTAAAACACATTAGGTAACAGATAGTGCCTAAATCTCTTGATCATGTAGATCATTCCCAAGAACTCCTTTTCTATGGTGGAGTAGGTCATTTCTATCTTGGACAACCTTCTGCTCGTACAGTAAATTGGTCAAAAGCAACCTTCTTGTGACTTCTGCATCAGGGCGCTTCCAATGAAAAAATCAAAAGCATCAATGAATACATTGAACACCATATCAAATTTGGCTATTGAAGAATTGGTGCCGATGAGAGTATCCGCTCTTTAGATTCAGGAATGTTCTAATAGGATCCTCACATTCATAGTCTGCATCTCTTTCACCATCGGGATGTACACGGGTATTGCCACATTTTCCAAGGAACGTCATGAATCAATTATGCCATTTGACCCAGTCCCACAAGAATCTAGCAAGTTCTTTTGCATTGGGCGGCTGCAATTTTACAATAATTTGAATCTTGACCGGATCTACTGCCAGTCTTTGTTCAGATACTATGTGCTATTATTAAAATATAAGCCCAACATTGTCCCTTAGCCATATACAAAAGGGGCATAGGATATGTACAAGCTTAAGGTTGTGTGTAGCTCCCAATGACATCAGCACATATAACTTCACTCAAGGGGTTTCTGCTTTTCTCCTTGTCAGTGTGGATATACTTTGGCCTCTATACACTCTTCCTTCTTCCTCCTCTGCTTCTCTTTCTTTCTCTTGATCTTCCCTTTTCAGTTTTCCTATCCAAACTTCCTTTGGATTTCTTTCCATTTCCTTTTTTGGGACACTTCTGCTAGTTTGGGCTGTAATGGGTCCCAGTTCACACTTGAGCATCTTTTCTTTGGTTGCTCTATCATTGCATAGTTGCTTCTTGTCGGGTGCAATTTCTTCCCTCTTCTTGACTAGGCTTCTCCTATCAAGATCCTCATCAACACGCTTCCTCAGGAGGCGGCTTTCCTGCATTCTCCACCCTACCCACGTTCTTCTACTTATTTTCCAGCTTGGAATTATTTCTTGTCATCGTCTAGACAAGCCCTTTCAATCTTCTTACAGCCATCACCTTTGGTGGTTTTTCTTGTAGTTTTCCTACCCATTGGTCCACTTTTACCATATTCATTGGTTTTTCTTGTAGTTTTCCTACCCATTGGTCCACTTTTACCATATTCATTGGTTGCATTAGTTTCTACTGGGTTTGCCTCCCTTTTCAGCCTTACATCTTGCAGTTCTAATTGTGCTATAATATAGGGGAATCATTTGGTTTATGCCCTAGGGCATTGTAGTAGAAGCATATCGACCCAACTCTCCTTTGACCAAATCTTCCACCTCCTCTTCCATATGTTTTGTGGTTTTGAGGCCCTGTGGCAAATTTGTTTACATTTGGGACTTGTTGACGATGTTGCCTTTCCATACCACTCTTGGAAGTGTTGTAAATACACGTGTTAGTGGTGTGGTTGCTCTTCTTGTAGATAGCGCACGGGTTATGAGTGCTTTTCAATTGGCACTCTTTCTTTGTATGACCCTAATTGTTACACTTTGTGCACTAGACGTCTGGTCTTAGTCAAGATCCTACATGTCCTCCAACAACCTTGGCTAGGGCGGCCTTCAGTTCTTCTTGAACATCCATTGCTTGCTTCCTACCTTTCTTCTTCTGGGGCTTTCGCTCTTTGTCATCAAACTCCTAACTGGAATCTGATTCTAAGGTGTCTTCTCCAAAATTCGACTCTGAAGTTTCTTCCTCCTTCTTCTTCCTTTTATCCTTCTTTTTCTTCTTAGGGTCTTTGCTTGTTTGCTTCATGATCCCCTATGCTTTGTTTCTCCTGCCACTACTTGTTCAAAAGGGAGGGTATCCAAATCATACGAGGCCACTGCCATCTAGAGATTTTCCCTCAGTCCTCTCATGAACCACTGACTTAGTGTGGCTGGAGTAGGTTTGTTGGGTTGATCCAGGAACATTAGCAGTGCTCAAAATTTTGTTGCGTAATCCTTTGTTAACCTCTTCTTCTGAGTTAGCCTCTGTAGATTTTCTAATACTTCTGTGATGGTCTTCTCTCCTAAATTTTTTTAGGAAGGCTTTATTCAATTCTTTAAATTTATGGAAGTTCTCTCAAGACTATATTGTGCATACGAGTGGTGGCCTTACCACCCAAGGTTGTCACAAAGTGCTATGTCTTTTGTGGAGAACGAAGTTCGGGTGGCCAAGAATGTGTTCTTCTTAATCTTCCTACCTCCTAATTTTGAAGCTCTTGGTGCTCTCCTTCTTGGTTCCTCTCAGTGGTTCTTGGTTCTATCGTTCTCATTATGGCTCCCTTCTGAAAGTCTTCTTGTGGGCGATGCACTTGTGCTTCCCTTTTTGTAGCTTTGGACTATATTCGGTGGTATCGCATTGCTCTATTTGAGCTCCCTTCATTCTCCATGCACTGTTCATTGCATTCCTAGGAGTCCCTTGTGAACATTCATGACACTAGTAAATGCACACTTCCTTTCTAGCTCTACCCCAACTAGCTTTTCTATAGGGCTTAATGTGCAGGATTGAACTCATTAAAGGGCATTTGAGCATAAAAAGGGCCTTGTAAGGATCCCTAATTTTAAGAAGTTAAGACTAATTTTATTGAGGCCTAAGGAGACAAATCTCATAATGAAGCCTACTTTTGGGCTTGAAAGTAGGGGATCTATCTAATTTTCAAACTAGGATTCTCTTTCTAGCTATTAAAACCCCTACTAGCATAATCAGTGATATCTATGCTTTCAATGTTATTTACTCCACTTTAATATAGTCATATTTGAAATTCCCCCCCACATTCCACATCATTAAAACCATTTCTTTCACTCATTACTATTATTCATCACTTTTCCTACCAACCTCTGCAATAAGATTCTCTCTCTCTCTCTCTCTCTCTCTCTCTCTCCCTTTTTTCCAAGCTCTCCTCTCCTATTGCAAATACAATAGGTCTCTCTCTCTCTCTCTCTCTCTCTCTCTCTCTCTCTCTCTCTCTCTCTCTCTTACCCAATATCCCATTGTGATACAATAGGATAGCCCTATTGTGATTGAATACAATAGGACAACCCTGAGTCACTTCACAATAGTCTCTTCCATTTTTCAAATGGCATATAGAGAAATTTCAGATTTAACAAGAGTGCGGAAGGTGGACTTGCATGTTTATATATTGAATGAATATGCACCAATAAAAAAAGAACACCTGAATGCACAAGAAAAGCATGTACGAAGACAAAAAGGTCAGACTAATGTGGATATTTGGGTTGATGCATATTTATATCCTAATGATCCTTCTTCGCATTGTCCTCCACCCTTCACTGATCTCCCTTTATTATTTAGTTTGTTGGAGAGAGTGCGAATGGGATGCTTGGGGATACTGTAGAAGGTTAAGCATGAGTGATGCATGGAGAGTCCAATTCCTCCACTCACAAATACAAAGCTTACAAAGCACTCTAAGTAGGGTGCAACATGCACTACAAGATGCACAAAATAATATTGTAGATCTTGAGAAAAGGGACAAAGAGAAAGAGGCTCGCATTATGAAGCTACAAGACATAATCTCTCACGCGGAAGAGAACCCTCGTGGGAGCAAGAGAGCGAAAGAGGACAATTAATAACATTAAAAAACTCTTAGTTGGTGGTGGTGCTCGTAATGTGAGGTTTATTTTTTGTTCTTTGTCTATTATTGTTGCAAGTAATTTTGATTAAGGTATTTTTGGTTGTTGTGGTTGTTGTAAGCAATAGATTAAGGTGTTTTTAGTAATCCTCGTTGGTTTGTGTGACAAGAACTTTTTAAAAGAAGCATGTGGTGATAATGGTTCTCAAGATTTTGGAGACGTGACATTCTTTCATTCGAGACCCACTCACGTACTTGCAAATGAGATAATGGATGATATTACCAACCTTCTAAGCATGGAGGAGGTTTAGAATGCATGCGATGAGGTGGGAACTAGCACAAAAGGATATCAAGCCCTCCATCAGTTGCTAAAATATACACTTTGCAAACAAGGCATCACACAAGGAATATTTTTCCTATCCCTAGAAAGATAAGATTAGCAAAGAGGACATGCAATGATGAATTGTAACACAAAATTGGAGAATACTATTGCATCAAGGATAGATTAACCGTTGGAGCTTGTGGGAAAAAGCGAGGCACAAATGGTAAGACATGTATCCCTACAATGAGCTCAACAATATATATGTTGATCTAAAATGTCTTCAAAAATCTATGATCTTATTCTATGGACTGCCTAAACAACGTAAGTATTTTTCTTACATTCCTTGTAAGCTAATAGAAAAATCTTTTAAGTTTTTAAACTTATCTACTTTTGTTTGTCATGCTAGGTGACAAGGTAATGTATGTGTTGAAAGTGGATGAGTGACAGATTGTGAAAGGTAAGAGGTAAGAATGAATGTGTATCACACTCATGAATGAGGCAATGGCATATACAAAGAGTGAGATCAACATGACTGAGGAGACCGAGTTTCCTTTGGAAGGTATTAAACAAGAAGCAAGACAATCAGACGAGTGATAGGGAGAGGGTTTGAAAGTCAAATTTTCCCTCTTTTAGTGTCTAATCTGAGAGGGAGATATTGTGGCTTGGGGCATTTGAAGTACTGAAGGAGACACATGAAGTGCTGGCTTGAATGTTTAATAAGATACCCTGGATTACCAATGTCATCAAAGCACATATTCAGGGTCAAAAATTAGAAGTGGAGGGTAAGGGTACTTATACAGTAGAGTGGCATTTAGGAGGTGACCTAAAGACAATAAAGTGCCTTCTTGGGTGTCCACAAGGTGTTAACACCCCAAATCTGTTGAGATATCGAGCTCGTCTAGTGAGGCGGTGGCCACTGATGACCCGCCTGGGGGATAGGCCCCACACTTACACCACTGGCATGGTTGGTGAGATCTTGGGTGATATGCGGCCAGTGGGATGACAGGCTGTGTGACAGCCATTCTAGAGACTGGCATAGTTATAGCGCCAGCTCATTTAGTCGGGTTCACACTAAAGAGAACCCGTGTATGTATTGGTTGAGTACCTTTCATATTGTGAGTACTCTTATCTTGTATATGGTGTGTTGAGTGTTGAGTAGAGAAAAAGAAGATTTTCAGCCTCTCACCTTGTGTGTTCTCTATTAGGGTTTTGTGAGTGTGTGTGTGTGCTTGCAAGAGCTCAAGCTCTCTTCCCCCCTGCATCTTTTCATGGTATCAGAGCCTGGTTCGTACTAAGGGCTGAGCTGCAAGCAAGAGAACCACAGGAAGCGGTACGAGGGTAAGAGCTGCAAGTACTCTTCCCTATTTGTGTTGGTGACTACACCCTTGTCGGGAGCTCTACGAGAGGCACCGGCAAACGATCTCTGATTGAGGAGCTTTCTTCGCGGGAGTAAAGCTATAGGGCAACTATACAGTCCTACGGACTACAATTTACGGGCCGAAAACGCGTTTCGGGCGCGTGTGGACCTCTGTTTTTCAGAAAGCAGGCGATTTTGAGCACTGCGGGTAAGTCATCGATTCTCTACAGAACTCTGTTTTAAGAATTGCAGGAAGATAGATTGACTGTGCAGACACTGTGGGTGCTGCAAAGAGGTCTACAGTTGCCATTGAGTGTATGTATGCACATTGAAGTCACTGGTTGTGACATTTGAGAGTACTACAGTACCGCTGTGCAGAAAATACAGCAGTTGTGCAGGAAAAACCAGAGTGCAGTTTCTGGTAAAATTGTGTGTTTAGCAAGATGTCTAATGATGGCATAACACAAATTGTGGCTGAGAAGCTGGATAAGATTAACTTCCATGCTTGGAGGTTCAGGTTAACAAATTTCCTGATGGGAAAAGGCTATTGGGACTACATAGAAGGTGAACATGAAGAGGCACCGGAGATACCGGATATAAATCCGACTGCTGCAGATGCGAAAGAGTTTAAAGACTGGAACCAAGGAGCCAGGAAGGTTATGTATTGGCTTTCCATTAGTATACAGGATACCATGATTGGGCACATTCAGGATGCCAAGTCCCCCAAGGAGGCATGGGACACCTTGGTAAAGCTTTATGAAACAAATACCAAGGCACGTAAGATACAGTTGAAGAATGAACTTCATACTGTGGAGAAAAAGAGCATGTCTGTGAATGACTATGCGTTTGAAGATAAAGGGTATTGTGGAATCCCTTGCATCTATTGGTGTGCCAGTAGATGATGATGACAAGGTGGAAGTCTGTCTACGTGGTCTCGGGCCACAATACAAGGCGTTCAAGACGTCTATTTAGACTCGGGAAAACATTCCCAACTTTACAGATTTGGTGTCTATGTTGATTATCGAAGAGAAGAACTTGGGTGAAGACCAACAGTCTTCACAAAGCAAAAACAGTTCAGAGCAACATGCCTTCTACACGAGTTCAGGAAGAGGATGAGGTAGAGGAGGCCGTGGACGCGGTCAAGGAGGTGGCCGAACAGGTAATCAGAATTATGGCCAGCAGCAGCAGCAACAACAACAGTCCCAGAATCAACAACAACAACAACAACAACACGCAGGTGGAAGAGGCAAATTCAGAGGCAGGGGGAGTCAAAGAGGCCGTGGAAATTGGCAAAGGCAATATAATGATACACGTGAATGCTATTATTGTGGTAAGCCTGGACATGTGCAGTCAGAATGTTATAAGAAGCAGGCTGACATGCAAAATGGAAAAGTGCAGCAAAACAACTATGCATCCTCAAGCAGAAATAATGAGAATAATGAAAGGTTGTTTGTTATGCAGCATGTTGTGAATGCCATGTCTGAAAATGTTGATGTAGCACAAAAAGATAATGTATGGTATGTGGATTCAGGCGCTTCGAACCACATGACGAGTCATGGGGAGTGGTTCAAGGAGATGAAAAACCTGGAAAGACCAGGTTTTGTGGAAACAGGGGATGACACTGCTCATCCAATTGCCCACATTGGAGATGTGCCATTGTCTATGCAGGATGGCAAAGTGAAGTACCTTGCAGATGTACTTCATGTACCGAACATAACAAAGAAGCTGGTTTCAGTTGGCCAGATGATTGAGCAGGGTTTGCAGGTTCGGTTTAACCCTGATGGATGTTATGTTGAAGATTTTAAAGACAAGTGCAGGTTGGTTGCAAAAGGCAACAGAGTGGGCAGAATGTTTACGTTGGATGTAGACATGCCTGAGATGAGTGCTGCGATGTTTGCAAATGGTTTAAGAATTGTTGTAGACACAGATATATGGCATAAAAGAATTGGACATGTGAATGTGCAGAGATTGAAGTCTATGCAGACAAAAGGAATTGTGACAGGGCTGCCAAAATTTAAAGTGGAAGGTATGCATAAAATCTGTGAAGCATGCCAATTTGGGAAGCAAACAAAGCATGTGTTTCCATGTAACAGATATGTGAGCAGAAATGCACTAGATGTTGTGCATTCAGATGTATGGGGTCCTACGAAGACCATATCTATGGGAGGCTGCAGGTATTATGTGACCTTCATTGATGACCACACAAGGAAAGTGTGGGTATATTTCATGAAGGAGAAGAGTGAGGTGTTCACTCACTTTCAGAATTTCAGAGTTTTGGTTGAAAAGCAAACAGGGAAATATGTAAAGTGCCTAAGGTCAGATGGAGGGGGAGAGTACTTCTCCAATGAGTTCTCTGAATATTTGAAGAAGAATGGTATTCGGAGACAGTATACATGCAGATACACTCCGCAGCAAAATGGAGTTGCTGAGCGGAAAAACAGGCACATTGCTGAGATTACGCGAGCATTGATGGAAGAGAAGAATATGCCGCATTGCTATTGGGCTGAGGCTGTTTCTACAGTAGTATACATCATGAACAGGACTCCAACTGCAGCCATACATGATGTAACTCCAGAGGAGAGGTTTACTGGCAGAAAACCAGATTTATCTCATCTGAAAGTCTTTGGATGCATTGCATATGTTCATGTGCCAGATGAGTTGAGAACTAAGATGGACCCGAAAGCTGAAAAATGTGTGTTTATTGGATATTCCCTTGAGCAAAAGGGATACAGGTGTTATAACCCTACTACACGTGAGTTGAGGGTAAGCAGGGATGTTGTCTTTGATGAGATGAGCAGCTGGTATGCTGCTGAAAAAGAAGCTGTTGGGGCTGATGTGAGTGGAAGTGTGGTTGCACAGAATGCAGGTCAGCAATCACAGTCTTTGAGTGGACCAGGAGAGTTCTCATCTAGTGGGTCTATTGATAGACCATGGAGTGGCAGGCTGCGTCATAATACCAGCCCTGCAAATGTGATTAGTACATCACGTAAAGGAAAAGAGAAAGTGGTTGAGCCCCTTGGTATGCCTGACATTTCTTCAGGGCATTCTCATGTTGATGGAGAGTCTAGTGGCTCAGATATGAGCCTTGATGAGGAGCTTGGGATCCCAGCTATGAGAACACCTGCTGTAAAGAAGGCTATGGAAGCCATGAATGAAAAGCTGCGAAGATCTGGGAGAGTGAGAAATCCTGTGCAGAGATTTACCTATGATGGTTATGTGGCACATCACTATGCATATATGGCAAAGGTTGTGCAGGTTGTTGAGCCCACATGCATTGATGAGGCTGTTGGAAATGTGTGTTGGGAGAAAGCTATGGATGAGGAGATGGATGCACTATATAGAAATGAGACTTGGGATTTAGTGCAATTACCTGAAGGCAAGAAAGCCATTGGATGCAAGTGGGTGTACAAAGTTAAACATAACAGTGATGGAAGCATAAACAGGTACAAGGCTAGATTGGTAGCCAAAGGATATGCGCAGACATATGGGATTGATTATGAGGAACCTTTCAGCCCAGTTGCCAAGATGGCAACGGTGAGAGTTGTGATAGCAGTGGCTGCGTCAAAGCAATGGTCTTTACATCAGATGGATGTAAAGAATGCATTCTTGCATGGGGATTTGCAAGAAGAGGTGTATATGTTGCAGCCACCTAGATATGAGGATGTGGGTCACCCCGAGCATGTTTGCAGGTTGAAGAAAGCCTTGTATGGCTTAAAGCAAGCACCAAGAGCATGGTCTGACAAGATTTCTGAATATCTTGTCACTATTGGCTTTCATGTAGCCAATGCAGATTTCTCATTGTATGTGAGACATGGTGATAGAGGAGTTGTGCTTGTTGTCATCTATGTAGATGACTTGATCATTACGGGGGACCATGATGCAGAGATCTTTGATGTAAAGATCTTGCTAAGACAAAAGTTCGAGATGAAGGATCTGGGGGAGCTCAGATACTTCTTGGGCATTGAGGTGATTAGGTCACCACATGGTATTGGATTACTGCAGAGACAGTATGGCTTGGACATGTTGTCCAAGTATGGTATGACAGGCTGTAAGCCTATTTCTGTGCCATTGGATCAGAATGGCAAGTTGAGTGCAGATTCAGGAGAGATCTTGGAGGATCCTACTATGTACAGGAGCATAGTAGGAAGTTTGATCTACATGACGATCACCAGACCAGATTTGAGCCATGCTGTTGGATTGGTGAGTCAGTTTATGCAGGTTCCACGGAAACCGCATTTGGATGCAGTGAGATGCATACTGAGGTATGTGAAGTCTACTTTGCATTGTGGACTATTCTATGAGACTAGGACAGAGATATGTGTACATGGGTACACAGATGCTGATTGGGCTGGTAGTATCTCAGATAGAAGATCTACCAGTGGATTCATGTTTTCTTTGGGGAGTTCTGCTGTGACTTGGAGCAGCAAGAAGCAGTCTACGGTTGCTCTATCGAGTACAGAGGCAGAGTACAGAGGAGCTGCTATGGCAGCATGTGAGGTAGCTTGGTTGAGAAAGCTACTTGCAGATTTGGGTCTATCAGTGGATAGACAAGTTGTCATTTTCTGTGACAACATTAGCAGTACACAGTTGGCCAGGAACCCAGTTTTTCATGCTCGTACGAAGCACATAGAGGTCCACTACCACTTTGTCAGAGAGAAGGTCTTGGCACGAGACCTTGACCTTGTTTATGTCAGCACAGAGGATCAGGTAGCTGACATCTTCACCAAAGCATTGGGTACAGAGAAGCTCCGCAGATTCAGGGCTTTGCTTGGTGTACATGAGATGGAGTTGAGCTCGAGGGGGAGTGTTGAGATATCGAGCTCGTCTAGTGAGGCGGTGGCCACTGATGACCCGCCTGGGGGATAGGCCCCACACTTACACCACTGGCATGGTTGGTGAGATCTTGGGTGATATGCGGCCAGTGGGATGACAGGCTGTGTGACAGCCATTCTAGAGACTGGCATAGTTATAGCGCCAGCTCATTTAGTCGGGTTCACACTAAAGAGAACCCGTGTATGTATTGGTTGAGTACCTTTCATATTGTGAGTACTCTTATCTTGTATATGGTGTGTTGAGTGTTGAGTAGAGAAAAAGAAGATTTTCAGCCTCTCACCTTGTGTGTTCTCTATTAGGGTTTTTGTGAGTGTGTGTGTGTGCTTGCAAGAGCTCAAGCTCTCTTCCCCCTTGCATCTTTTCATGGTATCAGAGCCTGGTTCGTACTAAGGGCTGAGCTGCAAGCAAGAGAACCACAGGAAGCGGTACGAGGGTAAGATCTGCAAGTACTCTTCCCTATTTGTGTTGGTGACTACACCCTTGTCGGGAGCTCTACGAGAGACACCGGCAAACGATCTCTGATTGAGGAGCTTTCTTCGCGGGATTAAAGCTATAGGGCAACTATACAGTCCTACGGACTACAATTTACGGGTCGAAAACGCGTTTTGTATTGGCTTTCCATTAGTATACAGGACACCATGATTGGGCACATTCAGGATGCCAAGTCCCCCAAGGAGGCATGGGACACCTTGGTAAAGCTTTATGAAACAAATACCAAGGCACGTAAGATACAGTTGAAGAATGAACTTCATACTGTGGAGAAAAAGAGCATGTCTGTGAATGACTATGCGTTTGAAGATAAAGGGTATTGTGGAATCCCTTGCATCTATTGGTGTGTCAGTAGATGATGATGACAAGGTGGAAGTCTGTCTACGTGGTCTCGGGCCACAATACAAGGCGTTCAAGACGTCTATTCAGACTCGGGAAAACATTCCCAACTTTACAGATTTGGTGTCTATGTTGATTATCGAAGAGAAGAACTTGGGTGAAGACCAACAGTCTTCACAAAGCAAAAATAGTTCAGAGCAACAGGCCTTCTACACGAGTTCAGGAAGAGGACGAGGTAGAGGAGGCCATGGACGCGGTCAAGGAGGTGGTCGAACAGGTAATCAGAATTATGGCCAGCAGCAGCAGCAACAACAACAGTCCTAGAATCAACAACAACAACAACACGCAGGTGGAAGAGGCAAATTCAGAGGTAGGGGAAGTCAAAGAGGCCGTGGAAATTGGCAAAGGCAATATAATGATACACGTGAATGCTATTATTGTGGTAAGCCTGGACATGTGCAGTCAGAATGTTATAAGAAGCAGGCTGACATGCAAAATGGGAAAGTGCAGCAAAACAACTATGCATCCTCAAGCAGAAATAATGAGAATAATGAAAGGTTGTTTGTTATGCAGCATGTTGTGAATGCCATGTCTGAAAATGTTGATGCAGCACAAAAAGATAATGTATGGTATGTGGATTCAGGCGCTTCGAACCACATGACGAGTCATGGGGAGTGGTTCAAGGAGATGAAAAACCCGGAAAGACCAGGTTTTGTGGAAACAGGGGATGACACTGCTCATCCAATTGCCCACATTGGAGATGTGCCATTGTCTATGCAGGATGGCAAAGTGAAGTACCTTGCAGATGTACTTCATGTACCGAACATAACAAAGAATCTGGTTTCAGTTGGCCAGATGATTGAGCAGGGTTTGCAGGTTCGGTTTAACCCTGATGGATGTTATGTTGAAGATTTTAAAGACAAGTGCAGGTTGGTTGCAAAAGGAAACAGAGTGGGCAGAATGTTTATGTTGGATGTAGACATGCCTGAGATGAGTGCTGCGATGTTTGCAAATGGTTCAGGAATTGTTGCAGACACAGACATATGGCATAAAAGAATTGGACATGTGAATGTGCAGAGATTGAAGTCTATGCAGACAAAAGGAATTGTGACAGGGCTGCCAAAATTTAAAGTGGAAGGTATGCATAAAATCTGTGAAGCATGCCAATTTGGGAAGCAAACAAAGCATGTGTTTCCATGTAACAGATATGTGAGCAGAAATGCACTAGATGTTGTGCATTCAGATGTATGGGGTCCTACGAAGACCATATCTATGGGAGGCTGCAGGTATTATGTGACCTTCATTGATGACCACACAAGGAAAGTGTGGGTATATTTCATGAAGGAGAAGAGTGAGGTGTTCACTCAATTTCAGAATTTCAGAGTTTTGGTTGAAAAGCAAACAGGGAAATATGTAAAGTGCCTAAGGTCAGGTGGAGGGGGAGAGTACTTCTCCAATGAGTTCTCTGAATATTTGAAGAAGAATGGTATTCGGAGACAGTATACATGCAGATACACTCCGCAGCAAAATGGAGTTGCTGAGCGGAAAAACAGGCACAGTGCTGAGATTACACGAGCATTGATGGAAGAGAAGAATATGCCGCATTGCTATTGGGCTGAGGCTGTTTCTACAGCAGTATACATCATGAACAGGACTCCAACTGCAGCCATACATGATGTAACTCCAGAGGAGAGGTTTACTGGCAGAAAACCAGATTTATCTCATCTGAAAGTCTTTGGGGATGCATTGCATATGTGCATGTGCCAGATGAGTTGAGAACTAAGCTGGACCCGAAAGCTGAAAAATGTGTGTTTATTGGATATTCCCTTGAGCAAAAGGGATACAGGTGTTGTAACCCTACTACACGTGAGTTGAGGGTAAGCAGGGATGTTGTCTTTGATGAGATGAGCAGCTGGTATGCTGCTGAAAAAGAAGCTGTTGGGGCTGATGTGAGTGGAAGTGTGGTTGCACAGAATGCAGGTCAGCAATCACAGTCTTTGAGTGGACCAGGAGAGTCCTCATCTAGTGGGTCTATTGATAGACCATGGAGTGGCAGGCTGCGTCATAATACCAGCCCTGCAAATGTGATTAGTACATCATGTAAAGGAAAAGAGAAAGTGGTTGAGCCCCTTGGTATGCCTGACATTTCTGCAGGGCATTCTCATGTTGATGGAGAGTCTAGTGGCTCAGATATGAGCCTTGATGAGGAACTTGGGATCCCAGCTATCAGAACACCTGGTGTAAAGAAGGCTATGGAAGCCATGAATGAAAAGCTGCGAAGATCTGGGAGAGTGAGAAATCCTGTGCAGAGATTTACCTATGATGGTTATGTGGCACATCACTATGCATATATGGCAAAGGTTGTGTAGGTTGTTGAGCCCACATGCATTGATGAGGCTGTTGGAAATGTGTGTTGGGAGAAAGCTATGGATGAGGAGATGGATGCACTATATGGAAATGAGACTTGGGATTTAGTGCAATTACCTGAAGGCAAGAAAGCCATTGGATGCAAGTGGGTGTACAAAGTTAAACATAACAGTGATGGAAGCATAAACAGGTACAAGGCTAGATTGGTAGCCAAAGGATATGCGCAGACATATGGGATTGATTATGAGGAACCTTTCAGCCCAGTTGCCAAGATGGCAACGGTGAGAGTTGTGATAGCAGTGGCTGCGTCAAAGCAATGGTCTTTACATCAGATGGATGTAAAGAATGCATTCTTGCATGGGGATTTGCAAGAAGAGGTGTATATGTTGCAGCCACCTAGATATGAGGATGTGGGTCACCCTGAGCATGTTTGCAGGTTGAAGAAAGCCTTGTATGGCTTAAAGCAAGCACCAAGAGCATGGTCTGACAAGATTTCTGAATATCTTGTCACTATTGGCTTTCATGTAGCCAATGCAGATTTCTCATTGTATGTGAGACATGGTGATAGAGGAGTTGTGCTTGTTGTCATCTATGTAGATGACTTGATCATTACGGGGGACCATGATGCAGAGATCTTTGATGTAAAGATCTTGCTAAGACAAAAGTTCGAGATGAAGGATCTGGGGGAGCTCAGATACTTCTTGGGCATTGAGGTGATTAGGTCACCACATGGTATTGGATTACTGCAGAGACAGTATGGCTTGGACATGTTGTCCAAGTATGGTATGACAGGCTGTAAGCCTATTTCTGTGCCATTGGATCAGAATGGCAAGTTGAGTGCAGATTCAGGAGAGATCTTGGAGGATCCTACTATGTACAGGAGCATAGTAGGAAGTTTGATCTACATGACGATCACCAGACCAGATTTGAGCTATGCTGTTGGATTGGTGAGTCAGTTTATGCAGGTTCCACGGAAATCGCATTTGGATGCAGTGAGACGCATACTGAGGTATGTGAAGTCTACTTTGCATTGTGGACTATTCTATGAGACTGGGACAGAGATATGTGTACATGGGTACACAGATGCTGATTGGGCTGGTAGTATCTCAGATAGAAGATCTACCAGTGGATTCATGTTTTCTTTGGGGAGTGCTGCTGTGACTTGGAGCAGCAAGAAGCAGCCTACGGTTGCTCTATCGAGTACAGAGGCAGAGTACAGAGGAGCTGCTATGGCAGCATGTGAGGTAGCTTGGTTGAGAAAGCTACTTGCAGATTTGGGTCTATCAGTGGATAGACAAGTTGTCATTTTCTGTGACAACATTAGCAGTATACAGTTGGCCAGGAACCCAGTTTTTCATGCTCGTACGAAGCACATAGAGGTTCACTACCACTTTGTCAGAGAGAAGGTCTTGGCACGAGACCTTGACCTTGTTTATGTCAGCACAGAGGATCAGGTAGCTGACATCTTCACCAAAGCATTGGGTACAGAGAAGCTCCGCAGATTCAGGGCTTCGCTTGGTGTACATGAGATGGAGTTGAGTGTTGGAATTAGGGTTGCAGGAATGCACACACAACTTCAAGAAGATGAGGAAGCTTGAGCACAACACAGTAGTGTATTATGAGTGCCAAAAATGAAAGATAACAAGCCCTAGAAGATAATGGGCGTATATACAATGCACGGGGGAAAAAACCTCCTAGTGAGGGAAAAAGTGCCCCGGCGGTCCTAAGTGTGTTCACACACATCACTACTATAATATGGTAACAAATCCCCCCTGGAGTGATGCGGTGAACAAGAGCTAGCACTCATGTATAGGGAAGTGTCTAGCTATGTGGACGAATCCACAAAAGGGAGTAAGCCCAAAGCTTTGCGAAAAGCTTCGAACTTCTCACGAGGCAAAGCCTTTGTGAAAAGGTCTGCAAGGTTATCCTGTGTTGGCACATAAGCCAAACTGATCTCTCCTGCAGAGAGTCTCTCCCTGACATAATGGTAGTGCACCTCAATGTGCTTCGTACGAGCATGGAACACTGGGTTCCGTGCAACTGCCAATGCGCTCTGACTGTCAGTGAAGATGGTGGTGGCAGATGGCTGCCCAACACCCAAATCAGCCATAAGGCGTCTGAGCCACACACACTCAACCGTAGCTGTGAAAGCTGCCCTGTACTCAGCTTCACAACTAGAAGTGGCCACAATAGGCTGCTTCTTGCTCAACCATGATATGCATGAGCTTCCAAGCATGAAGCAAAAACCACTCGTGGACACGCGTGTGTCATAACAACCAGCCCAGTCAGAATCTGAAAAAACATGTAAATCTGGCGGCAATGATCCCCCCTTGGGATAAAACAACCCAAGATGCCGAGTACCACTCAAATAGCGAAAGATACGCTTCACTGCCTGCCAATGCTTAATGCCTGGGCTATGCATAAATCTGCTCACCTGTGAGACTGCAAACTGAATGTCTGGCCTCGTAATGCATACATAAATGAGGCAACCAACAGCTGTCTGATAGAGTGTGACATCAAAGTGATCTCCAGCATCATGAAGACTCAATTTCAAACCTGTCTCCATTGGAGTAGCAATAGGCTTGCAGTCTTCAAGGCCAAATCTCCGCAACAATGTTTCAATATACTTTGTCTGACACAAAGCAATACCTCCATCACACTGCTTAAATTGTATCCCCAAATAATGATGCAAATGCCCCAAATCTGACATCTCAAAAGAGGCATTCAAATCAGCCTTAAAATCAGCAATATGACTCTCATTTGGTCCTGTGAGCAGCATGTCATCGACATAGAGAGCAATGATTAGATGTACACCATCCACACGTTTAACATACAAAGTGCTTTCTGTTGGACTATTCTGAAACCCATGTGCAGTCAAATATGCATGTATTTTTTCATACCAAGCTCGTGGAGCTTGCTTTAAACCATATAAAGCCTTTTTTAACCTGCACACTTTGTTTTCCTGCCCTCTTTGAACAAAACCACGAGGCTGCGATACATACACCTCCTCATGCAAATCTCCATTTAAGAACGCAGTCTTTATGTCCAGCTGATGTACATTCCAACCATTATGAGCTGCTAATGCACAGATGCTACGAACAGTGGTCATACGACATGTGGGAGCAAAAGTCTCATCAAAATCAATGCCCTTCTCTTGAGCATAACCTTTTGCAACAAGCCTAGCCTTATGGCGATCCACTGTGCCATCAGGCTTACGCTTCAATTTGTATACCCACTTAGTGCCAATGGCCTTCTTGCCAGGGGGCAAGTCACATAAAGACCATGTACTATTCTTCATAATAGCATCGTATTCTGCTTGCATAGCAGCCATCCAATTTTCTGAACTTTGTGCCTCATCAAATGAAACAGGCTCACTTTCATCGCACATACTAGAAACAGCCAATGCATAACAATCTGACGCATAAGAGGCACTATGAGAGCCAGAACGAGTGCGACTAGACAAAGGGGCATCCAACTTGCTGTCACGCAAAGTCTGCACCAGCCATCTAGGCATGTTCCTAGAGCCCTCAATCTCTTGTCTCTCATCCTCAAGTGCATCATGCACATTTGCATCAGATATAGGCTGATCTGTGCCATCATTTAAAACCTGCATAGGCTGAAAAACTGCCTCATGAGGTATTGCACTTGACTGTGCACCACTGAAAAGAGGCAACAATGTATCATAGACATCACGTGAGCTGATATTTGTCTCCTTAGTACATGAAACCAAGGGCTGAACTGCATCTTCCACAAATACAACATCACGGCTAACCAAAATGCGCTTTGTCTGTGGATGATACAAACGATAGCCTTTGCTCTCAGCACTATATCCAACAAAAATACATTTGACAGCTTTGTCATCCAATTTTCTGCGATGTTGCACAGGCACTAATGCATATGCCAGGCAACCAAAAACACGTAAATGGCCAACAGATGGCTTGCGGCCATGCCATGCCTCATATGGAGTGACAACCTGTAATGCTTTGGTGGGACACCTGTTTAGTACATAAGTGGCACACATGACAGCCTCAAGCCAAAAACCATGTGGTAGACTTTGACTCTTAACCATACATCTTGCCATTTCCATGAGAGACCTGTTTTTTCTCTCAGCCACACCATTTTGCTGTGGTGTATACGGCACTGTACATTGGTGTTTTATCCCACGCTCAGCCAGAAATGCATTAAATTCTGAAGACATATACTCCCCCCCTCGATCTGAACGGAGGGTGCCCATCTTACTTTCTGACACATTTTCAGCCATAACCAAAAACTATTTGAAGCACAAAAACACTTCGGACTTTGCCTTCAAAGGATATACCCATGCATGCCTGGTAAAATCATCAATGAAAGTCACGAAGTAAAGGTAGTTTCCAAATGATGGAGTTTGCATGGGACCACAAACATCACTGTGAACAAGCTGCAATCTGCGTTCAGCTCTCACTGATCCATCTTTGGGAAAGGAAGCACGCTGCATTTTACCCAATATGCAGCCCTCACAAACATGCTTGACAGGTGCCTCAAGCTTAGGCAAAGAAGACACCATTTCAGATTTCTGCAGGCGCAGCAAACTTGCAAAATTCAGATGACCAAAACGTGCATGCCACAGTTTTGCATTTGAAATAGCCTGCGAATCCATAATAGCACATGCTGAATCTTCTACACATTTGCCATCCATATTGAGCTTATACAACCCTCGACATAGTGAACCAGATGCTACAATGATGTCACCACAAGAGAGATCATGAACAGTACATCTGTCATCCACAAATTTTACAACCAAACCTGTTTTGGCAAATGCGGAGACTGACAGCAGATTCTTTTTGATCCCTGGCACATACAATGCATCAAAAAGTGTAAAGGTGTTGCCATTTGCAACATTCAGCACAATCTGTCCAACTCCTTCAACGGGATAAGAGGAGTTATTGGCACAAGTGACAGTATTCCCTGTGGGAGCAGACTCAAGGAAAGTGAATAAACTGCGCTGCGAGGTGATATGCTTAGTGGCACCACTGTCAAAGTACCATACATCTGAATCTACTGCAGACATACATGTGTCATGCAAAGATGGGTCATAACTGCACTGCGCATTGAATGCCCATTCTGTATCTAGCACAACATTAGCAGATTCATTGTTAGAAGGAGAGGCATCTGCAACAGCCATACCAGCCTCTTTCTTCTTAGCCTCTTTCGCAGCCAGCTTAGGACACGCTTTGATGACATGATCATTTCCCTTACAGTACTTGCAAAATGTCTTCTGTTTATCACCCTTCTTCTCATCTTTGTCTTCCTTCTTTGGTTGCGCAGCATTTGCAGATTTTTGCTTACTAGAAGAAAAGCCAGCTTTACCTTTCCCGCTTCTCTGACTAGCAACGAAAGCTTGATCTGCGACACGCATAATATTCCTGTTTTGCCTTGACTGGTCTTCTTGCAGCAAAACAGAAACTAACTCCTCAAATGATAAGGCATTGGGATTGCCTTTCATCATCAAGCGAAGAGTGGAAGCAAAACCCTGATAAGAATCTGGTAGACCATTCAAAACAGTCTGCACAAGTGAACTGTCTGACAGGAGTTCATCTGCAGAAATGAGCTGCTCTTTGAAATCCTTGATCTTTGTCAAAAAGCTATCCATAGAATCACCTTCGTTCATATGCTCACTCTCCAACTGTTTTCGGAGATAAGCAACACGAGCCTCATTTCTTGCCTGATACAATGTGGCAAGTACATCCCAAGCATCCTTAGAAGTCCTGCAGGAGCGAATATGTGGGATAATGGTACGTTTGACAGAAAGCGCAATCAAGGCATGAGCCTGCGCATCTCTACCATCCCAACGAATCTGCTCTGCTGAAAGTGGTGGTTCTCGAACAGCTGCTACAGCACTTGTGCCTGCACCATCATCAACAGTACCTGTTTCTGATGTGTTTGCAGCATTCCCAGCCACAATAGGACGTGCATCAATACCCTGCACAATGTTCCATAACCCCTTTGCTACCAATACATGTCGCATCATATATGCCCACAATGGATAGTTGGTGCCATCCAACTTATCCTCAGCAGCCAACATGCGGAATACATCATTGTTGTCAGCCATGGCCAATGACTGTACTACTAGATGTAAATGCTGTCTGTAAGAGGTAAACCTGTATAAAATCGACCTGTGCTATGTAGCACAGCCCAAAACAGACGAATGGGCACCTGTCCTGCAGATTTTAATCTTGACAGAAAATCTGCACAGTAGGACGATTTTGCCTGCGCAGTACTTGGAATGCAAAAACGGAGGGCGAAATGACTTCAGATCAAAATTCTGAAACGAACAAGCCCACGGTATATACTAACCTGCAGACGCTCGTGAAACCTCGTCGCAATCGGAGGAGATGAAGCGGCAGGTGCCGGTGATGCTGCCCGGGAGGAGGAAGCCTGCTCTGATACCAATTGTTGGAATTAGGGTTGCAGGAATGCACACACAACTTCAAGAAGATGAGGAAGCTTGAGCACAACACAGTAGTGTATTATGAGTGCCAAAAATGAAAGATAACAAGCCCTAGAAGATAATGGGCGTATATACAATGCACGGGGGAAAAAACCTCCTAGTGAGGGAAAAAGTGCCCCGGCGGTCCTAAGTGTGTTCACACACATCACTACTATAATATGGTAACATTGAGCTCGAGGGGGAGTGTTGAGATATCGAGCTCGTCTAGTGAGGCGGTGGCCACCGATGATGACCCGCCTGGGGGATAGGCCCCACACTTACACCACTGGCATGGTTGGTGAGATCTTGGGTGATATGCGGCCAGTGGGATGACAGGCTGTGTGACAGCCATTCTAGAGACTGGCATAGTTATAGCGCCAGCTCATTTAGTCAGGTTCACACTATAGAGAACCCGTGTATATATTGGTTGAGTACCTTTCATATTGTGAGTACTCTTATCTTGTATATGGTGTGTTGAGTGTTGAGTAGAGAAAAAGAAGATTTTCACCTTGTGTGTTCTCTATTAGGGTTTTGTGAGTGTCTGTGTGTGCTTGCAAGAGCTCAAGCTCTCTTCCCCCCTGCATCTTTTCAAAATCCTTATCCATGTTGGTGGTGTCATGTTTGCTAACATGCTAGCTGAGCTAAACATGCATTTGAGAAACCCTGAATGGAGTCCTATTATTCGGACCCTTCGAACTCAAGAATTTTCACTTTTGTAATTTGGATACATTCATGTGTGTTTGATTGTCTTCTCAGGTGTCACATTGATTATGCATTTACCATGCAAGGAAAGGAAAGACAACATGAAGCTCTTCAAAACGTAGAGGAGCTATGGCAATGAGGTGAGAGCTCAAGTGGTGAAGGTGTTTGTCGAGGACCAAGAGGTCATGGGTTCAAAACCCCCCTTGGTGCTTCCTTGGTTACATCGCCTACTACGGGTGGATAAATAAGTGCCTGCTGCCTACGGGTGATGAAAATTAGTAACTATGGGGGGATCTTCAGCCCAATGCCAGTTGGGAAAAAAAACATTAGAGGAGCTACTCAGTTCAATTGGGTGCCATGGTAGTAATGTGCAGATTACTGTTAACAAGAAGACCTCTGGCATCAATTATGAAGTCACACAACAGGTGTCCACCATGAGTGGATATAAGGCAAAACATTTTCTAGAGAGGCCATAAAAAGTAAAGAACTCAAAGTCCTAGGACTTGAGGAAGGATTTATGTAAATGCACCACGTTTGACTGCACCAACCCAAGCCTTGTAGGTCTACATGAGAAGGTTTGGTCAACTTTCAGTAAGATGGTTAAATTAATGACCGAAAGAAGGACAATTGCAGAGGAGTGCCAAAAATTTCAAGAAGAGCTTCAAAATTTTACAAAGGCCATGGTCGATACATGGGACGATACCAACTTTACACATTACATGGTAAACATGTAGAGTTTCTTTCTATTCATCAATTTGAAATGATTATGAATATAAGCTTCTGAATTCTTGTTTTCTTCTACATAACATTTTGTATGCTCATGGTGCATAGTTCATGAATGAGTATGGTTCTCTTGACATATGGAGAACCCAAGGAATGGAAAAATATCACTATTGAGCTAGAGGAGTATATTTCAAAAACACTCGACATGGAGGAGGGGAGACATATACAAATTACCTCAAGGAAATTTTTAATTTGTTTTACAAATATGCTTTTGGGAAAAAACTATTCATAGAAAAGGCCTGTACGAGTGATTTAGCAAAGGTAGCATGAAATTAAGCCAAAATGAGGAGATCACTGAAGTGGAAAGCTAGCATAGGACCAACACATCATACAGCATGGAGATCTTCAAGAAGACGAGAAGGAAGAATTTGGATTTAGAGTGACAAAATTTTATATACCAAACAAATAAGAACATGCCATAACAAGTAGACAACATTTTGAAGAAAGTTGTGAACATTTTTGCTTAATACATACTTGCAATTAGAACTTAATCGCATCATTTCATTACATAAAAGATATAACAAAATCTTTATAATGACAAAAGATAATTAATTTCTCTCGAGTCTCCTCTCTACTTCTTGCTCTTCCTCTTCAATAAGCATTTTCCCTCTATAGTGCAAAAACTTCTGCGAAGACTATAACCCTTTAGTGCATTTACATCTTCTAGTCTAGCACCTAGAGCATAGCTAGCATAGCTAGCATAGCTAGCGTAGTAGAGGAAGTATTCGGCTCTAGAAGGCCAAAACCTTGTATTGTATTCAAACATAGAAATGGAAGCACACTTCTCTATAAGCATGAACTTATGTGTATCGAAAGGGATAAAATAATAACCTATATATCTAGATAGTGCCTTGAGTGTGAGAAGTGGAATTTCAACATTACTAGAATATTTGTTGTGGTAGACAATAAATATTTCTTTGTCGCAATAGATGGGATATAGTGTGCAAGAGCGGCATCTTGCCCAAGTCTTGCACGCGCAACACCTCCATGTCCAAGGAAACCATCAGCATCATCAAGCTCTATCTGCATTGACAAAGAACTTGGCTTTCACATAAACTCAGTCATCAATAACATAAACTCATTGAAGAATAAATAAATTACCTTCTCGTTCTCATCCCTTTACAACTTGGATGCATCCCAAAGGTTGATGGATCCTTCTTCATTTCCTCAATCAAGCTCGGGCAAGGGCTCTCTTCCCATTTCAGTAATTACCAACTCCTCTTGAAGTCTTTGAAATTCTAGACCTATGGGAAGAGAAGATCAAGTCTCCTTGACTTTGTCAGAGCACAATGACATGGCTTTAGGAGCTTCAATGAAGTTCTTTGTCACCTCGGTGTCCAACTTTAGAAACTCATGTTTATGTTCATTCTCTACATCGAGTATACCTCTTGCAGCTTCACAACCATTTGCTATAATTGCGAAGAAATAATCCTCCCTTCATGAAAAGGAGAAAATATTCAATTTTTTTGTTGGGTTCCATTGGCGGTGCAAGAGCCATCTTTCTGCACTTCCAAATTTAGCTTAATATCGCTTCATGGATGGTAGATAGTCAGTTTTTCCTCCTTGCTTGGTGGGTGGTAGGCACTTATTCCATCAACGACATGATATAGATCATCATCTTAAATTGGTGTTACACCATCTCTTTGTGGATGGTAGACATGGCTCACACAAAGTAGACCATGAGGATGGTGTACCCTGATCCCTCCCTTCCAAAACAACAAGATCCAAAACCTCAAACTCAAGCTCAGCCACCATCTAAGCAACCATAAGAGGAGGAAACAACTTGTAAAGGAAGACACCAAAAAAGACTAATATATCCAAGGCTAGAAATTTCCTTTAGAAATAAAGGAGATTATTTGCAGAGATTAAGCAAGAACATGAGTCTACGCATCTTCTCATTTCTAGGGCACCATTCCTAAGAATTGTAATAAGGAAGGTAAACGACATTATCAAAGGGAAGGGACATTATAGATGGCAAAGCAGTGTAGTGGCATGTCTACAAGAAGCTTGTGAAGACTTTCTTATAGACTTTATGAATGATAGCTTCATATATGTTGCCCATGCAAGAAGAGTCACTTTGATGGACAGAGACATGACACTTTATGATAGCTTCATATGTGTTGCCCATGCAAGAAGAGTCACTTTGATGGACGGAGACATGACACTTGTAAGAAGGGTAAGGTACAAGTTCGAAAAATTTCTTCATCCCTTGCCAATGAGGGATAGAAAGCCTTTGATATCTTGGAAATTCCCCCAGCATTGAAAAGGAAATCAAAGGTAGAGAATATAAAAGTAGAAGAAGTCACTTCCCCTCGTCCTCCCAAAAAGAAAAGAAAGAAATCGAAGCCAGCAGACAAGAGTTCTGAGGAGGAGGAAAAGGAAAAGGAAAAGGAAAAGGAGAATATCTCACATCTAAATGATAGCTTAGAGACCCTATTGCAGTTGGAGAAAGCCAATTCTAAGAGGCTTTCCCAAGTAACAAGGCAACTTATTTCCAATGTTGGCACAATGGAGGAAGAGCACCTCTCTAGCTCTTGAACTCGACCCTCCTCCTCAACCTCTTACTTTGGATCCTCCTTCTCCTTTGATGGATATAGAGGTGCCCTCGCTAGGGATTACGGGTCGCAAGAGAGCCAGTGATGGTAGCCCTCAGCTTGTCAACGCCCAGCACAAAATACTCTGCCATGTCCTGCTCTATCTCAGACCTACTGAAACCGAGATTCTGCAATAGTCTCTTGATGGCTATCAAGAGACTTGCCTTCTTGCAGTCCACCCATGGATGTCTATACACATGCAAGAAGGAAATCCTATCTAAACCTATAAGCATACACTCACAATCCACTAATACATATATGCAAGATAACACTTGCACACAATCACCATTGTCACATTCTAGGTAAAATATAAAATATTCAAATGTGACTCCAAAGGATACAAACAACAGTAGTAGCAATAATAACATAATGTATCTCTAAATTCCACCAACATAATATCATGCTATGAGGGATATAAACCCAATAGTTCCATTAAACTATCAAAATAATACATCATAAAAGAGTACTTTAAACCCGATAGTTCCTAAACATTCTGTTGAGTCTGCTGCACTATATCACAAATGAGCTCAGTACAAGCTCTTACTTCTTGGGTGGAATTGATAAGCTGAGTTTGTTTCCAGTTAGTGATAACCTCCAAAAGCTTTGCTTACACTTTATTGACGTCAGCTAGAGTGCACCCACCATGAACTAGTTGCCATAAACAAGATCTGCAACATATTGCTTCTTGAGAAGTGCAGTGTGGTAAGCACCGTTATCGTCTTAGTGTGAATAGCAAAACAACATATTCTTGACTATCTGTGTCAATGTTTTTGGTCTTTTCATTAAATATAAACCTGTGCAAATTAATTAATTTGATTAAGCATTGATGTATTTTTGCATATAATAAACTATGACCAATAAGTTACACTACACTTGCACCTCATTTCTCACACTCTTATCTCTCTCTCTCTCTCTCTCTCACACACACACACACACACACACACACACACAATCAAATAAGTGCACATGTGTGTGGTGCCGTGATGATCTACTCCTAAATACTGATGTAAGCCTTGATTCTTACATTGCCTCCTATGCTCTATGGATGATGAGCACAGCTTGATGCTATCGCAAGTTGATGGATGATGATGAGTAGAGAGGATTGTTGTCCTAATGTTGAAGGTGAAAAGATGTAGGGGAGAAGAGAGCTTGAGCTCTTGCAAGCACACACACACTCACAAAACCCTAAAAGAGAACACACAAGGTGAGAGGCTGAAAATCTTCTTCTTCTTCACACAACACTCAACACACCATATACAAAGATAAGAGTACACACAATGAAAAGGTACTCAACCAAATACATGATAGGGTTCTCTATAGTGTGAACCCAACTAAATGAGCTGGCACTATAACTATGCCAGTCTCTAGAATGGATGTCACATAGCGTGTCATCCCACTGGCTGCATATCACCCATGATCTCACCAACCATGCCAGTGGTGTAAGTGTGGTGCCTATCCCCCAAGCGGGTCATCAGTGTCCACCGCCTCACTAGATGAGCTCGATATCTCAACACTCCCCCTCGAGCTCAACTCCATCTTATGTACACCAAGGGAAGCCCTCAATCTGTGGAGCTTCTCTGTACACAATGCTTTGGTGAAGATGTTAGTAACATGATCCTATGTGCTGACATAAACAAGGTCAACGTCTCCTCCTGCCAAAACCTTCTCTCTGACAAAATGGTAGTGGACCTCTATATACTTCGTGCGAGCATGAAAAACTGGGTTCCTGGCCAACTGTATACTGCTAATGTTGTCACAGAAAAATGACAACTTGTCTATTCAGTGATAGACCCAAATCTACAAGTAGCTTTCTTGAACCAAGCTACCTCACATGCTGCTATAGAAGCACCTCTATACTCAGCCTCTGTACTGGATAGACCAACCGTAGGCTTCTTCTTGCTGCTCCAAGTCACGCAACTCTCCCCAAGGAAAACATGAATCCACTGGTAGATCTTCTTTTTGAGATACTACGAGTCCAATCAGCATCTGTATACCCATGTACACATATCTCTGTCCCAGTTTCATAAAATAGTACACAATGCAAAGTAGACCTCACATACCTCAGTATGCGTCTCAATGCATCCAAATGTGGCTTTCGAGGAACCTACATAAACTGACTCACCAACCCAACAACATAGCTCAAATCTAGCTTGGTGATTGTCATGTAGATCAAGCTTCCTACTATGTGCCTATACATACTAGGATCCTCCAAAATCTCTCCTAAATCTGCACACTCAACTTGCCATTCTGATCCAATGGCACTGAGATAAGCTTATAGCCTGTCATACCATACTTGGACAACATGTCCAAGCCATATTGTCTCTGTAGTAATCCAATACCATGTGGTGACCTAATAACCTCAATGCCCAAGGAATATCTGAGCTCCCCCAGATCCTTCATCTCAAACTTCTGTCTAAGCAAGATCTTTACATCAAAGATCTCTGCATCATGGTCCCCCGTAATGATCAGGTCATCTACATAGATGACAACAAGCATAACCCCTCTATCATTGTGTCTCACATATAGCGAGAAATCTGCATTGGCTACATGAAAGCCAATAGTGACAAGATATTCAAAAATCTTGTCAGACCATTCTCTCGGTGCTTGTTTTAAGCCATACAAGGCTTTCTTCAACCTGCAAACATGCTTGGGGTGACTCACATCCTCATAACTAGGTGGCTACAACATATACACCTCTTCCTGTAAATGCCCATGCAAGAATGCATTCTTTACATCCATCTGATGTAAAGACCATTGCTTTGACACAGTCTCACTGCTATCACAAATCTCACTATTGCCATCTTGGCAACTTGATTGAAAGTTTCCTCATAATCAATGCCATATGTCTGCGCATATCCTTTGGTTACCAATCTAGCCTTGTACCTGCTTATGCTTCCATCACTGTTATGTTTTACTTTGTACACCCACTTGCATCCAATGGCTTTCTTGCCTTTAGGCAATTGCACTAAATCCCAAGTCTCATTTCCATATAGTGCATCCATCTCCTCATCCATAGCTTTCTCCTAACACACATTTCCAATAGCCTCATCAATGCATGTGGGCTCTACAACCTGTACAACTTTTGCCCATGTATGCATAGTGATGTGCCACATAACCATCATAGTAAACCTTTGCACAATATTCTTCACTCTCCCATATCTTTGTAGCTTTGCATTCATGGCTTCCATAGCCTTCTTTACACCAGGTGTTCTCATAGCTGGTATCCCAAGATCCTCATCAAGGCTCATCTCTAAGCCACTAGACTCTCCATCAACATGAGAATGCCCTGCAGAAATGTCAAGCATACTAAGGGGCTCAACCACTTTCTCTTTGCCTTTATGTGATGTACAAATCACATTTTCAGGACTGGTATTATGACGTTGCCTGCCACTCCATGGTCTATCAACTGAACCACTAGATGGGGACTCTCCTGGTCCACTCAAAGACTATGATTGCTGACTTGCATTCTGTGCAACCACATTTCTACTCACATCAGTCCCAATAATAGCTTCTTTTTTTAAAAGCATACCAGCTACTCATCTCATAAAAAATAACATCCCTGCTTACCCTCAACTCATGTGTAGTAGGGTTATAACACTTGTATCCCTTTTGCTCAAGGGCATAACCAATAAACATACATTTTTCAGCTTTTGGATCCAGCTTAGTTCTCAGCTCATCTGGCACATGCACATATGCAATGCATCCAAAGACTTTCAGATGAGACAAATCAAGTTTTCTGCCACCAGTAAACCTCTTGTCTGGAGTTATATCATGTATGGCTACAGTTGGAGTCCTGTTCATGATGTAAACTACTATAGAAACAGCCTCAGCCCAATAGATATGCGGCATATTCTTCTCTCCCATCAATGCTCCCGCAATCTCAGCAATGTGCTTGTTTTTCTACTCAGCAACTCCATTTTGCTGGGGAGCGTATCTGCATGTAAAATATCTCTAAATACCATTCTTCTGCAAAAATTCAGAGAACTCATTAGAGAAGTACTCTCCCCCTCCATCTCAGTTTAAGCACTTTACATGTTTCCCTGTTTGCTTTTCAACCCATAACTCTGAAATTCTGAAAATGAGTGAACACCTCACTCTTCTCCTTCATGAAGTATACCCACACTTTCCTTGAATGTCACATAATACCTGTAGCCTCCCATAGACATGGTGTTCATAGGACCCCATACATCTAAATGCACAACATCTAGTGCATTTCTGCTCACATTTTTGTCACATGGAAATACATGCTTTGTTTGCTTTCCAAATTGGCATGCTTCACATATTTTTTGCATACCTTCAACTTTAAACTTTGGCAGCTCAGTCACAATTCCTTTAGTCTGCATAGACTTCATTCTCTGCACATTCACATGTCCAATTCTTTTATGCCAAATGTCTATGTCTGCAACAATTCCTGAACCATTTGCAAACATCGCAGCACTCACTTCAGGCATGTTTACATTCAATGTAAACATTTTGCCCACTCTGTTGCCTTTTGCAACCAACCTACACTTGTGTTTAAAGTCTTCAACATAACAACCATCAGGGTTAAACCGAACCTGCAAACCTTGCTCAATCATCTAGCCAACTGAAACCAGATTCTTTGTTATGTTCGGAACATGAAGTACATCTACAAAGTACTTCACTTTGCCATCCTACATAGATAATGGCACATCTCCAACATGGGAAATTGGATGAGTAGTGTCATCCCCTGTTTCCACAAAACCTGGTCTTTCAACGTTTTTCATCTCCTTGAACCACTTCCCATGACTTGTCATGTCGTTTGAAGCACCTGAATCAACGTACCATACATTATCTTTATGTGCTGCTTTAGCATTTTCAGACATGGCATTAACGACATGCTGCATAACAAACAACCTTTCATTATCCTCATTGTTTCTGCTCGAGGATGCATAGTTGTTTTGCTGCAATTTCTCATTTTGCATGTCAGCCTTCTTCTTATAACAATCTGCGAGTACATGTCCAGGCTTACCACAATAAAAGCATCCACGTATATCAATATACTACCTTTGCCAATTTCCATAACCTCTTTGACTCCCCCTGCCTTTGAATTGGCCTCTTCCACCTGTATGTTGTTGTGAATTCTGGGACTGTTGTTGTTGTTGTGAATTCTGGGACTGTTGTTGTTGCTGCTGTGCTGGCCATAATTCTGATTACCTGTTTAAACACCTCCTTGGCCGCGTTCACGGCCTCCTCTACCTCGTCCTCTTCCTGAACTTGTGTAGAAAGCATGTTGCTCTGAATTGTTTTTGTTTTGTGAAGACTGTTGGTCTTCACCAAGCTCTTCTCTTCTATAATCAATATAGACACCAAATCTGTGAAATTGGAAATGTTTTCCCGAGTCTGAATAGACGTCTTGAATGCCTTGTATTGTGGCTCGAGACCACGTAGACAGACTTCCACCTTATCATCATCATCTATTGAAACACCTATAGATGCAAGGGATTCCACAATACCCGTGATCTTCAATGCATAGTCATTCACAGACATACTCTTTTTCTCCATAGTATGAAGTTCATTCTTCAACTGTATCTTTCATGCCTTGGTATTCATTTCATAGAGTTTTACCAAGGTGTCCCACGCCTCCTTGGGGGACATGGCATCTTGTATGTGCCTAATCATGGTGTCCTATATACTGATAGAGAGCCAATACATAACTTTTTTGGCTCCTTGGTTCCAATCTTTGAACTCTTTCACATCTGCAGCAGTCGGATTGGTTTCCAGTATCTCAAGTGCCTCGTCATGCTATCCTTCTATGTAGTCCCAATAACCCTTTCCCATCAGGAAATTTGTCAACCTGAACCTCCAAACATGGAAGTTATTTTTGTCAAGCTTCTTAGCAACAAAATGGTTTATGCCATCATTTGACATCTTGCCAGACACACAAATTTACCAGAAACAGCACTCTTGTTTATCCTGCACAAACTGTTATATTTTCTACAGCGGTACTGTACTACACTCAAATGTCACAACCAGTGACCTCAATGTGCATACATACACCCAATGGCAACTGTTTGACCTCATTGCAGCACACACAATGTCTGCACAACCAATCTGTCTTCTTGCAGTTCTTAAAACAGAGTTGTGCATAGAATCGATGACTTACCCGCAGTGCTCGAAATTGCCTGCTTTTTGAAAGACGGAGGTCCTAACGCATCTGAAACGCATTATAGTTGCCCTATAGCTTTACTCTTGTGAAGCAAGCTCTTCAATCAGAGATCGTTTGCTAGTGCCTCCCGTAGAGCTCCCAACAAGGGTGTAGTCACACCAACACAAATAGGGAAGAGTAGATGAAGCTCTTACCCTCGTACCACTTCTTGTGCTTCTCTTGCTTGCAGCTTAGCCTTTAGCATGAACCAGGCTCTAAGACCATGAAAAGATGCAGGGGAGAAGAGAGCTTAAGCTCTTGCAAGCACACACACACTCACAAAACCCTAAAAGAGAACACACAAGGTGAGAGGCTGAAAATCTTCTTCTTCTTCACACAATACTCAACACACCATATACAAAGATAAGAGTACACACAATGAAAAGGTTCTCAACCAAATACATACTAGGGTTCTCTATAGTGTGAACCCAACTAAATGAGCTGGCACTATAACTATGCCAATCTCTAGAATGGCTGTCACACAGCCTGTCATCCCACTGGCCGCATATCACCCATGATCTCACCAACCATGCCCGTGGTGTAGGTGTGGTGCATATCCCCCAGGCGGGTCATCAGTGTCCACTGCCTCACTAGATGAGCTCGATATCTCCAACAGAAGGATGATGAGAAAAGAGGGCTATTGTTCCAAGCTGAAGGAGGATGACAAGCAAAGTGTGGGATGTTTTCCCAAGGTGAGCTACACGAAAAACACAGATGTGATAGATGCAAAGAGGGTTGTTGTCTTTCCCAAGTTGTGCTGCAGAGTAGAAAAAGGTTGATGTGATGAATACAAAGAGGGTTGTTGTCCCAAGATGTGCTGTAGTAGAAAAAATTAATGCAGATATGGTGAAGATCTAGGTTCTTGCTCTCTACAGAAGTTGGCTTGCAGAGTAGTAGTAGAAGACCTTGAGTATGATGTCAATTATAACATGCAAGAGATTCATCATCATGCGGTAACACATGACAAAGCCTTATTTAAACCCATGATTGTGCTGCAATTCCACTTAGAAAGAGATTATAAGAGAGAAAAAACAAATGAGAGTCGGCAGAGTATCGGGTCCCAATTTACCCACAGAAGGACCCCCTACACAAATAGGAGTATTTGCTTATATTTGATCTTTGGAGAGATTCCAATGTGTATGAAGGATGAGTGAGGACTATCAGGTGCAAGGACGATGTAGACCCAGCACAGGATGATCCAAATGATGTCTAAGATCCTTTGAATGACACTTTAATGACCACTATGCAACCCCAAAAATGAGGGATGCACATATGCTGGCTGAATGCTGAAGATGCCCTTTGTGGAGACTTGGAAATGCTTGGAACTGATCCTAGCCTCCTTGACTAAATTTGTTGAATACTTGAATGATTTGGTGGGGAGAATGCACATGCTTTTATATTCACAAAACCTGCAAGTCGGCGGTTGGTTCATGCCTTGTCGGCCAAAACTGCTTGTGGACAAAAAATAATATTATACTGTTTTTAGTGCTAGCTGACAAGCTACTCACGACTTAATCTCACCCTCAAGCCATGTTGCAGCGGACTACTAAATAAAGGCAATGATTTTGGTTGACTACTATGATGAGGTTGTTTTATGCTAGCCGACAGCGCATGGGGAGGCTGTAATGCTGGCCGACAGCCAATGGGCATATGTAGGAAGCCCATTGGCTACCCAAGCCCCCCTATGGCTTGGAAGCTGCCCTTTATGGGCTGGCCAATGATTAAATACTCACATTAGATGAAGAGTTGACTAAGGACAAGATTAATAGTTAAAAAAGAGAGATATTTAGGTGAAATGATGCATTTTTGACACCTCAGTATGGGAGAATTCCCCTCATGAAGGAGGCACCTATTTCACATGCTTCAATGAGTTTTAAGCTCCCAAATAATGAGATATTTTTATCCCTCCTCTCTCCTGTTTCAACTAGATTCAAAAAGTGAGCAAAACTGACCCAAAAATGGTCAAAAATTTACCAAACTGATCTGGAAAATTCTAGAATCAGTTGGCTTGGTTAGAAGCTCACTTTTTCCTATAAATAGAAGCCTTCCCCTTTGTTGAAACTCAATAGTGTTTTGCACTGTTACCCTGCCTCTCCCAAGTGCCAAAAACAGTGAATTTTACTCATAATTCATTAGTTTTTGACCTTCCCTCTTCCAAAAGATTGGTGGCCACTCTTGTTTCCAAACAAGAGTAGAACCCTCAAACCATCAAGCCAAAGGAAAGCTCTCAAATTCCTTAGTAAGTTGGATATTCTTCTCTTTTCCATTCATTTTATGGTGTTTTATGGTTTTTTATGTTTTTTGTCTTCTCTAAATTGCAAATGATGTTATGCCTCATTCATTCCCCTCTCTTCTTTAGTAAATCCAACCATTCTTATCCTAGATGAATTATTAATGAATAAAATCAAGTTTTTCATAATGTTTCTCTTTGATTGTTTACGTTAGAATGATTTAAATACTCTTGGTAAACTTCTAATTAATTTTAGTAAGTTAAAAATTGAAAAATGGTCAGCCATACAAAGGAGGTTATGGTGAAATTTTTCAAAAAATTATAAAATAAATTTCATCTTTTATTAATCAAAAAGAGTAATCCCCATCGTTAGAGTATTCTTAAAGTGTCATTTTCATTCATGCGCATAAAAAGATGATATTGATTAATTTTCATAAAATAATGATTTTCAATAGAATTAAATTCTATGAAAGATACTTAGTGATAATTTTTTTTATTATGAAAGTGTTACTTTCTTCATTATGGATTTTTATGCTTAAAATAATGCATAAAAGTATACTTTTTTATTACAAAAGAGTTACTTTCATCATATTAATTTTTATGCATAAAAGAATATTTTTTTATTATAAAAGTGTTACTTTTATCATTATTGATTTTTATGCATAAAATAAATTTTTTTAATTATAAAAGTGTTACTTTTATCATTATTGATTTCTATGCATAAAAGAATATTTTTTATTATAAAAGTGTTACTTTTTATTTTTATGCATAAACGAATATTTTTTTATTATTATAAAAGTGTTACTTTTATCATTATTGATTTCAATGCATAAAAGTATGCATAAAAGAATATGTTTTTATTAGAAAAGTGTTACTTTTATCATTATTGATTTCTATGCATAAAAGAATATTTTTTATTATAAAAGTGTTACTTTTTATTTTTATGCATAAAAGTATGCATAAAAGAATATTTTTTTATTATTATAAAAGTGTTACTTTTATCATTATTGATTTCAATGCATAAAAGTATGCATAAAAGAATATGTTTTTATTAGAAAAGTGTTACTTTTATCATTATTGATTTCTATGCATAAAAGTATGCATAAAAGAATATTTTTTATTATAAAAGTGTTACTTTTATCATTATTGATTTCTATGCATAAAGGATTATTTTTTTATTATAATAGTGTTACTTTTATTTTTATTGATTTCTATGCATAAAAGTATGCATAAAGTATGCATAAAAGAATATTTTTTATTATAAAAGTGTTACTTTTATCATTATTGATTTTTATGCATAAAAGTATGCATAAAAGAAATTTTTTTTAATTATAAAAGTGTTACTTCTATCATTATTGATTTCTATGCATAAAAGTATGCATAAAAGAATTGTTTTTTAATTATAAAAGTGTTACTTTTATCATTTTTGATTCTATGCATAAAAGATATATTTTTTATATTAAAAGTGTGATTTTTATCATAAATGATTTTTATGCATAAAAGATAATTTTTTTATATTAAAAATGCGATTTTCATCATAAATAATTTTTAGGCATAAACATATACATAAAAGATATTTTTTATATTAAAAGTGTGATTTTCATCATAAATGATTTTTATGCATAAACATATGCATAAATGAAATTCTTTCATGAGAAAAGAGTGAGTTTCAACATAAATGATTTTTTATGATGATAAAAGTGTGACTTTCATCAGAATTGGATTTTATGCATAATAAGATGCATATAGAATCTTTATAATTAAATAAGGGTTCTCCTTAATCCTCTGTTTAATTTCCACAAAAAATAGAAAAATGAATAAGTAGATAATTTGTGAAAAGAAACGCTACCGTTTCATATTCACTAAGATTGTAATGAGAAAATTCAATTAAACTATCGAAGTCGGAGATCGAGATAAATGATTATTTTATTCCTCCTAAGAAATTCATGTTTTAGAAATCTATAAGCAAATATTCGTCGAGCAAAATTTAGAAAAAGAGAAATTGAAATAGTACCTTTCGAGAAAGATAGTTTAGGAAGAACCTTTCCAAACCCAAACTCTGATTCAGACTATTGACGAAGACCTAATTCCTTCATCAATTTCAATCAATGACGATGTGCCCAGTTCTGGAAAAATATACTCAAATCCCCCACCGAATCTGAAACTAAGTTAAGACTTTTGATTTTGATCTGAGGATCAAGTTAACAGAATTCGAGGAATTTTGTTTGGAATTCAGATCTGGATCTAGAAGTATTGGGATACGGATTTAAGATTTGTTCATGGTATTCAAGCAAAATCAAAACTGTAAACTTGCATAGAAACCCTGTTTTCTTAAAGGACTGTCTTACACCAGAATGCTGGAGGGAGCATTTGGCATATATGTTTATCTAAGGGAAGTTCAGTTGCAACAGCTGGCAGGGAGTGTTCGAGGGACAGCTCACGCGGCAAAAACCTGCCCAGGTCTTGACCAACCTGGGTATGGTGAAAAATGGTGTGCTTCCGGTACGATGGGCGAGGGCCGACAAAGCGGTCCCTGAGTGAAGTACCAGGACACCTAAGGAGGATCCTGGAGGGTTCTGACCAGGCGATGCACGGGCTCGCGGTGCTTAGGATACCCATTCGTATGTCGAGAAAGATATATATATGTATGTTGACGAAATGATTACTGTAATCTATTACGCGATCTCATTGCTGACTAGTTGGTCCCAACGGAGAGTCCAGAGTGGTACTGTTTTTGTGAAACAAAGGATTGAATGGAAATTTTGAGTTATGAAATCCGTGATCATATATGTTTTGTCAATGGATTATTTTTATATTAAAGTTTTAAAGAGGAGTGTGTGCGTATCTATTTTCTAAAGCTAAAGTTAAGAAAGGCATTTCAATTATGGGTGGGTGAGTACTTGTTTGGATCTACCGATTCCAGTGGCAGGGTGGTGGCTAACCCATGGGCCGGATGGGCTGGAATCAGTGGAGTTTTAATAATCAAACTGAAAAATCTTAGGTTTACGTTAGGATTCGAGTAGTTAGTTAATTCCCTGATAAATTTCTCAACTTAGTGAATCAACGGCTGTGCCTGATCTTGATTAGGAAAAAAGCGTTGAATTTACTCAGATGATCAAATTATATCAGTGATAGTTTCCTTCAATCTGGTTTATTTAGGTGAAGGATAGTTTAGAATTAATATCGTTAGAAAAAAAAATTTGTTAAGAAAAATTCAAAAAGGTGGAATCATCCCCGCTTTCCGGGCATGGGAAATTTTCCCAGTTTCGGTTTTTGGAGTGACCACCAGCCTAGTCTCGTGCCCGGACATTCGTGGGCGAGGCCCCAAGTGAGAAACCCTGCCCCGCGCATGAGGGGGCTACTTCCGCTGTCGGGAGTTCGGTGCGCTGAGGGGGCAAAGGGATCTCACAACATGGTTGCTATAAACTACACCCTCATGTCTCTACTACCACCAAACCATGGGTGTAGATGGGTCTAAACACCTTGGTTTTGCCTTGGGTTTTGACCTAGTGATAGTCCTATATATCTACGAGACCCTCATGATCTCATCTTGACAATAACACTCCTATATTGATTGTGTACACTTGGTAAAAATTACAACTTTAAGTGTTGTACACTACTTGTAGCTTACCTTGTTACTCAATTTTTTGACCTATCCCAGTGGGACCCACATGTCAAACTCTTCAGAACTTAATGGCTCACCTGTATACATTTTGGGTGTACTCATCCCAGTATCAACAAACATGTGGATGTCATCTGACGACATAAAAAACAGGGCTCCTGATTGGCCGAGGCACGTTGGTTTTACCTCGGGTTTATCGTGATGATAGGACAATATATCTACTAGACGCTCGTGATGTCAGCTTGCCAATTGCACTCCTATTTTTGTTGTGCACACCTAATGAAAATTACAACTTTGCGTGTTTTACACTACTTGTAGAGCTTACCTTGTTGCTCATTGTTTTGACCTGTCCCACTGGGACCCACATGTCTAAACTCTTCAAAAATTGATGACTCACGTGTATACGCATTGAGTGTACTCATCCCAATATCAAAAAGCATGTGGATATCATCCATAATATCAAAAATAGGGAGGTCGATGCATGCCAATATCTACTCGCATGCTTAGGTAGCTATCGACATGCATTGGGAGCACCTGCCATGCATTGGGAGCTCTTGGTGTATGCCTGTATCTATCGGCATGCTTAAGTTGTATCGGCATGCATTAGGAGCTATCAACATGCACCGGACAAGCCTCCGCTATTCTTACATGACCTAGGACATCTCCATAGACCTCTTGTCAACCTTGTTTTGAGAGAGAAGCACGTGTTGTTGTGTCACATGCTTAGGTAGCTACCGACAGGCATTGGGAGAACCCAACATGCATTGGAAGCTCCGGGTGCATGGCGGTATCTACGAGCATGCTTCAATTGTGCGGACATGCATATGGAGCTATCGGCATGCACCGGGAGCTCCCAATGCATGTGGGTAGCTTTCAGGTATAACAGTGAGTCATGAAAAATGACGACGAGTTATGAGTTGTCATTTGCAACAAGCTATCTTAAATTTTCATTAGTCCTAAATATTCATCAATTTTACACTCTTTTAGAGACATTGAAGAGAAATGTTCTTAGAAATTTTACAAAATAAGCATAGTTTTAAACTACTTTTAAAAAATGTACATATTGCTAATTTAAAGGTAAAAACATTTTCACTTTTCATGTCAAATAACAAAATGAAAAAAACAAGGTCAATACAAGATCTAATACTCTTTAAAACTACTAATAATTCATGCATGTCTAGGTGATGTATAATACATTCTTTACTTAGAATTACAAAAATATAAATTTTCTTCTCCAAAAAATTAACTAACTTCATCCAAATAATTGCACTTCATCTAATCATTGAATTAGATAATATATTTGATGTTAAGATAAGTAGGTATATAGATTCCATGGCCATAGTAGAGGCTTATTGAAAGAAACAATTTCTCTAGATTCAGATAGAAAACTAATGATCCAAATGGTCAAATTTTAGATGGTAGTGAGTGCTACAATTTATTAGTTTACTTTATTTTGATCTAACTGTTTGGTTAAGAGTTATCATCTTTGCAAAAATAGAGTTTTTAGTTTATTAGATTTTGAGCCATGAAAATGACAACAGCAATTGTTTTAAAAAATTGATGAAAAATGTATATGTGAAGAATGGATGTGGATACGTATGTGAAAGAATGGATGTGGATGTGTATGTGAAAGAATGGATGTGGATGTGTATGTGAAAGAATGTGATGTGATGTAAAGAGATGTGATGTGATATGAATATATGTGGATGTGAAGTGATAGATATGAATGTATGGATAGATGTGGGTAGTCGTACATGTGAACGATTGGATGGATGTGGATGAATGAGATATGATGTGCATAGAAGTGATGTGATATAATGTGGATAGAATGTATGTGATGGGATGGTGATGAGAAGGAATGTGATGGATATGAATGAATGTGATGTGAATTGGGGGGTGAATGAATGAGATGTGGATATGGGTAAATGCGAGCGGATGAGATCTGATGCAGATAAATAAGGAAAGATGTGATGAGATGGAAAATGATGTGATGAGAATGGGAATACATATGAAATAAATGAGGATTGATGTGGAACGATGTGGAAAGACGAGAGTTTGTTATAGAAACTATATTTATGACCTGTTTTTAAATGACTGTTTTATGTCAAAAATGATGGGGAAGCATTTTGACCGTCTTGTGAATGAGGTCGTGGAGACCTATCTAATAAAGTTGCAAGAGCTGTGAGACAGAGAGTCAACGGAGGACGTCTCGCGTAGCAAGGTCGGCTGAGGTCTTGACCAGCCTCGGTTTGATTTAAATGGTGAGCTTCTGGTATGGTGGATGAGAGACTAAGGAAGTGGCCTATGAGTGAAGCACTAGGTGACCTGCAAAGGATCCTAGAGGGTGCTTACCATATGGTGCTCGAGCTTTGAGTCGCCGAGGATACCCACACGTACGTCATGGAAGATATTGGAACAAGGAGAAGAGTTGTTTTCGAAATTCAGGCATGGATCTGGTTGATTGACCTTGTTGGTCCTCAAACAGATAAGTCCATGGCTCTTTTATATGGATCTTTTGGTTGATCTTGCTGATCTTCAAAGGAGATTCCATTTTGGTTTTTATAAGTGAATATATTGCCGAGTACTATGAGCTAGGAACTATTGAAGGCCCCTGGGTGACAGGTGTTGAGCGTTCTGGCTGCCAATGATGCCATAGGTACACCGATGAATGAAAAATTGGAAATTAAGATTCAACCGGATATTTTGGAGGATTATGATCAGTGATACTATAGTTTCATTAAAAGATTGTTTTAAAGACACGTGAATTTGTGAAAAAGGCAATTTCATATTGGGTTTGTAAGTGGTGTGACTAGTTCTAAGTTTGCATGAATATTCGTCTAGGGGACCTGGGAACTCTTTTCCCTGGTACCCGAGACAAAACCTAGCCAAATTCTTAATTGGATCCCATCACTACAGTGGTTGGGCAGTTGGCTAACCCACGGGATAGGATGGGGTTAGGCTGGATTGATGGATCCCTAAAATGAGACTCAATTCTGTTATGGTACGATAGATGAAGTAAATCCCGGATAAAAATGGCTTTATGGAAAAGAATCAACGACTATGTCTCTCAATGAGGAAAAAAGCGTTGGTCTCTATGATGCAAGTGCAAGTCTTTTCCTTGATCTGAATATGGACTTACGGGTTTGGTCAAATCAGTTCAGTTAGTTAAGGCTCTTGACTACATTAGAGTAAAAATATCCTCGAGGAATTGCCCGTGCTTTCCAGGCGAGGGAAGTTTTTTTGGGTTCAGTTTTGGAAGAACCGAGGGATTAGTCTCTTGTCTGGATATACGTGGGTGAGGCCCCGAGTGAAGGACCCTGCCCCACGCAAGAAGTGCTACTTCCGCTACTAGTACCCCTAAATTTGTTGCTCTAAGGGGACACGGATCTTTCAATTGTTGTGACTGTGGCAAGAGTGTATTTCAGTGGAGGTTCCCTGAGGGAAAGCCATGTGTCGTAAGACATCAAATTGTAATTATCCCATGTATCTACAAGAGCTAATTTTTGGGCAAATCTCCTTGGGGTGGTCAATCCTAACCATAATTGAGCAGGCTTCACCTCCCAAGTTTCTTCTTTGAGGTCGACCACTTGGGCCATGTTGACCATGATATGTTTCTTGGCTTTCCTCGCTTTATTCTCTTGTTGGGCGGATTATTTCTTTTTTTCATGATCCTTACACCTTGCACAGTTATACAAGTGACTAGGGCCTCTAAGCTTGAGTTACTTTTTGTGTGTTTTTGTGCTGAAATAGAAGGACCATGTCGCGCTCATTCATTTTCTTGTCTTTTAATTGGTTGTCAAGCCATTGTTTATGCCTTGGCTTTTCTACAATCATTGTTGAGAAAACGTGGTGCTTATGCTAGATCCAAATGAGTGGAGGAGAGAGACCAAAAAATACAAGAAATGAACTTGTTTATTAAGTTGCTTATGCATACAACTTGGCCTTTGCACCATACAAAATGCCTTCTAGCTTTGCCTTGAAATAGGTGAGCTAGTGGACCATAAGTCCATTCACACACACACCCTTCTCCTATCCTTTTACATGACCTTTGTCTTTTAATACTCTCCCTCAATACCAACTATGAAAAAAAATTGGAATAGGTGGTATTGGACATAGGTTGCCTTTATAACATTAGGCGTACAAGGCTAGGAATATAGGTGTTGTTACATTGAGATTTAAAACAATTTCTCAGTGGAGTTAGAGGCTGATGCAAAGTTAGCCTCTGACTCTTTGTTAGGACATTTAGAAGTGATATGCCCTGTTTGTTTGCACTTGTTACATTTCATCTTGTTGGGATATTTGATCCAACAATTATTTGCAAAATGACCTACCTTTTTGCAATGGGTACACCTTACTTTGCTCACTTGATGTTACAAATCTTGTTCGATATTCAATGAAGTTGATGCATTTGAAGATTTAGCTCCTCCCTTTGGCCTCTTTTCTTCATCAAGACAAGATTGAATGACTCCTTCAAGAGTGGGATTAGGTATGTTCTTCAGGGTGGTGATGACTAAGGTGGGGTACACCTTCTTGACTACTTTTAACAAAATAGCCACTGCATCATCTTCATCCATTCTTGCATTCACTGATGCAAGTTGAGCCATAAGGCCCTTCAAGTGAGAGATAAAGGCTCCAATGTTGTCTCCCTCTTTGAGCTCCAAGCTTAAAAATTCAATTTTAAGTGAGATCTTGGAATTCTTACCACGAGCTCCATAGAGCTTGTCAAGCTCATCCCATTTCTCCTTTGCAGTCGGAAGCTGGTCCACATGGTGAATAAGGGCCTCATCAAGATGAAGCATGATGATGGCTTGTGCCCTCTCATCATCTTCATTATCTTCAGCCTTAGTTCAATCAATAACCTTAGTGCCAGAGATAAATGGCCAAAAACCTTTGGACATCATCTTGTACTTGACAAGAACTTGCCAAGTGTAGAAGCCCTCTCTTGAGAACTTCTTAATTTGGGTGTTTTCCTTTGACATTGGGTATTGAAGGGAGATTACAAGAGAGTAATGGGTTGATTTATGATGAAGAAGAAAACCAAAAAATTTGTGATGTTTTGGCTTAAGTAGAAAAAGAAAGGCTTATGAGAGTGCAACAACCCTTAATCAAACTAAGGATGTTGCATAAAAAAGGAGATTAAGATGGTGAAGCTTATGGTTTAGCACTTGGGGTTTGTGCCTAACTACTAATTCTGATGGAGAGAGCTTCATTAGTATCAAGGAACACTTTCTTTGGTGATTAAGATCACCATTAGCATTTAGCAACCCTATTAGTGCTTAAGAGCACATTTTTAGCATCAAATGACACTTGTATTGGTGATTAGATTCACCATTAGTGTTTAAGAAAACTCTTAGTGTTTAGAAACACTTTGTAATGTTGAGAGGCTCCCCTTTGTTGATGGCTACACCCATCAATAGTGTTTAGCAACACCTTTAGTGTGCTAATAAGCACACTTGGGAATGTTGAACACTTTGATGAAGCTTGATGAAGTTTGATGAATGAGACTTATGAACACCTCATGGTGTATGCCAACAACTTCAGAGCATCTGGAACAAGCCCTCACAAGAGCACTTAAGAGACTTAGAGCCAAGAAGAGAAGATTAGTGCAAAAAAACACTTTATTTTGAAGCTTTAATGGAAGCTTCAATGGCTACCACAGTGGGTAGGCCTAGTCTTTCCTCTATTGCGCGCATGTCAGGCCAGCATTAGAGCTGAGACTTTGGTAGTAGGGGCTCCTTTAGGTGGGCTTCAATTGCCCTAAGATTTTGTAACTTGGTCTTGCACATAGGAGGTGAATGCCTTGTAGGAGGTTCTATAGGCCCAGAGTGCTGCCGACAACTTTTTTCCCCAATCGTTGTGGCTAGCCTCAACAGGTTTGGTGAGAATGGCACACAAAACATTGTTAGTGCTTTTGGCTTGGCCATTCGCTTGGGGGTAATTTGCGAAGGACTTTCTATGAGAGTGACAAGGAATTCTTGTAAGAGGAATTAGATTACCTCAATCTCAAGGGGGAAACCGAAGCGTGTAATGATTGACTCATATAGGAATTTTGCAGTTGATCCTGCATCAGCTTTACAGGCCGACCCATTTTGTGTAATAGTCCTCCGTGTGGTAACAATTATATATCGGGCTTGAGTGTATTTGGCTACTGTGGGAATAATGGGCCAAATGAAATCAATGCCCCACTTTTCAAATGGTTGCAAGGACACAACAAGGTCCATCGGCATGCTTTCCTTAAAAGCGGGGGATTGTTGCACATTGGCATTCATTGCACCACTTGATGTATTCTACTACATCAGCCACCATCAACGTGGGGCCACCAAAACCCGACTGTGAGGACTTTGTGCAGTGATATCTACTGCAAAGTGCCTCCCAACACAGATAGAGTGAGCTTGTTCTAGAAGGAAGACACTCATCTTCACGAACATAGCGTCTTAGAATCTTGTCTTTTTCCCTCTTGTAGAGTTGGCCTATAATGAGTTGGTAGGGGTTTTCCTGTTTAATGAGGCACGGTCCTTATTTACAAGGGGGTCCATTGGTATTGGCTAAAAAGTGTGCTACCGCCTCGCCCCATCTAGTAAATCATCCATCAACTCCCAGTGGGGTGGCTCACCATTAGGAATTAGGCATAATTAGAATAGGGCGGCATCTAGTAAATCATCCATCAACTCCCAGTGGGGTGGCTCACCATTAGGAATTAGGCATAATTAGAATAGGGCGGCATCTAGTAAATCATCCATCAACTCCCAGTGGGGTGGCTCACCATTGGGGATTCTTGATATACGGTCTGCCAAGACATACTATGAGCCTTTCCTTTTCTGTGAAGATGAAGTTAAACTCAAGCACCAAGATCAGCAACCACCTGGTGATCCTTCTTGTTGTATAGGGCTTGTTTACTAAGTATAGAAAAGCTTGATGGTCTACAAAGAAGATAAATTTGGTCGCCAAAAGATAATGGCAAAAATTCTTAACAGTGTAAAACCATGGCCAACCCTTCTCTTTCCATCATGGTATAATTTCTCTCAGCCTCATTAAGTTCACTGCTAAAGCTGATGGGAAAATCCATCTTGTGTTCACCAAGTTGGGCCAACACACATCCAACAACAAAAGCAGAGGCATCGATGTGGACATGAAAGATAATGTCCTAGTTAGGGGACTTGAGAATAGGAGAACTAGACAAGGCTTTCTTAAGGGTGGTATAATCCTGTTGGCATTCCTTTGTCCACTCTTAAAGGAGCAAGTGTCTGCCGTAAAGAGGTCAAGATATATCAACATACATAAAAATGAATCGCGGATAATAGCCAACATGTCCCATGAAGCGCTGGACTCGCTTAAAATTGGTGGGTGGGGGCAGCTCAAGGACGAGCTACAACTTACTATCGTCCGTGGGGGGATTCCCTATTGGGAGACATTGTGTCCTAGGATAACCCCATGTTTAACCCAAAATTGGCATTTGAGTGGATTAAATGGAATGTGATATAACCTGCATCTTTCCAACACCTTACATAAGCAGTCAAGGTGTGCCTTCCATGAGGAGTTGACACAGAGGTCATCCATAAAGATCTCAAGGAATATCCAAAGATATTCCTTGTTATAGGCCCTACACATTAGTTGGTGGAAGGTGCCGAGGGCATTGGTCTGCCCCCCAAAGGGAATGACATAGTATGCATTAAGTTCACATTCCTTGCAAACACTCTTTTTTATCAATCCTTAGGGTCGATCAACACCTAGTTGTAGCAGGAGAATCCATCAAGGAAGTTTTAGGCTTCCTTTCTTGCACTCGTTCAAGCACATGTTCATTGAAGGGTAAGGGATAATGATCTCGTATTATGGGAGCATTGAAGGGTAAGGGATAATGATCTCGTATTATGGCAGCATTGACCTTTTTTGAGGTCCACGCACACCCTTACCTTTCCATTCTTTTTGGGCACTATCACAATGAGTGATACCCATTGTGTGTGCTAAATTTTGTAGATGAATTCGGTGTCAATAAGTCTATCGATTTCTTCCCAGAGCATCTTGGAATATTTCAAGTTTAAAGGATAAGCCCTTCGTTCATCCAGTCTTGCTCCATTGACCATCATCAAAAGGGTGTGCTTGACTACTTTGGGTGGTATACCTTTCCAATCCATGTACTTGCAGGCGAAGCAATCCTGGAATTCTATGAGTACAGCAACGAGCTCAGTCTCTTCCTTTAAAAAGAGAGGCCATCTCCAATGTATACTGGCCTCGGGTCTTCACCCGGGTCTTCACCCGAGCCTACCATGTTAATTTATTTTACCTTGGTCAGATCGTTATACGAGGTCCTTGGTTGTCCAATGTGGGACCTTTGGGCCGAGTCATATTGCACAAATCTGTCGACCATCTGAAAGGTCTTGAAGTGTTTGGGCACCTGTTTGGTCTCTTTTGCCCTAGCGCTTTCTTCTATCAAGTTTTTGGCTTCTTTTTCTACCAGCTAACTTCTTATTACGCGCTTTGTGCGCAAAGTGGCAAAGATTTTATGGCTTGGGTGGTGATCAACGGGATCCATTGTCTTTGGGGTGGTCTTGTGGACCAGAAGGGAAGCTCTATGGCTTCTTCCATGCCTACCCCGAGGCATCCCTCCCTAAAATCCTTCAAATCTTTCCATAATATTAGGCTACCTTGAAGCAAGTTGCAATGGGGATGTAAGATTCCTCTCCCAACCCCTTTTTGATGTCTAGTATCTTCCCAGGCTGTAATCAATCCCTCTTCAGAAATATAAAGACCTTGTTTCTAACTGTTTTAACCTAGAGAGAGAAAATATTCTAGAGAGAGAATATTCATATTTTTAATATTTTTGGATAAAAAATTATCTCAACTTATTAAAATAAGTTCCCCTAAAATAGAAATTCAAAAAGAATTTTCCAATGTGCAATTGGAATTAATTGGAAATAGGTATAAAGAACCTTAGTCTAAGGGTCTAGATTTTCACAAATCTTTGGACTATGGTCCAATTAAGGTTCCTAGTGGCCAATAGGATCAATCCATGTGTAGGGAGGAGATAAATCCAATTTTGTAAAAGAAGATACCCAAAAATGAGTAAATGCTCACATAAGGTGAAGAGTATAAATAGATGCATAAAGAATGTTTATATAAAAATTAGATTCTCTTTAAGTCTATGCTTAATTTCTATGAGTATTTGATAAGTGAATAAGTAAATACTCTGAGAGAGGAATTTCTATCGTTTCATATTCACTCAGATTGTAAAGAGAAAATTCGAGAAATCTTTCGAAGTCGAAATATTCAGATAAATGATTAATTTATTCCTCATCAAAATTCGTGATTAATTTAGAAATCAATTAAATGAGTATTCAATGAATGAAATTCAGTAAAATAGTCACCCTCTTTTTGAGAAAGATAGTTCAGGAACAACCTTATCAAAGTCGAACCCAGAATCAGACTATGACCAAGACCAAACTCTTTTGTCAGTTTCGAGGAAAGAAGATGTGACAAGTTCAGGAAAATACACTCCAATCTCCCACCAAACCTAAAACTAAGTTTAAGATCCTATGAATTGATCTGTGGATCAAGTTACAGAATTTCGAGGAATTCTCTTATTGGAATTTAGAATTATGATCAGAAGTTTTGGGGATACTGATTTAAGATATACTCATTGTATTCAAAAGAGAATCAAACTGAAAACTTGCATAGAAACCCTATTTTCTTATAGGATTGTCTTATGCCAGAATGCTAGAGGGAGCATTTGGTATATGTGTTTTTCTAAGGAAAGTTTGGTTTGCAACAGCTGGCAAGGAGTGTTCAAAGGACAGCGCACGCGGCAAAGCCAGGTCTTGACCAGCCTCGGCACGGTTAAAATGGTGCGCTTCCGGTACGATGGACGAGGGCCAACGAAGCGGTCCCTGAGTGAAGTGCTAGGACACCTAAGGAGGATCTTGGAGGGTTCTGACCAGGCGATGCACGGGATCGCAATACCGAGGACACCCATGCGTATGTCGTGGAAGATATTGTATGATGGACCAATGATTATTGTAATCTATTACTGGATCTCGTTGTTGACGAGCTGGTCTCAATGGAGAGTCCAAAGTGATAGTGTTTTTTTTAAGAATCAAGGATTGGATGGAAATTTTGAGTTATGACATCTGTAATCAATAACTATTTGCCAATGGATTGTTTTATAAGTTAAAGTTTAAAGAGGAGTGTGTGCGTATCTGTATTCGAAAGCAAAAGTTAAGAAAGGCATTCAATTTTGGGTGGGTGAGTAATTGTCTCGTTCTACCAATTCCAGTGGTTGGGCAGTGTCTAACCCATGGGCCGGTTGGAGTTAGGCTGGAATCAGTAGAGTTGTCTGGTTCTACCAATTCCAGTGGTTGGGCGGTGTCTAACCCATGGGCCGGTTGGAGTTAGGCTGGAATCAGCAGAGTTTTAATAATGAAATTGAATAATAGGAATACCCTTAGAACTCGAATAGTTAAATAATAACTTGAAGACTTCTCAAATGAATAGATCAACGGCTGTGCCTGATTCAGTTAGGAAAAAAGTGTTGATTCCTTCAAGTTAAGTCTGTAATAGTTTTCCTTCTATCTGGTTTAATCAGGTGAAGGTTAGCTTAGTCTCTTGACCGTGTTAGAAAATTCGTTAAGGAAATCAAAAAGGTGGAATCGTCCCCGTTTTCCAGGCAAGGGAAATTTTTTCGATTTTGGTTTCGGAATGACCACCAGATTGGTCTTGTGTTCGGACATGACCACCAGATTGGTCTCGTGTCCGGACATTCAAGGGCGAGGCCCCGAGTGGGAAACCTTGCCCCACGCATGAAGAAGCTACTTCCGCTGCTAGAGCAACTAGGAATCCGGTGCGCAGAGAGGGCAGTGGGATCTCACAGCTAGTATCAAAGCGCTGTTGTAAACTTATGAAACAACAGCAGAAAATGCCTAAAATTTTAAAGTAAATCTGCGAAAAAAATGTTTTCACTTGCTAAGATCATGTTTGAAATGAATTCATAAATTGAAAAGTCATAAATTGAATTGGATTTTTAGATGGATACCCCAAATCTGTCTAGCATTCCTAGACTTTTCCCCAGAGTCAGGAAAGAGGTTATGTCCTCCAGGCTTCCTGGAAACCAAAATGAATGAGTTCTTGGAGTTGAAGCAGGATAGCCAAACAATTGAAGAATACCATCAGGCATTTATCCTTCTCCTCAAATATTCTCCACTTTTGGATGAAGAGCATTCGAGGAATGAACGAGCCATTGGACACTTTAGTGAAAAATGCCAAACCAGTCTCAATGACAGAAGTTGTCACAATGGCAAAGGACTTTGCCAAGGAATTTGTTGTCAAGGGCCCACCAAAGCCTGCACCCTCAAACTTTAAAAAGTTCCAAATCCCAGGAAGTGCTTCAAACTTTCCTCCCCCAAAGAGGCAGCAAGGCCTCGATCAGAATCAAGATGCTGGTAGATTCAAATGTAAAGGAAGACCCTTCCCTCAGAACACTTTCTCAGGAGCCCCACCTTTTTCAAGGACTCAAAGGGATGAGCTTAGAAGTGAGAACAGATGTTTTGGATGTCACGATTTTGGTCACTAGCTTAAAGACTGCCCGACTCCTGCCATGTCAAGAGGACACGGAAGTCAAGGACATAGAATGCAGAGACCAGCCCCTTCCTATCAATCAAATCAGGGTGCGTCTTGTCAAAATCAGGGCCATCCCAGGAGGATTCCAGCTCAGCCATCTGCCTCTGTATAGAGTAATCTCAGAACTCCCTCCCAGAATTGGGGTAACCAAAGAGATAGAGTTCCACCCCAGTCTGCGCAGTAGCCAGAGAAATAGCCAGAGAAAGTACAATAGCAGAAGTAGTGGAAGAGGAAAGAGGCCAGATTTATGTCGCAATTGAAAACCAAGGGCCAAATCGTCAATTCTCTATCATCCATACTCCGGCGGCGGCTGAGTATAAGGGTAAGTCATTCAAACTTTTAATTGATTCAGGTAGTACTCATTCATTTATTTCCCCTGAATGCTTGCAGAAGCTAGTCTTAGAACATAAATGAGGGAAACTTATGCAAGTTGAATTGGCCACAGGAAAGATCCTTTTCACTCACCATGAGACAGATCGTATTCAGTTTAATCCAGATGGGGATATACCTGACTGTCATTTCAGGGAATATAACTGTCTGTCATTTGAGGGATTATAACTGACTGTCATTTCAGAGTCCTACCTTTGGGAATTTTTGACGAGATCCTTGGAATGGATTGGCTCCACAAAAATCAAGGTGACATTCACTATCACAATGGAACCATTTTCTTCCGTGACCTTCACGGAAACAAAGTTCAAGGAACTGGAATTTCAGGATCCCCAATTCTGCAATTAGTAAAAGCTTCAAAATTACTGAAAGGACTTAGAAAGAAGCAGCTTATTTACGTTATCAAAATGAATCTCGTAGACATAAAGTTAAAGGCTAAAGAATCAGAATGGTTAAGTGAGTATGATGATTTATTCCCAACAGAGCTAACAAAGATGCCTCCAATTCGGGAAGTAGATCATGTGATAGAATTGATCCCCGGAGCTCAACCAGTAGCCCAACGCACGTACAAGATACCAGTCTCTGAAGCCATTAAACTCAAGGAACAGCTTAGGCAGCTGTTAGAACAAGGGTTTGTAAGGCCCAATGTTTCACCTTGGCATTAGGGGAATTTTGGACTCAACTTTGGGCCCTCTAAGAAGTGCCAACAACTAAGCTTAGAGAGAGATAATCCAAAAAGCCTAAAAAATATTAAGGTGAAATTGATTTTGGTGTATTTTCTCTTGGCATTTTCTTGAGATATAGAAGATATATTTCTATTCTTAAATGTACATAAAAATGATAGAATATTGCCAGTTCTCGAAGTCTTCAATCCGTGCATGTACTATATGTACTACTACATGAACAATGAATTGGTCAATTCTCTAAGTTTAATGGCTTATATCTCAAAATCTCTACGTACAAGCCGAAATAGAATATTTCTTGAAATTCGAACCAAGGATCATCCAAAAATAGTTCGAGTTCCCTCCCTGTAAGAAATTTCACCTCAAATTTTGAAGGTTTTCGACTTCCCTCCCTACAAGAAACTTTACCTCAAATTTCGAAGTTATTACATATCAAAGTTTGGAGGTATTGGTACCTTTAAAATCAAGGTTTTTCTTGCAAATTAGTTGGACTCTTTACTTCTTTTTACTATTTTGGCTTCTTTCTCTTTCCATTCAGATTTTTCTACTAATCAAGAGCAAGGAGGAACAGAGAGAGAATCAAGAGGATGGCAGAGGGATCAAGAGCAAGGAGGATTATAGAGAAAAGAGACATTTACAACCTGCACATCGAGCTTGAACATGAATATGAACCTCTAAGTAGGAGAAATAAACCTAATACTTTGTGTACTACTTCTAAAGAGATGTTGAGGATGCAAGGGAAGAAAAACATAGATTGATGGATTGATGGGAGGTTATATCCAAAAGACCCTTTTTGCAAACTCCACACCCCCATTTAAGAATAGGACATCTCTGCTTAACTTTATTGGAGATGGCTATAATGGGCTCCTAGGATATACACATCATTTGGAAGCAACAAGCAATGTTCTTAAATTGGAAAGAGATTTGCTTGAGAAGGAGAACATTCATTTGAAGAAAACCATGGAGCATTGTGTGCAAAAGTTATTAAGCAATAAGGAAACCATTTCAAGGCTTGAAAAACAAATGTTTGAATTAAGACATAAGTAGGCCTCATTAGGTCTCCACCATAAACGACAAAAAAACCTAAGGGATATTGAGCAAATGAAGCTGGGAGGTGGTGGCATTAAGAAGAGAATACATGCAATCAAGTAAGCTCCTTTCTATTAACTGGTTTATTGTTTCTATTGTGATATTTTATGAATAGCAATCATTATTGCATATGTTCATGTATATCAATTTTTGCATTTCAATATGATATCAAATCATTATTGCACCCTGATAAGGAATCAACGACAGAACCTTCTGGCGCACATTTAAGACTTCTTTTAGATCGCCAGTATGCAGAAGCATTGATGAACGAGAAGAAATATAAGAAGGTCTCAAAAAAGCAAATAGACAACTTTTTCAAAGATAATCAACTCAATCCACAGGACATCCAGGAAATACTTGATGAGGCTGGTATATCACACAGAGAGTACTCAGCCGTTTATAAGACTTTGCAGGAAAAGATGAAGAATTCTAGTATGAAAGGATCATTATTGCCAAATCCTTCTTTGGTTAAAAAAATGCATAAACAAGTAAATGAAGAGAGGTAGTGCAAGCACTGAAAAGATGTAGGGGAGAAGAGAGCTTGAGCTCTTGCAAGCACACACACACTCACAAAACCCTAATAGAGAACACATAAGGTGAGAGGCTGAAAATCTTCTTCTTCTTCACTCAACACTCAACACACCATATACAAAGATAAGAGTACACACATATGAAAAGGTACTCAACCAAATACATACTAGGGTTCTCTATAGTGTGAACCCAACTAAATGAGTTGGCGCTATAACTACACCAGCTATAACACAGCCTGTCATCCCACCGGCCGCATATCACCCATGATTTCACCAACCATGCGAGTGGTGTAAGTGTGGGGCCTATCCCACAAGCGGGTCATCAGTGTCCACCGCCTCACTAGATGAGCTCGATATCTCAACACTCCCCCTCGAGCTCAACTCTATCTCATGTACACCAATCGAAGCCTTGAATCTGCGGAGCTTCTCTATACCCAATGCTTTGGTGAAGATGTCAGCGACCTGGTCCTGTGTGCTGACATAAACAAGGTCAACGTCTCCTGGCACCCAAGACCTTCTCTCTGACAAAATGGTAGTGGACTTCTATATGCTTTGTACGAGCATGAAAAATTGGGTTCCTAGCCACAACTGTATACTGCTAATGTTGTCACAGAAAATGACAACTTGTCTATCCAAACCACTGATAAACCCAAATCTGCAAGTAGCTTTCTCAACCAAGCTACCTCACATGCTACCATAGCAGCACTCCTGTACTCGGCCTCTGTACTAGATAGAGCAACCGTAGGCTGCTTCTTGCTGCTCCAAGTCACAGCAGCACTCCCCAAAGAAAACATGAAGCCACTAGTAGATCTTCTTTCTGAGATACTACCAGCCCAATCAGCATCTGTGTACCCATGTACACATATCTCTGTCCCAGTTTCATAAAATAGTCCACAATGCAAAGTAGACCTCACATACCTCACTTTGCATCTCAATGCATCCAAATGCAGCTTTCGAGGAACCTGCATAAATTGACTCACTAACCCAACAACATAGCTCAAATCTGGCCTGGTCATCGTCATCATGTAGATCAAGCTTCCTACTATGCACCTATACATAGTAGGATCCTCCAAAATCTCTCGTGAATCTGCACTCAACTTGCCATTTTGATCCAATGGCATTGAGATAGGCTTACAGCTTGTCATACCATACTTGGACAACATGTCCATGCCATACTGTCTCTGTAGTAATCCAATACCATGTGGTGACCTAATCACCTCAATGCCCAAGAAATATCTGAGCTCCCCCGGATCCTTCATCTCAAACTTCTTTCTAAGCAAGATCTTTACATCAAAGATCTCTGCATCATGGTCCCCCGTAATGATCAAGTCATCTACATAGATGACAACAATCACCAACCCCTCTATCATCGTGTCTCACATACAGCGTCTCACATACATCGAGAAATCTGCATTAGCTACATGAAAGCCAATAGTGACAAGATATTTAGAAATCTTGTCAGACCATGCTCTTGGTGATTGTTTTAAGCCATTGTTTTAAGCCATAAAAGGCTTTCTTCAACCTGCAAACATGCTCAGGGTGACTCACATCCTCATAGCCAAAGTGGCTGCAACATATACACCTCTTCCTGCAAATCCCCATGCAAGAATGCATTCTTTACATCCCCATCTCATGTAAAGGCCATTGCTTTGACACACCCACTGCTATCACAACTCTCACTGTTGCCATCTTGTTAACTGGGCTTAGTTCTCAACTCATCTGGCACATGCACATATGCAATGCATCCAAAAAACTTTTAGATGAGACAAATCAGGTTTTTGCCAGTAAACCTCTCCTCTGTAGTTACATCATGTATGGCTTCTAGAGTCCTGTTCATGATGTAAACTGATATAGAAACAGCCTCAACCCAAAAGCTATGCGGCATATTCTTCTCTTCCATCAATGCTCGCGCAATCTCAACAATGTGCCTGTTTTTCTGCTCAGCAACTCCATTTTGCTGCGGAGTGTATTTGAATGTAAACTGTCTCCGAATACCATTCTTCTTCAAAAATTCAGAGAACTCATTGGAGAAGTACTCTCCCCCTCCATCTGACCTTAGGCACTTTACATATTTCCATGTTTCTATTTCAACCATAACTCTGAAATTCTGAAAGTGAGTGAACACCTCACTCTTCTCCTTCATGAAGTATACCCACACTTTCCTTGTGTGGTCATCAATAAATGTCACATAATACCTATAGCCTCCCATAGACATGGTCTTCGTAGGACCCTGTACATCTGATTGCACAACATCTAGTGCATTTCTACTCACATATCTGTTACGTGGAAATACATGCTTTGTTTGCTTTCTAGATTGGCATACTTCATATATTTTCTGCATACTTTCAACTTTAAACTTTGGCAACCCTATCACAATTCCTTTAGTCTGCATAGGCTTCATTCTCTGCACATTCACATGTCCAATTCTTTTATGCCAAATGTCTGTGTTTGCAACAATTCCTTAACCATTTGCAGACATCGCAGTACTCACTTCAGGCATGTTTACATTCAACGTGAACATTTTGCCCACTCTGTTGCCTTTTGCAACCAACCTGCACTTGTCTTTAAAGTCTTCAATATAATAACCACATCAGGATTAAATTGAACCTACAAACCCTGCTCAATCATCTGGCCAACTGAAACCAAATTCTTTGTTATGTTCAAAACATGAAGTACATCTGCAAGGTACTTCACTTTGCCATCCTGCATAGACAATGGCACATCTCCAACATGGGCAATTGGATGAGCAGTGTCATCCCCTGCTTCCACAAAACCTTGTCTTTCAAGGTTCTTCATCTCCTTGAACCACTCCCCATGACTTGTCATGTGGTTTGAAGCACGTGAATCAACGTACCATACATCATCTTTATGTGCTGCTTCAACATTTTCAGACATGGCATTAACGACATGCTGCATAACAAACAACCTTTCATTATCCTCATTGTTTCTACTCGAGGATGCATAGTTGTTTTGCTACAATTTTCCATTTTGCATGTCAGCCTGCTTCTTATAACAATCTGCCTGCACATGTCCAGGATTACCACAATAAAAGCATCCATATGTATCATTATACTGCCTTTGCCAATTTCCACGACCTCTTTGACTCCCCCTGCCTCTGAATTGGCCTCTTCCACACCTGCTTGTTGTTGTTGTTGTTGTTTGTGAATTCTGGGACTGTTGTTGTTGTTACTGCTAGCCATAATTTTGATTACCTATTCGGCCACCTCCTTGATCGCGTCCATGACCTCCTCTACCTCGTCCTCTTCCTGAACTTGTGTAGAAGGCCTGTTGCTCTGAACTGTTTTTGTTTTGTGAAGACTGTTGGTCTTCACCCAAGATCTTCTCTTCTATAATCAACAAAGACATCAAATCTCTAAAATTGAAAATGTTTTCCCGAGTCTGAATAGACGTCTTGAACGCCTTGTATTGTGGCCCGAGACCACGTAGACAGACTTCCACCTTATCATCATCATCTACTGAAACACCAATAGATGCAAGGGATTCCACAACACCCTTTATCTTCAATGCATAGTCATTCACAGACATACTCTTTTTCTTCAATGCATACCCTTTATCTTCAATGCATAGTCATTCACAGACATACTCTTTTTTTTCAATGCATACCCTTTATCTTCAATGCATAGTCATTCACAGACATACTCTTCAATGCATAGTCATTCACAGACATACTCTTTTTTTTCAATGCATACCCTTTATCTTCAATGCATAGTCATTCACAGACATACTCTTTTTCTCCATAGTCATTCACAGATGTACTCTTTTTCTCCACAGTATCTTTCGTGCCTTGGTATTCGTTTTATAGAGTTTTACCAAGGTGTCCCACACCTCCTTGGGGGACTTGGCATCCTATATGTGCCCGATCATGGTGTCTGGTATACTAATAGAGAGCCAATACATAACTTTTCTGGCTCCTTGATTCCAATCCTTGAACTCTTTCACATCTGCAGCAGTTGGATTGATGTCCGGTATCTCCGGTGCCTCTTCATGCTCACCTTCTATATAGTCCCAATAGCCCTTTTCCATCAGGAAATTTGTCAGCCTGAACCTCCAAGCATGGAAGTTGTTCTTATCAAGCTTCTCAGCAACAATCTGGTTTATGCCATCATTTGACATCTTGCCAGCAGACACACAAATTTACCAGAAATAGCACTCTAGTTTGTCCTGCACAAACTGCTGTATTTTTTGTAGCGGTACTGTAGTACACTTAAATGTCACAATTGTAAGATCCCTGTTCCCACCGCGCAACGGATTCGGGGTGCTAGCAGTGGAAGTAACACATCTTGCGCAGGTCAGGGTCTCACACTCGGGGCCTCGCCCACGGATATCCGGACAAGAGACTAATCCGTCGGCTTTTCCAAAACCGAACTCGGAAAAACTTTCCTTATCTGGAAAGCACGGGCGATTCCACCAGGATAACTCTTTACTCTAACGTAGTCAAGATCATTACTGAGCAAACTGATCCGACTGCACCTCTAACGGTACTTGGTCAGATCAAGGAAGAAACTTGCACTTGGATCATTGGGATCAACGCTTTTTTCCCCATCAAGAGGCACAGCCGTTGATTCCTATCCATAGAACAATTACTATCCGGGATTTACTTCATCTATCGTAGTAATAGAAATTAAATCTCGATTTACGGATCCATCAGTCCAGCCTAACCCCACCCAGTCCCATGGGTTAGCCAACCTCCCAACCACTGTAGTGATGGGATCCAATTAGGAATTTGATTAGGTTTTGTCCCGGGTACCAAGGAAAAGAGTTCCTAGGCCCCCTAGCCGGAAGCTCACCATTTAAATCGAACCGAGGCTGGTCAAGACCTCGGCCGACCTTACTACGCGAGACGTCCTCCATTGACTCTCCGTCAGCAGTTGCAACTTTATCAGTTCGGTCTTCATGACCTTAATCCTCAAGACGGTCAAAATGCTTCCCCAGCATTCTTGACATAAAACAGTCATTTACAAACAGTCACAAAATACAGTTTCTATAACGAACTCTCGTCTTTCCACATTATCCACTCTCGGACCACATTACTTATTCCCTATTCCATTCAATGTGTACTCATTCTCATCCATTCACTCATATAGACTACACATTATTTAACATACACATTCACATTCATTATTCTACATACATATCCATGTTCGTACGTCCACATCAAACGTCCAATTTCACATTCATACATATGCATCTACATGCATACATCTATTTTCACATCCACATTATACATACATCCAATTTCACATTCATACATACGCATCTACATACATACATCTATTTTCACATCCTCATTCATACATCCACATCCACATTCACATACATACATCTACATCCGAATCTACATCCATACATCTACATCCACATCTTCATTCACATTCACATCCATACATCCACATCTACATACATACATCCATTTTCACATCCTCATTCATACATCCACATCCACATACATACATACATCCGTATCTACATCCATACATCTATACTACATCCATTCTCACCCTAACACATCCCATATACATCTTATCCCATCAGATACACTCTCTACCTCGTCCCATACACATCTTAACACATCCTAACTCATCTTAACACATTCTATCACATCTCATACACCTCTTATCATATCCTATCACATCTCATACACATCTTTTCACATCTCATACACATCTTATCACATCCTATCACTTCCTATACGCATCTTATCACCTCTTATCACATCTCATATACCTCTTATCACATCTTATCACATATTATCACATCTCATTTAAAAATCAATCTTTTATGCATCTTCCTATGCATAGATTCATTTTAAATGAAAATGACACTTTTGAATTAAAATTCCATCTCTTATGCATCTTCCTATGCATAAACTCAATTTAGATGAGAATTGACACTTTTGAATTAAAAATCCATCTTTTATGCATCTTCCTATGCATAAATTCAATTTGGATGAGAATAATGCTTTTGAATTGAAATTCCATTCTTTTATGCATCTTCCTATGCATAAATTCAATTTAGATGAGAATGACACTTTGAATTTAAAAATCAATCTTTTATGCATCTTCTTATGCATAAATTCAATTTGGTAGGAATTACACTTTTAGAATAAAAGAATTTCTCTTATGCATCTAAGTTATACATAAAATCCATTTATGATGAAAATCACACTTTTAGTATAAAAAGAATATCTTTTATGCATACCTCTATACATGAAATCCAATATGATAAAAGTAACACTTTTACAATAAAATAATCAACTTTTATGCATACCTCTATGCATGAAATCCAAATATGATAAAAGTCACACTTTTATAATAAAATAATCAACTTTTATGCATACCTCTATGCATGAAATCCAAATATGATAAAAGTCACACTTTTATAATAAAATAATCAACTTTTATGCATACCTCTATGCATGAAATCCAATTATGATAAAAGTCACACTTTTATAATAAAATAATCAACTTTTATGCATACCTCTATGCATGAAATCCAAATATGATAAAAGTCACACTTTTATAATAAAATAATCAACTTTTATGCATACCTCTATGCATGAAATCCAAATATGATAAAAGTCACACTTTTATAATAAAATAATCAACTTTTATGCATACCTCTATGCATGAAATCCAATTATGATAAAAGTCACACTTTTATAATAAAATAAAGAACTTTTATGCATACCTCTATGCACGAAATCCAATTATGATAAAAGTCACACTTTTATATTAAAATAATCAACTTTTATGCATACCTCTATGCATGAAATCCAATATGATAAAAGAAACACTTTTATATTAAAATAATAATTCTTTTATGCATACCTCTATGCATGAAATCCAAATATGGTAAAGAAACACTTTTATATTAAAATAATAATTCTTTTATGCATACCTCTATGCATGAAATCCAAATATGATAAAGGTAACACTTTTACAATAAAATAATCATCAATTATGCATAACATAAAAATCAATTTCTCCATGATTACAATGAAATTCTTTCAATTAATCTAGGATGATAATTCCTAGAACATGGTAGAAAGTTCTCTTTTCATGCTTTGAATAAAATTATTTTATGTGTAATTTTTATAAAAATTTTGCCATAGCTCCGCTTCTATGACTGATAAATCTCAATTTATTTTGAAGGATAAAGCTTATCATTAAGAAAATGATTAGAATGATCCCTAATTGGATCATTAACCCAATAATGGGTTGAATCATCAATATTCATGAAATACATAAACTAAAAGCATAGAAAAAAGCCATTAATTTGACCTCAAACATAGATTAATCTTGGATTAAGGAAAAGCTTTATGAAAAGCTTCATTTGGATTGAGAATGGGTCATGAGTATGACCATTTCTTGAGTGAGAGAGAGAAATTACATAAAAACCATTAGAATTAAGCATAAATGGAAATTTATGTAATTCTTTACTATCATTAATCAATTAACTTCAATAGCATTCATCAAATTATGTAATTCTTCACTACCATTCATCAATTAACTTCAATAGCATTCAAAAACTATTCCAATTAAGCTTCTCAAGCTTGAGAGGGGTTGAGAAGAGAGAAGCATTGAGAAATTATAGAAAAGATCAAAATTCACCATTTACCTTACAAATTGCTTGATTCTTTGTTCACGGTAGAGGCCCTCAACCAATCAATTGGTTAAGTATGTTGATGGAGCCATCAATGGGGATTGAAGAAAGAGGAAAGCTCCAATTTCTTCAATTTGGAGAGAATTTTAGAGAATAGTAGAAATTAGCATTATTTCAGCATAACTCTAGTATAGTAAAATTCTTCTATTTTTTTCAAAGGACTCATGTTCTATTTATAGGAGAGGGAAGCTCTAACCAAAGCTAACTGAATTCTAGAATTTTCCAGATTCAGTTTGGTTGAATTTGGACTAGATTTGGATCTAGTTTGGTTCCTTTTTGATTCGATTTGGTTTCATTTTGATTTGGTTTGATTCAAGAGAGAGGAGAGATAAAAATATCACATTATTTTTGAGTTTAAAACTCATTCAAGCATGTGAAATATGCACCTCCTTTAATGGACTCCCCTTCCTTACATATGTGTCAAAATGGAATTATTATATCCAAAATATCTCATATTTTTAATATTGCTCATAGTTTTTTACTAATAAACCTTGTATATTTTCAACTCTTCATCTTATGTGAGCATTTACTCATTTTTGGATACCCAAAATATCTCATATTTTTTATATTACTCATAGTTTCTTACTAATAAACCTTGTACATAGTCAACTCTTCATCTTATGTGAGCATTTACTCATTTTTGGGTATCTTCTTTTACAATTTGGATTTATCTCCTCCCTACACATGGATTGATGCTATTGGCCCATAGGAACCTTAATTGGACCATAATCCAAAAATTTCTAAAAATCTAGACCCTTAGGCTAAGGTCCTTTATACCCATTTCCAATAAATTCCAATTGCACATTGAAAAGTTATTTTTGAATTTCTATTTCAGGGGAATTAATTTTAATAATATGAGAAATTTTTCTATCTAAAAATATTCAAAATCTGAATATTCTCTCTGTAGAATATTTTCTCTCTCTATGTCAAAATAGACAGAGACAAGATCTTTTATATTTCTGAAGACGGGATTGATTACAGGGGAAGATGCTGGACATCTTGAGAGGGTGGGGAGGAATCTTACATTCTCTCCCACTTGAAAAATGCGAGATGTCCTCATCTCGCAAACTAGGGGTAATTTCGCAAGATACACAAATATGAGACTTAGAGAAAAAATTTAATTAAGATTAACCATCAAGAAAAGTCTCAAAGAGAGCAAGATTCAAGACAAGAACAAGATTTCAACTTTATTCATTCTTGGAACATATACAGTAAAGATAGAAGAACTCTTTACACTTCCATAAGCCCGTCCATCATATGGTCACAAAAGCAGCACTCACAAGCTACACATGTATAAGGTAACTCATCTATGGGAATAATTCTGCTGGTTATTGCCGCACCTATCTCAGTGGCATGAGGTGATCTAACAAAAGGACCTCTGAGAGGCAAGCCAAAAACGGGGTAAAGGCATATCTTCTGGTAAGAAAGAAAACACGCCAGTAAGAAGACCCGCTCAGAAAACCCAAGATGCCTTGATCTCATCACGTAATAGTATCGGGGACCCAAACCCAAAGCTTCAATAACCATAGCCAAGCGGACATTGTTACGAAAGTACTGCTGACCCCACGGTGTTACCCTGGTTATGTCTTGATAGGTCCGCCATTTGGTTTGTGCTACAGAAGTTCCTAGGTGAGGAAAAAGTGAGCGCTCATACAGTTCTATAAAATCCTTCTTCACAGACTCGCTTGCTTCTTGAAGGTGAGAAATCATCATGGATAAAACTAATTCTTGTTGCCAAGCCATGAAGGAGATTAAGAAAGAAAGGATATCAATGGAAGTAAGATTACTGTGAGCGACAAGTAAAAGTTACGACTTATATAAAGGAAGGAGCTAGCGTAACCTAGAAGCCAACGGTATCTTGCCACTGAAGTTTTACCATCTTTCCATGATTTGGGTTTGGCACATATTTCTATAGAAGGCATTAAGAACTTTGAGATGAGGAGATAAAAGAAGTTCGTAGGCTAAGTCACTTACTTTCTTTGGTCCACAATATCTGGGAGATAACTACTTATACTCCCCAAGAGATAAAGAACTTCTTTTCGTCCGTACTCAATTGAAGACCATATCTGCTTCTTTGAATTCTTTGACTGTCCTCTTCTTATTTGTATATTGTTTCTGTCGATCCTGGGCAGCTTTTATATCTTTATGAATTGCCTGCATCTGTTGCTCTATGTCGCCAAGCATTTGACTGGTCATCTCGACCCTAATCAATGGGTCGGACCTAGTTAATGGAGTTAAGCAATCTTGTCCGAGAACGGACCCTGATTAGATTGGTATGAAGGAATTGGTCTCTTAATTTGGGTTCTAGACTTCCCTGTGCCCTTTTCATGGTAGGAGTCACGCAGTCTTTTTAACTGATGACCAAAACCTTGGCATCCAAAACATCAGTTCTCACTTATGAACTCATCGTTCTGAATCCTTAAAACAGGTGGGCTCCTGAGAAGGTATTATGGGGAAAGTGTCTTCCCTTTTTAAACAGAATCTTTCTTTTATTTTAGAGATAATTATAAGATCAAAAAGGGAGATTCTTACTCCTGCATACTTCGAAGGCTAGGGGAGGAATCTTATTTTCTACCCCACTTAAAAAGTGCGAGATGTCCTCATCTCGCAAAGTAGAGGACAACTCTTTTTCTTAAAGATCCCATTTATTCTAGGGTTCCTTATATTCTGGTCAACCCAACAGAATATGGGGATAATTATCCCTTAAATAGAACTCATCATTAAATAACAATTTATTCAATCATATCATTCATATCTTTAACACGATAATGGTCCATTAGACCGAAAAATTTCTTTATAAACATTCCTCCACGGGAATTTCAGACAAGTAAGTTCTCAATTTGTCATCCCTTAACTTGATCTACCGTGTCAAGTGTTAACAGTAGCAATTTGACAGCACAATCCACTAATCTCATAGTGATTTGCTGAATTCATTATCATCATTCTAGTTATGAATATTATCACAGGGACTCGTCCCAATCATCCACATTGTGGTTTCGCTCAGTTTATTACATTTCAACCCATTTTCAGGGATCATCATTTTTCAATCAGAATCCAAATCAATTCATCAGTTCTCAAACAGAATTAAAAATTCATATCAATCACATTCGAAATCATCAACTGGATAGCATTAATGCTTATAATTTCAAGTCTTGGATTTACTCGTATATATATACTCTCGGTAAAGAGCTGCAGTTATACCCTCGGTATATACGGATAGTCATGATACTCGAAAGTATAAGGTAAATACCATCATGTCTAGGCCTCAAGCAAGTCAGGGTTCCATACAATTGCGGTACTTCTAATTGAAGTCCTAATTACTAATTTACGAATTTTAGTTTGAATAACAAATTGTATGAATTATATCACACAATTACAACCTTTTTGTGTGTCTTAATAAATTTTGACATAATTGGCTCCTCAATTGATCTTATTGGAGATCTATGACATATGTCTGATCGTCCGTAAACAATCACTTAAATAACATGAAATTTTTTTATTTTTATTTAAATAAAAAAAACATTTATATATTTATATACAAGTTGCAATAAGTACATAGAGTGGCTCGGCTCCAAAATTCAAAATCTCCTTGGAAGATGCATAAGACGACGGTGCTGGGCCATAGTCATGCCTTGTTACATAATTTCTCTAATTGTGAGGAAAGCTATTATTTGCTCCTTAGGGATAAATCGACTAAAGAGTCTATAAACTCGGCAAGCAAGTCTGAAATTTTGAGGTGTTGAATGATATAGAATGACACCACGCGTCATTTTTAGCTTTATCAAAATCATGGCCAATGAGAGGTTCTGCCTCAGCATTGCATGCCGGTTGCAAGAGACGTGGATATATAGCCCTGCAAACCACTTATGCTATTGTCTCTCCACTAGGTTAGGAAAATATAATTCCTCAAAATGGCGTGCAAGTCTTGCTCGGCTTGTTCGAGTTGAAGCGGAAGAGATGAGATGTTCGAAGGTGAACGCAGTCATATCTTGAGACTGGGTGAGGTCGGAATACCAGATAAGTAGGGAACTTCTTTCTATAAAAAAATTCTTTGATTGAAAATTCTTCATTAACGAGGCTTACGGAATGAAAATACATTATGAAAAAATACTTTTCCTGAATTTTTATTATCAATTTATGATAAGAGTTTGCTTATCCGTATTAGTTTTCAAATGCTCTGATACCAACTGTAAGATCCCTGTTCCCACCGCGCAACGGATTTGGGGTGCTAGCAGCGGAAGTAACACATCTTGCGCGGGTCAGGGTCTCACACTCGTTGGGGCCTCGCCCACGGATATCCAGACAAGAGACTAATCCGTCGATTTTTCCAAAACCGAACCCGAAAAAACTTCCCTTATCTGGAAAGCACGGGCGATTCCACCAGGATAACTCTTTACTCTAACGTAGTCAAGATCATTACTGATCAAACTGATCCGACTGCACCTCTAACGGTACTTGGTCAGATCAAGGAAGAAACTTGCACTTGGATCATTGGGATCAACGCTTTTCTCTCCATCAAGAGGCACAGCCGTTGATTCCTATCCATAGAACAATTACTATCCGGGATTTACTTCATCTATCGTAGGAATAGAAATTAAATCTCGATTTACGGATCTATCAGTCCAGCCTAACCCCATCCAGTCCCATGGGTTAGCCAACCTCCCAACCACTGTAGTGATGGGATCCAATTAGGAATTTGATTAGGTTTTGTCCCGGGTACCAGGGAAAAGAGTTCCTAGGCCCCCTAGCCGGAAGTTCATGCAAACATAAAACTAGTCACACCACTTACACACCCAATATGAAATTGCCTTTTTCTCAGCATCAACTATCTTTCAAACAATCCTTTAATGAAACCATTATGTCGCTCTGATGACAATCCTCAAAGTCTCTGGTTGAATCCTTATTTCCCGTCATTCATTCATCGGTGTACTTATGGCATCATTGGCAACCAGAACGCTCACCACCTGTTCACTCAGGGGCCTTTTCCATAGTTCCTAGCTCATAGTAACCGCCAATATATTCATATAACAGAATGGAATCTCCATGGAAGATCAGCAAGATCAACCCATAGATCCATATAAAAGAGCCATAGACTCATCCGTTTGAGGACCAGCAAGGTCAATCAACCAGATCCATGCCCGGTTTCAAAAAACAACTCTTACTCCTTGTTCCAATATCTTCCTCGACGCACGTGTGGGTATCTTCGGTGACCCAGAGCCCGAGCACCATATGGTCAGCACCCTCTAGGATCCTTCGCAGGTGACCTAGCGCTTCACTCATAGGCCGCTTCCTTGGTCCCTAATCCACCATACCGGAAGCTCACCATTTAATTCGAACCGAGGCTGGTCAAGACCTCGGCTGACCTTGCTACGCAAGACGTCCTCCATTGACTCTCCGTCAGCAGTTGCAACTTTATCAGTTCGGTCTTCATGACCTTAATCCTCAAGACGGTCAAAATGCTTCCCCAGCATTCTTGACATAAAACAGTCATTTACAAACAGTCACAAAATACAGTTTCTATAACGAACTCTCGTCTTTCCACATTATCCACTCTCAGACCACATTACTTATTCCCTATTCCATTCAACGTGTACTCATTCTCATCCATTCACTCATATAGACTACACATTATTTCACATACACATTCACATTCATTATTCTACATACATATCCATGTTCGTACGTCCACATCATACATCCAATTTCACATTCATACATATGTATCTACATGCATACATCTATTTTCACATCCTCATTCATACATCCACATTATACATACATCCAATTTCACATTCATACATACGCATCTACATACATACATCTATTTTCACATCCTCATTCATACATCCACATCCACATCCACATACATACATCTACATCCGAATCTACATCCATATATCCACATCCACATCTTCATTCACATTCACATCCATACATCCACATCTACATACATACATCCATTTTCACATCCTCATCCATACATCCACATCTACATACATACATCCATTTTCACATCCTCATTCATACATCCACATCCACATACATACATACATCCGTATCTACATCCATACATCCATACTACATCCATTCTCGTCCTAACACATCCCATATACATCTTATCCCATCAGATACACTCTCTACCTCGTCCCATACACATCTTAACACATCCTAACTCATCTTAACACATTCTATCACATCTCATACACCTCTTATCATATCCTATCACATCTCATACACATCTTTTCACATCTCATACACATCTTATCACATCCTATCACTTCCCATACGCATCTTATCACCTCTTATCACATCTCATCTACCTCTTATCACATCTTATCACATATTATCACATCTCATTTAAAAATCAATCTTTTATGCATCTTCCTATGCATAAATTCATTTTAAATGAAAATGACACTTTTGAATTAAAATTCCATCTCTTATGCATCTTCCTATGCATAAACTCAATTTAGATGAGAATTGACACTTTTGAATTAAAAATCCATCTTTTATGCATCTTCCTATGCATAAATTCAATTTGGATGAGAATAACACTTTTGAATTGAAATTCCATTCTTTTATGCATCTTCCTATGCATAAATTCAATTTAGATGAGAATGACACTTTGAATTTAAAAATCAATCTTTTATGCATCTTCTTATGCATAAATTCAATTTGGTAGGAATTACACTTTTAGAATAAAAGAATTTCTCTTATGCGTCTAAGTTATACATAAAATCCATTTATGATGAAAATCACACTTTTAGTATAAAAAGAATATCTTTTATGCATACCTCTATACATGAAATCCAATATGATAAAAGTAACACTTTTACAATAAAATAATCAACTTTTATGCATACCTCTATGCATGAAATCCAAATATGATAAAAGTCACACTTTTATAATAAAATAATCAACTTTTACGCATACCTCTATGCATGAAATCCAATTATGATAAAAGTCACACTTTTATAATAAAATAATCAACTTTTACGCATACCTCTATGCATGAAATCCAATTATGATAAAAGTCACACTTTTATAATAACATAATCAATTTTTATGCATACCTCTATGCATGAAATCCAAATATGATAAAAGTCACACTTTTATAATAAAATAATCAACTTTTATGCATACCTCTATGCATGAAATCCAAATATGATAAAAGTCACACTTTTATAATAAAATAATCAACTTTTATGCATACCTCTATGCATGAAATCCAAATATGATAAAAGTCACACTTTTATAATAAAATAATCAACTTTTATGCATACCTCTATGCATGAAATCCAATTATGATAAAAGTCACACTTTTATAATAAAATGATCAACTTTTATGCATACCTCTATGCATGAAATCCAATTATGATAAAAGTCACACTTTTATATTAAAATAATCAACTTTTATGCATATCTCTATGCATGAAATCCAATATGATAAAAGAGACACTTTTATATTAAAATAATAATTCTTTTATGCATACCTCTATGCATGAAATCTAAATATGATAAAGAAACACTTTTATATTAAAATAATAATTCTTTTATGCATACCTCTATGCATGAAATCCAAATATGATAAAGGTAACACTTTTACAATAAAATAATCATCAATTATGCATAACATAAAAATTAATTTCTCCATGATTACAATAAAATTCTTTCAATTAATCTAGGATGATAATTCCTAGAATATGGTAGGAAGTTCTCTTTTCATGCTTTGAATAAAATTATTTTATGTGTAATTTTTATAAAAATTTTGCCATAGCTCCGCTACTATGACTGATAAATCTCAATTTATTTTGAAGGATAAAGCTTATCATTAAGAAAATGATTAGAATGATCCCTAATTGGATCATTAACCCAATAATGGGTTGAATCATCAATATTCATGAAATACATAAACTAAAAGCATAGAAAAAAGCCATTAATTTGACCTCAAACATAGATTAATCTTGGATTAAGGAAAAGCTTTATGAAAAGCTTCATTTGGATTGAGAATGGGTCATGAGTATGACCATTTCTTGAGTGAGAGAGAGAAATTACATAAAAACCATTAGAATTAAGCACAAATGAAAATTTATGTAATTCTTTACTATCATTAATCAATTAACTTCAATAGCATTCATCAAATTATGTAATTCTTCACTACCATTCATCAATTAACTTCAATAGCATTCAAAAACCATTCCAATTAAGCTTCTCAAGCTTGAGAGGGGTTGAGAAGAGAGAAGCATTGAGAAATTATAGAAAAGATCAAAATTCACCATTTACCTTACAAATTGCTTGATTCTTTGTTCACGGTAGAGGCCCCCAACCAATCAATTGGTTAAGTATGTTGATGGAGCCATCAATGGGGATTGAAGAAAGAGGGAAGCTCCAATTTCTTCAATTTGGAGAGAATTTTAGAGAATAGTAGAAATTAGTATTATTTCAGCATAACTCTAGTATAGTAAAATTCTTCTATTTTTTTCAAAGGACTCATGTTCTATTTATAGGAGAGGGAAGCTCTAACCAAAGCTAATTGAATTCTAGAAGATTGATGCTATTGGCCCATAGGAACCTTAATTGGACCATAATCCAAAAATTTCTAAAAATCTAGACCCTTAGGCTAAGGTCCTTTATACCCATTTCCAATAAATTCCAATTGCACATTGAAAAGTTCTTTTTGAATTTCTGTTTCAGGGGAATTAATTTTTATAATATGAAAAATTTTTCCATCTAAAAATATTCAAAATCTGAATATTCTCTCTCTAGAATATTTTCTCTCTCTATGTGAAAATAGGCAGAGACAAGATCTTTTATATTTCTGAAGAGGGGATTGATTACAGGGGAAGATGCTGGACATCTTGGGAGGGTGGGGAGGAATCTTACAACAACCAATGACCTCAATGTGCATACATACACCCAATGGCAACTGTTGACCTCCTTGCAGCACACACAGTGTCTGCACAGCCAATCTGTCTTCCTGCAGTTCCTAAAAATAGAGTTCTGCAGAGAATCGATGACTTACCTGCACAGTGCTCCAAATCGCCTGCTTTCTGAAAAAGGAGGTCGTGATAAGCCTGAAATGCATTTTCGGCCCTAAAACTTGGTCCGATAGGACAAAATAGTTTCCCTATAGCTTTACTCCCATGAAAAAAGCTCTTGGATCAGAGATCGTTTGCCGGTGCCTCCCGTAGAGCTCCCGACAAGGATGTAGTCGCCAACACAAATAGGGAGAAGAGTAGTTGAAGCTCTTACCCTTGTACCGCTTCTGTGCTTCTCTTGCTTACAGCTTAGCCCTTAGCATGAACCAGGCTCTAATACCATGAAAAGATGTAGGGGAGAAGAGAGCTTGAGCTCTTGCAAGCACACACACACTCACAAAACCCTAATAGAGTATACACAAGGTGAGAGGCTGAAAATCTTCTTCTTCTTCACTCAACACACCATATACAAAGATAAGAGTACAAACATATGAAAAGGTACTCAACCAACTACATAATAGGGTTCTCTATAGTGTGAACCCAACTAAATGAGCTAGCGCTATAACTATGCCAGTCTCAAGAAATGGCTGTCACACAACCTGTCATCCCACTAGCTGCATATCACCCATGATCTCACTAACCATGCCAGTGGTGTAAGTGTGGGGCCTATCCCACAGGCGGGTCATCAGTGTCCCCGCCTCACTAGATGAGCTCGATATCTCAACAAGCACTAGGAACCCCATTTCATATTGAAGACACCTATGCTACACCAACAGGAGATGTGGTCTATAATATTTTCTACGACTTGGAGGCCTTATAATCATATGCTGTTCAATTGTTTGAAGTTACTCCTGAAAAATGTGATGGTGTCCTTAAATTTGTACTAAAGCTTGATGAGTGTCAAATTGTGAAGGAGAGAAAGTTAGAAAGGGTTACCATCACACTGATGAACAAGGCACTTGATACATCTATTCTAAAAGATGATCCTAGATGGTTTAATGTTCAATCTGAAAACAATATATTATCGTTCGGATCGTTTGAGGTAAAATTTATTATACTCGGATATGTTTGTGAAAAAAGAATTACATATAAAAACACTAATAAGTGTTGCATTCCTATGTTTCTTATGTATTACAGGTAGAATCAGAGAATTTTGATGTTTTGCATTGGGTCTTTCATAAGACATTGATACCCGAGATCATCAGCGAGACGAGCAGAGAAATGGTAAAATCTTGGATGTGGAAGGCATGGGACAATATAAGGTGGAGTGGCATATGGCGGGTGATCTTAAAACTTTGAAATGTATGCACAATGTGTCAAAGGGTGCCAATTCAAAAAGTCCCTACTTATATTGCATGTAAAGTACAAAGGTATTTGATAAGAGGTATTGGAAGAAGGCACCGGATTGAAAGACCAAAACTTTAAGCCAATTCTTGATATTCCATTATCAAGTGTCCACATTTGTACAATGCATGCTCTTTGCAAAATCATTGAAAAACTCTTATTTTTATACATATGTTTTGCATGGACTCTACAACCCAATACAGCAAAGGTTACATCCATCAAAACACTAGAGAAAGTTCTATCAGGCATTGCATGGTGGACATGCAAAAATTGAACAAGATGAAAAAAGGTTTAAGGATGGGAAGAATGTACCTAAGAAACCTTCTATTGGGGGTGTTAAAGCAAGAAGGTTTCTATTTGAACCAACACCATAAGGTCGTAGAAGAAGACGATCATTTTGTAGATCATAAAATACAACAGATGTAAGTGCGTTCACAATGCAGTAGTAGACCATGCAGACAGTGGTCAAGCAAGAACACGCAAAGCCAAGGTGTGGAAATCTCTAGACACTATGTTTAAGTTCTGTGAGACAAGAAAGTGTGGACAAAGGAGGATCATGAGATATTTTAAACAGTGCTAGATGAGTTCAAGAGATCAATGATGCATGGACGGATAAACACATCACCCACTATATGGTATTAGATTGATTATGCATTGAACTAGTTTTTATACTGTATATTAAAAAATATACTAATTAATGTATTCTTTTATTCTCTTTTGAAGCATATTATATACGAGCATACCCCTTGGTTTGCAAAGAAGTATGGTAGTTTATCAATATGGTCAACCCAGGGAATGGAGAAAACACATTATCAAGCACGCTCTGGGTATTTCAATCATACAAGACATGGTGGAGGAGTAAAAAAAGCTAACAGTTTAGAGGAATTACATCAATGGACATATAGGAAGCTTGTAGACAAAGCCAAAAAGAAGCAACAGTTCAAAGCATCCCAAATTAATCAAGCAGTAAAACTTGTATGAATAAATAAAGAAAACAAGATATATGGAGGAGATCTAATGCAAGTATTAAGCATGCACATGACATTACACGAGAGAGAATATTATTACAAGAGATAGGAATATACTATTACTCCTTAACCTGCTCACTAACATCCTTGGGTACATGAATCCTTTCCCTTTTTGAAGATGGCTCTACAACATCCTGCAAACTGGCAAATTGGAGGAAACCTTGGTTTTGTGAATCTCAGAAGCTCTCTTTTGCCATAATAACTTAGCATGATCCTTAATCCCACATGCTAATCCATAAGCAGTATAGGCTAAGTAATATTTACTCCTTAATGCATAGACTCCAGGGCCCTGCCCAAATATTTGTAATGCTAACTACTTCTCCAAAAGCATGACTTTCTCTGCATTCCACCTGACGGGATATGCCCCAAGGTATCTGGATAATGTCTTAATTGCAAAACAAAGGAAATTTTGCATTGTCTTTCGAGAATTTCTTGTGGAATATAATGAATTGTGGAAACTTCAATCGGTTTATATACTCTCCCAGTGCTAAGTCCAGTACTCCCACGCATTTGCCTACTCCACGACCGAGAAACTCATCCTCAAACACAACCAACTGCAAAACAATATTGTCGATGAGCCAACACAACAAATAGAATAAGCTCTAGTAATTTGATCAATTATTTGTTAGGAAAAATTTAATTTCTTAAAAATCTAAACGATGAAATCTTTGAAAAAGTAAAAAAAAGAACGACAGTAGGACAAATCACTATAACACGATATGCTTGAGAGAGTTCCCACCAAGACCTCCTCTCGCATTATAGTGCTTTCAAGAAATTTATGCAAGCAAATTACCATTGTGGGAAAAATCACTACAACGCGATATGGGTACGTTAGTTCTCACCGAGATCCCTCTTCGTGTTGTAGTGATTTGATGACATATTTGGGAGAAATAAATTAAATTCTTAAAAATCTAAAAGCAGAAATCTTTGATGGAATATTAATAAAACAATTATAGAACTTCAACCAAATTGAAACACGAAAATATTCAAAAACATACCGCAAAATTCACTAGGAGAGCAAGAAGCAACTAACAAAGTTGACTGTAGGAGAGCAAGAAGCTGGGTGAAGGTGATGACTGCAAAAAAAATTGCATGAGATGACTGCGAGAAAAATTGCACGAGATGAAGAAGCAACGAATGATGAATGTTGGTCACCTTTATCCACGGAAACTAACGGTCTGTACGCGTGGTGGCAGACATGCATGATGGCACACCACATGCTCTGCGGACATATGATGACACGTGTCAAAATTTGATTGATCGTAATCATCAATGAGTACGGCCCCATGTCCTCCTTGGAACGTGTGGACATGCTCTTTCTCACGTGTGTCGTGCTTGTCCTCGGTAAATGTGGTACTCGTCTTTCGTAAATGTCAAGTGTCCTTGTCTTTTGCTACCGTTTCCTTCTGCCTCCTTCAGCTCCGTGTATTCCTCCCCTGTGTCTTATCTACGCCATCTCTGTAAGCAAGTGTCCATCACTTCAACATCTCTGCAAGCATCCATCACTTCAACATTTTCCCTGCGTATTTCTTTGGTAGCAATCACTCCTGATCTTAAATGTTATATTCAATCATATATATCATGTTTTACCTATGTTCATTAGATGTTGGGTCAAATGAAAGGCAATGTCTGGCAAGTCACCATGACGTGAAGAATGAATTACGATTTTTTCTGATGTAGCAATCACTCCTGATCTTAAATGTTATATTCAATCATATATATCATGTTTTACCTATGTTCATTAGATGTTGGGTCAAATGAAAGGCAATGTCTGGCAAGTCACCATGACGCGAAGAATGAATTACGATTTTTTCTGATGTAGCCATATCGCATTATAGTGTTTTGGACGTACTTTCTTGTCCTATACATTGTTCTGTGTCATGTATGTTATCTATTACTTATTTTCATGACCTACTTTGTGAAATGAAACGCTCTGTGCAAGAAATCACTACAGCGCGTTGGGGGTATGATGATTAGGTCTGATATGCCTCTATCGCGATGTAGAGATTTGGACCTATTTTATTGTCATAGGTGTTGTTAGGTTATATTGGGTCAAACAAAAGGCAATGTCTTAAATGTTATATTCAATCATATATATCATGTTTTACCTACGTTCATTAGATATTGGGTCAAACAAAAGGTTTAAATGTCTCATAAGTCACCACGACACGGAGAATTAATTACGATTTTTTCTGATGTAGCCATATCGCGTTATAGTGTTTTGGACATACTTTCTTTTCCCATACATTGTTCTATGTTGTGCATGTTATCTATTACTTATTTCCATGACCTAGTTTTTGAAATGAAACACTTTGTGCAAGAAATCACTACAGTGCGTTGAGGGTATGATGATTAGGTCTGATATGCCTCTATCGCGATGAACTGATTTGGACCTTTTTTATCGTCATAGGTGTTGTTACGTGTATTGTTCTTGTGCTATTTTGTCAAATGAAAGGGTCTCTTTGAGAATTCAACACAACACAAGGAGTTGATGTAGATTTTATCTCAAGTACCCATATCGCATTGTAGTGATTTGAAGCTAATTCATTATCCAAGTTAACTTTTTCAGTAGTTTTTGTATTATTGTCCTATTTATTTATTGAGAAGATTATCATGTAACATTATGACTATTTTCAGATGGCACGTACAAAGAAGACTGCAAGGCTCTCATCTACAGATAATCCTCAATTAGGTAGAGAAGCTAGTTCGAGAAAGGAAATTTTTGCACTGCGCTCAATGAGGAGACGCAGATACGACCAACATAGATCCGTACTTCTTGAACTAAGGAAGGTGGAGAAACATATGCATTGCACAGTTCCAAAGTTGCGTTACAGTGTGTAGTCCGGTCTATATGTGAGAATTTTGGAATTAATATGCGTTGGGGCAGGCCTCTGCCGTAGGATGTTTGCAAGAGGTTGCGGAAGATTGGCTTGTCAAGTTTTTTCAGGATCGCTATGTCCTTGCCGCGCATGCACAGAGAGTCACTTTGATGCCGAAAGACATGAACTCACTTCGTTTGCTTAGGTTCAGATATGACCGTATGCTGGAGCCCACCCTACTTAGTGACAAGAGAATGAAGGGAATTTCGGAAATCCCGCCTTTGACAAAGAAAGTTAAGATCACAGAAGTGACAGAGGCTAGTCATTCACGTGACACAAGGCTCAACGCACAAAGGATTGGCAACCAAGCCAGGATGCAGGGGCTCCAAGCCAATGCACTATAGAGCGAAGGCTGGCCATGAACAAAGGGCTAGGCTTAAAAGCGGCATCTCCTCCTTGTTCTCGTACTACGTCGGCCGGCATACAAAAACAACTGCTAGGTAACATCTAGGCAAATAAAGCGTCAGGCAGCCACACCGAGAGGAGCAGAGAGGAAGTGGGCGCAATCATGGGTATGGCGACATGGCAGATGGTAAAGAACGCTCAAGAAGTCGAGATGATGATCACTTGTGGCATGGGCACCAGAGAGGGAACTGGGGGAAGAACACAACAACAATCATAGCCAAGCAGGCCGCCAGCCCAAGAAAAGCTAGCCATGAAGGTCATGAGCTTGCTGGATAAAGATGAGAAAATTCTAATGGAATGCACTACAACACGATTTGGCCATTCAGAATTTTTTCAAGGGGCCATATCGCGTTGTTAGTGAGTTCACCAAAATCATTAAAAATGATAGTGCCCTTTCTTCATCACACGCTTTACTAGATCTGATCGATGCCCCAAAAAATTCCTTCTAGTTTGCTTTAAGCGCAACTACAGGAGCGTGCATTGATAACGAGCAAGGATAGCTTTTTGTGGGTCATCAGACCGAGATCTATTTTGGGAGAACCCATCAACGAGGCTGGGTTGTGTCATGGGTTCCCCAACCATCAATGCTCGCTCATAGAGCAATAGCATTGCTAGATTTGAAGGTGAGGAACGGGGACAACTATTGCACTTAGAGTATGTGTTGTTTTGTTACCCTACATTTAAAACTCTTATAAAAACCAATGAGAAAGTAATTTGGGGCATGGCTAGACCAGTGGAATAAGTGTTCCATATCTGTCGATGTAAAGACTTACCAAAGTATAGTTGATGGTTCTCAAAATATCCTGGATATTTTGATGGTTCTCAAAATATCCATCACGTTAGTGAGCTGTACGGAGGAAGAGATGATGGCATACCAAACGACGCAACGTTTGTGGCTAAATATAACTACAACGCAGTGCCAATGAGACCCGTACCAGGCTTCACCGTTACCCTTAGCCTTACCCATTCCACTTGTTCATACTTCCCTTGTCCTTATCTCTTAAATAGCACTACAAATGATAGGCTTATCATTTGAAGAGATTTAGATGGCAAGGGTAGTAGGCCAAGAATTTGCAGCATGCCTACTTGTGCCTGCAATTATTCCAACACCAGCTACTTCCATAGATAAACATCTTAAAGCGCAAAGTAAAGGTTCCATACAAGTGGCTAAGCGGTTAGCTAGTGCACTATAGAGCAGCAAAGGCTAGCCATGAACAAAGGGCTAGGCTTGAAAGCGGCATCTCCTCCTTGTTCTCTTTCTACATTGGCCAGCATATAAAAACAAGTGCTAGGCAACATCTAGGCAAATAAAGTGTCAGGCAGCCACACCGAGAGGAGCAGAGAGGAAGTGGGCATAGTCATGGGTATGTCTACATGTGGCAGATGGTAAAGAATGCTCAAGACATCAAGATGATGATCAGTTGTTGTGGCATGGGTAGCAGAGAGGGAATTGGGGAAAGAACACAACAACAATAATAGCCAAGTTGGCCGCCAGCCCAGCCATGAAAGTCATGAGCTTGCCGGATAAAGATGAGAAAGTTATAAAATGAAATGCACTACAACGCGATTCGGCCATTCAGAGAATTTTCAAGGGGCCATATCGTGTTGTAGTGAGTTCACCAAAATCATCAAAAATGACAATGCCCTTCCTTTATCACACGCTTTACTAGATCTGCTTGATGCCCCAAACAATTCCTTCTGGTTCGCTTGAAGCACAACAGCAGGAGCCTACATCATTGATAACGAGTGAGCATAACTTTTTGTGGGTCATCACACCTAGATCTGTTTTGGGAGAAAGCTCACTCTCTGACATTTTGCCAGATTGGTTCCATGAGAGAACTCATCAACAAGGCCGGGTTGTGTCATGGGCGCCCCAACCATCAGTTCTGGCTCATAGAGCAATAGCATTGCTAGATTTGAAGGTGACCAACAAGTAAGTATCTATGGATGTTCTAGGAATGAGAACAACTATTGCGCTTAGAGTATGTGCTGTTTTGTTACCCTACATCTAAAACTCTTATTAAAACCAATGAGAAAGTAACTTGGGGCATGGCTAGACCAGTGGAATAAGTGTTCCACATCTGTCGATGTGAAGACTTACCTAAACATAGTTGATGGTTCTCAAAATATCCATCACATCAGTCAAATGTACGGAGGAAGAGATTATGGCATGCCAAATGATGCAATGTTTATGGCTAAATATCACTACAACGCGATATGAAGACAATGAAAACACTCAAACCGAAACATCGTCGTGTTGTACTACATTTATAGTCAAAGAACCTACAACTGGCCAAAAAGGCTCAAACAAAAAGTAAGTAAAACATTTTGGATTAAATTCACTACAACGCGATGGGAAGAGTTCCAACACATTGGCCCCCCCATATCGCGTTGTATGGAATTCGTGTTAAAGGAAACTCAAACACATAAAATCGGCTCAAAGGACCAATAAGGACAAATTTTGAACAAAACTCACTATAACGCGATGAGGGGACTTCTCAACACACTAAATCCCCCATATCGCGTTGTAGTGCATTCACAATCAAAGGAACTCTAATACACAAAATCATCTCAGACCAATTTTTCACAAAAACTCACTATAACACAATAAAAGGACTTCCAACACACTGAATCCCCCATATCACATTGTATTACATTCACAATCAAAGGAGGCTCAAGTGATGAACAAAGAAACCATGTTCCATAAAATTCACTACAACTCTATAAGAGGAATGCATAAGTCGAATGTCAGAGCTTTGAGTTATTTTGTCCTCTTGTTTCATGTTAGACCTCCGGTGCGAGGCACCACGCAATTTTTTCCTTTTGATGCAGAGGAGATTAATGTTTTGTCCAATGTTTTGAGGGAGGTCAATGATAGAATTATCATAACCTTTCTAAGGTTTGCTATGTTCTTTTCATCATCGTGATTGTAAAGTGGGTTTCTTGTCCAAAGTAGCTAATATCATGTAATCTTGTGTAGCTTGGTTGTATCAAATCTCCTATTCGATGTTCAAAATCATGTATATATTACAGATTCTCGGTTCTTACTACATAACATACTTCATTGGTTAATGTATGTCCATGGTTTAGCTCGACAAATTTTGATGTAGCTCAAATAATCCTAATGGCATACAATGAAGAGTAAGTGACATGCAATCTCATTTATAGTCTTAGTATTGTGACCTATATTTACTATATATTTTTTATGTTACTTCTGATACTCCTAATTGCATATTGTAGTTCACACTGGAGTTTGATCCTTTACGATATGGAATCCAAGACTTGTTACTTGGCCAATTCAAGTGAAGAATTCCATGGCAGCGTGAGACAGTAAGTCCATACATTCAGTATTTGTATATCATTAAAACGAGTTGGAGAGAGAGAGAGAGAGAGAGAGAGAGAGAGAGAGAGAGAGAGAGAGAGAGAGAGAGAGAGAGAGAGAGAAGGAGAAGTAGTTACAGAACTTTCAGTATTGACAACAGTATTGTTTTGTGCAGATCGGTTAGAAAGCCAATAATTGCTCTCGAGGCCATAATCCAGGACACACTACTAGAACACACAAGGACTGTGAGATGCAGAGTCCCACAGCAATGAGATGGCCATAGTTGTGGTTGGAGGGTGTGCTACAATGCAAAGTTGCTGCTACATTTAGTTCTCTCGTTACCCATAGAAAATGTAGGCATGCTCCTTTTTTTAATGATATGTTACTTTCCTTCCTCGTTCTTTGATGGCACAGGTCTATTTTTTTACCTTTTTGTAGAATCCACGATTATTAGAATACTCCGATGTGGATTTAGGGCTGTTCAGGGAAGAGTCCATTGAGCATATTGTTGTCAACATTCATAGCATGCCACCTAATATCCCTGTTACATTTGTGCCCCCTCCACCATGGCCACTATTAAGACCACCGCCATGGTAGTACCCCTGAACACAAGTCAACAGGTTTGTTGTCGAGCTTCCAGAATTTGATGAATCTGAAGATGTCAATTTGGAAGCTTCAACCTTGCAAAACGACAGGAAGCTTTAGTTCCAGAAGAGCAACCACCCCAAGAGCATCCGGAAGAGTAACTACCCCAAGAGCGTCCCGAAGAGAAACCAACCCAATAGCGTCCCGAAGAGCAAGCACCCTCTCAACGACAAGCCTCACCGCCCCAACAACAAGAATCATCCCACACACAATAGCACGCTTTGTATGTAAAAATGAGAACATGCTATCAATGTTTTAAACATCCAATAAGAAAATGTAGAATATTTGTATTAGTTTCTATTGCTCTAAGAAATACAAAGTGTTGTCATGATTGATGTAACTATATGCTGTCAAAAATACGTGTCTCCATTTATCTCTATGTGATGGTTGTTTCCACCACAAAAGCTTGCTTCCCTGTGATGTCTTTACATTGAATGGTCCTTTCTTTTCTCCTTGGTACCTATTTCCAAAAATCAAAGTAATGTATATAAGTAATAATGATTATGGCGTAGTTTTGGAATGAATACTTTTTCGAGGTTGGATTGAATAACATACCTTATGGCAGTTGCACTTGAACACATAATCATCAGGCACTTGTAGGTCATCCTCATTTGCCAAGTCTGTTCTCACTTGACACAGTGAGATTTTTTACCTTATATTGAGTATTGCCAAGAGCTCATGTTCAAACCATACCTTTAATAACATCAATGGATTTTCAATGTCATCCTCCAAGTCCTGATCAATTGCTACAAGTTTTTCATTGACATAATGCCATCTCATATAATGAAAGGCCAAAATAAAATTCTGGGAGCCAATCATATATTTACAGATAATAGATTTCCTATGGATTTTGCAGGTAACCCCATTTAATTCTTTCACATCCCAATTTTGACCTAAGAAATCCAAACATTTCTTTGATTTACAAATAAACACTGACAATGTTTTTTTGACCTCCTCATCATAAAAGAAGTCGACAAAAACATGCAATGGCATAAAGACAATGATTTTCACCTAATGATTTGCTACATTTGGTCTTATACACCTTTGCACATCTTGGTGTATCTTTAATCTAAAGCACTCACTTGTTTCTGCTGTTGGTATGGGCCATTCTGGACTATCGAATGAAGGCAGTGGTAATGCTTTCAAAGATCCATAACCTGTAACACTATGAGGTGCCGTGTAAAATTCATTATAAAAGAAAACTCCTCTCTCTTCCAACAAAGACCTCCTGGGATGTTTCTTTGTATAGCTGCTCACCAATAGATGCATCAAAAACATCGAAGATTCCCATAATACTATCTATAGGTTGCCAAGTTAACCAAGTTTGAAGGATATATATCTATACAGACGAATACAAGAGAAGCATAAGTATAGAAATGAAACACATTACATAAACATAATGTAAAAACATTTACTTACAGTTTGGTCTATGGAGTGGGACTCCATCAGGCAAACATTGCAAACGCAGTACTAAGTGCATGTAGGCATGTTGTATACGGACTTCCTTAATGCTCCTACCTGTGTTAGAGAGTTTGAAGTCTCTTGAACTCTGCCTTTGTAAGTGTCGATGAACTCATTCTTTATTTTTTTTCGCTTCCTAGTCTGCAACATAATCCAACTACCAATAGAGATTATGGTAGGAATCCACCTTTGACTATCCATATCAAAAGTATTGTATACTATAATAGCTCTAGTAGAGGAGCAAGGACGCCTAGGATGTCTTGTTTCCATGGAAGCAAATAGAAAATAAAAGCAGATGTAAGAAGATGAGATGGCAGAAGAGATAACCTTGAAAACGTGTGAAATTTTTAGAGGGAAATCCATTCATTAAATGACGTAGGAACTTCGAAGAGAACATTTCAAATTTTTAGAGGAAAAAAGCACTTTTATTAAATGAGCTGAACGAGGGAAATTTATATTAAAGAAATGACATTATAAAGTATGGTCAAATGCATTTCGTATCTCTTTAATAACAATATATTCATATAAATAATATATGAAAAATGTCTAATTATCAAAAGTTTGGTTACGGTGGCTCTCTTCCTATTGGTCAAAAGCCTTTTTTCTCTCTCTAGAGAAAAAAGGCCCAAAGTTGAGTCCAAAATTTGCCTAATGGGAACGCCAGTTCTCTTTCAGAAAAAGAAAGATGGAATGCTAAGACTCTCTGTGGATTACAGAGGTCTCAATCGGCTAAAAGTTAAGAATAAGTATCCTATCCCCATAATTGATGAGCTTCTGGATAGGCTAAGTGGAGCCCAGATCTTCACAAAGATAGATCTCAAATCAGGGTATTACTAGATCAGGATTAAGCAAGATATCCCAAAAAGAGCCATCAATACTCGATATGGGCACTATGAATTTAGAGTCATGCCGTTTGGATTGACAAATGCCCCAGCTACATTCAATCGCCTAATGCAAGACATTCTCAGAGAATACTTGGATGATTTTGTTCTTTTTTTCTTTGATGATATTTTGATTTACTCAAAGAATGCAGCTGACCCCATGAAGTTCACGTCCGAAAAGTTCTTGAGATTCTAAGGAAGCACCAACTCTTTGCAAAAAAGAGCAAATGCACTTTCTCTATCGACCATGTTGAATACTTTGGTTTTGTGGTATCCAAATATTGAATTTCTCTAGATTCCTCAAAAGTCCAAGCAGTCATAGATTGGCCTGAACCAAAGACAGTGAAAGAAGTTAGAGGATTCTTGGGATTAACTGGTTGGTATAGAATTTTTATACCTAAGTATGCTCTCATAGCTTCCCCCTGACTAATCTTCTCAAGAAGAATATCCCGTTCCAATGGTGTGTCAGATGTTAGAGCGCTTTTGATAAGCTGAAGACCGCCTTGGTAACCAATCCTATTCTGAAGTTGCCAGATTTCTCTCTACCCTTTGAGGTAGTAAATTGATGCCAGTGGTTTTGCCCTATGAGGTGCACTCATGCAGGAAGGTCATGCAGTGGCCCATGAATCCCGAAAACTCAAAATGCATGAGAGAAATTATGCTATCCATGACCTGGAGCTGCTTTTAGTAGTATATGCCCTAAAGTTGTGGAGACATTACCTACTAGGTCAAATATTCACTTTGATGACAAATCATTAGAGTTTAAAGTGAATCTTCACTCAGAAAGGATCTCAACATGTGCCAAAGAAGGTGGATGTAGACCCTACAGGAATTTGATTTTGAAATCAAGTACCGCCCAGGCAAAGAAAATGTGGTAGCAAATGCCCTCAGCAGAAAAGCCTCCTTGCTTGCAATCACAGTGGTGTCAAATCCATTGATTAATGAAGCAAGAGAGAAGATCATGCAGGATAGATTCTTTGGCCCTATTGCTACCCTACTTATGCAGGAAAGCAAAACTCCTTAAGAGTTGAACCGAGTTCAAGGGTACAGCCTGGATGATGGAATTATGTATTACAATAGCAGGCTATGTATTCCCAATGATGAGGGAACTAAGGATCAAATTCTGAATAAAGCCCATGACAGCCTTATTTGCAGGACATCTAGGTTTCATCAAGACCTACATGTGTGTAAATAAAAGCTTCTTTTGGCCTGGACTAAAAAAGTATGTACTTAATCATGTACATCAATGCCTGATTTGTCAGAAAGTCAAAGCAAAGAGAGTAAAAATGCCTGGGAAGTTACATCCATTAGACATCCTCCAGATGAAGTGGGAATGTATCAATGTGGATTTTATTACTGGACTACCTTCAATGCAATCAGGTTACAACTCCATCTTCATGGTAGTTGATAGACTAACCAAAGTTGCCCATCTGATTCTAGTAGAAGAAACCTACACTGCAATGGATGTGGCCAGAGTGTTCCTCAAGGAAATCTTCAGATTGCATGGCCTACCCAGGAGAATAGTAAGTGATCGAGATCCCAAGTTCACGTCAAGATTCTGGACTGCATTTTTCGAGGTAGTAGGAACTTTCTTGGATCTCAGCACAGCTTACCACCCCGAGACCGATGGTCAAACAAAAAGGGTGAACCAAGTAATCGAAGATATACTTTGGTCGTGCTGTGGTGGCAGGGAACCCAAGTAGTGGCTAAGCTATCTGCACCTAGTTAAGTTCACCTACAATACCTCTTATCACAAAAGCATCGGGATAAGCCCTTTTAAAGCTCTATATGGACAAGACTGCCTAACGCCATTAACTTGATCTGTCGACCCATTGATTAGGATTGATATGTCCAAACAGATGCTTGACGATATGGAGCAGCAGATGCAGTCAATCCGTAAAGATATAAAAGCTGTCCATGATTGACAGAAGCAATATGCAGATAAGAAGAGGTCAGACAAAAAAATCAAAGAAGCAGATATGGTCTTCATTCAAGTACACCCCAAAAGAAGTTCTTTATCTCTTGTTGGGAAGTACAAGAAGTTATCCCCCAGATATACTGTGGGCCATATCTGATTACAAAGAAAGTAGGTGACTTAGCCTATGAACTTCTTCTGCCTCCTCATCTCAAAGTACATAATGTATTTCATGTCAGCCTTCTTAAGAAGTGCTTAATGATGAACTCTCAACTTCTTCAACCCAAGGGCTGATGGAACTCCAACTTGAAGAAATCCTTGATGTTCGAGAGAAGGTTCTCACGAATAGAACTCTAAGAGAATTATAAGTCAAATGGAACTTCTATCCTTTTAAAGATGCCAACTGGGAGAAGGAAGCCGAACTAATGTGGGATTACACCCAATTTGTGAGATGAAGACATCTCGCATTTTTCAAGTGGGAGAGAATGTAAGATTCCTCCCCAGCCCCTCAAGATGTCCAGTTTCTTCCCTTGTAATCAATCCCCTTTTCAGAATAATAAAAGATATTGTTTCTACCTGTTTTGGCCTAGAGAGAGAGAAAATATTCTAGAGAGAGGTAACACAATTTTTAGATATCTTTGGATGGAAAAATATCTTTTCTTATTAAAATAAATTTCCCCAAAACTTCTAGAAGTTTAAAAAGAATTTCCTAAGGTGCATTAGAACTAAACTATAATCTGCTCAAAAGACCTTAGCCTAAGGATCTAGATTTTTTGAAAATTTTGGATTAAGGTTCTAAGGGACCAATAAGATTAATCCAAATGTAGGGAAGAGATAAATTAAAGAAATAAAGAAAAACCCCCCAAAAATGAGTAAATACTCACATAAGATGAAGAGTGGACTAACGACCAAAGGAAACATTAAAAAAATGAATTCGCATGTATGGATTTGATGAAATATGCAATAGATGTTAGGCCAAGCTCAACCTTATTTCACACCTCAGAGTGGGGATTCCCCCTCATGAAGGAGGTGACTTTTTTCTCATCATTACTCTCCATTTTAAATCAGTAAAAAGAGATATTTCATCTCTCCTCTCTCCTATTTCAAGTCTAGTTCCAAAAAGTAAGCTGAACTGACCAAAAAATGGTCAAAAATTGACTAAACTGATCTAAAAAATTCTAGAATGAGTTTGCTTGGTTTGAGGCTCACTTTTTCCTATAAATAGAAGCCTCCCCCTTTGTAAAAGCTTAATAGTATTTATGCACTGTTACTCTACTCCTTCCCTGAGTCAAATACATTGAATTCACTTGATAATTCAATAGTTTTGGACTAGATCCTCTCCAAAAGAATTGGTGGCCACTCTTGATTCAAACAAGAGTAGAACCCTCAATCCCTCAAGCCAAAGGAAAGCTCACAAAACTCCATGTAAGCTGAAAATTCTACTTTTTAATTTCTAATCTATGGTTTTCTAATTTCTTTGCTTTTTTTTAGTCGATTAAAGTGAATCTTGATGTTATTTGCCTTGATGAAAACGCTACCCCCTTCTCTTCCTTAAGAATTTAGCCTTTACTTATCCTAAAATGAGTAACAAAAAAATTGATTTAAACTTTTCATACTGTTTACTCTTTAGAAAGTGAAAATTGAGTAGAATAGGGTACTTTACTCCAAATTGGGATTACCTTTAAATTGATATTAGAATGTAAAATTTGAGAAATGGTTAGCCATACAAAGGAGGTTATGGCAAAATTTTCTTACATTTTGTGGAAAATAAAGTTTATCTTTATGTTATTCTAAAAGAGTGATTCCTACCGTTTGTGCATTCTAAAAGAAATATTTTTATTTACTCCATGTACATATTCACCTATGAATATGCATGGATATCATTGATATTAATTATTGAAATTAATTTCTATGCATGGAAAGATGCATACTAGAAATTTTTTATTATAAAAGTGTTATTTTCATTAGATTTAATTTCTATGCATAGAAAAATGCATACTGGAAATTTTTTTATAAAAGTGTTATTTCCATTGAATTTAAATTCTATGCATAAAAAGATGCATATTAGAATTTTTTATTATTATAAAAGTGTTGTTTCCATTGAATTTAAATTCTATGCATGGAAAGATGCATAATAGATTTTTTTTATTATAAAAGTGTTCTTTTCATTTATTTTAATTTCTATGCATGGAAAGATGCATAATAGAAATTTTTTTATTATAAAAGTGTTATTTACATTGATTTTAATTTCTATGCATCGAAAGATGCATAATAGAAATTTTTCTATTATAAAAGTGTTATTTTCATTGATTTTAATTTCTATGCATTGAAAGATGCATAATAGAAATTTTTTTATTATTAAAGTGTTATTTTCATTGATTTCAATTTCTATGCGTGGAAAGATGCATGATAGAAATTTTTTTATTATAAAAGTGTTATTTTCATTGAATTCAATTTCTATGCATGGAAAGATGCATAATAGATTTTTTTTAAATTATAAAAGTGTTATTTTGATTGATTTTAATTTCTATGCATGGAAAGATGCATAATAGAAATTTGTTTATTATAAAAGTGTTATTTTCATTGATTTTAATGCATAATGAAAATTTTTATTATAAAAGTGTTATTTTCATTAAATTTAATTTCTATGCATAAAAAGATGCATAAAGAATTTTTTTTTTAAAAAGAGTTATTCCTATTAAATTGGATTTTATGCATAAATAGATGCATAAAGAATGTTTATATCAAAATTAGATTCTCTTTAATTCTATGTTTAATTTCTATGAGTATTTGATAAGTGAATATGTAAATACTCCGAGAGAGGAATTTCTATCGTTTCATATTCACTCAGATCGTAAATACTCTGAGAGAGGAATTTCTATCGTTTCATATTCACTCCGATCGTAAATACTCTGAGAGAGGAATTTGTATCGTTTCATATTCACTCAGATTGTAAAGAGAAAATCTAGGAAATCTATCGAAGTCGCAATATTTAGATAAATGATTAATTTATTCCTCATCAAAATTCGTGATTAATTTAGAAATCAATTAAATGAATATTCAATAAATAAAATTTAGTAAAATAGTAACTGAAATATCACCCCCTTTTTTAGAAAGATAGTTCAAGAACAACCTTATCAGACTCGAACCCAGAATCAGACTATGACCAAGACCAAACTCTTTCGTCAGTTTTGAGGAAAGAAGATGTGACCAGTTCAGTAAAATACACTCCAATCTCCCGCCAAACCTAAAACTAAGTTTAAGACCCTTTGAATTGATATGTGGCTCAAGTTACAGAATTCGAGAAATTCTGTTATTGGAATTCAAAATTATGATAAGAAGTTTTAGGGATACTAATTTAAGATATACTCATTGTATTCAAAAGAAATTCAAACTGAAAACTTGCATAGAAACCCTATTTTCTTAAAGGGCTATCTTTTGCCAGAATGCTAGAGGGAGCATTTAGTATATGTGTTTTTCTAAGGGAAGCTCGGTTGCAATAGCTGGCGGTGGGGAGTGTTCAAAGGACAGCTCACGCGGCAAAGCCTGCCCAGGTCTTGACTAGCCTCGGTAGTACGGTTAAAATGGTGTGCTTCCAGTACGATGGATGAGGGCCGACGAAGCGGTCCCTAAGTGAAGTACCAGGACACCCAAGGAGGATCCAGGAGGGTTCTGACCAGAGGGTTCTGACCAGGCGATGCACGGGCTCGCAGTGCCGAGGATACCCATGCGTATGTCATGGAAGATATTGTATGATGGACGAATCATTATTGTACTCTGTTTACTGAATCTCGTTTGTTGACCAACTCATCTCAACGGAGAGTCCAAAGTGATACTTTTTTTTTTTAAGAATCAAGGATTAGATAGAAATTTTGAGTTATGACATCTGTAATCAATAACTATTTGCAAATGGATTGTTTTATAAGTTAAAGTTTAAAGAGGAGTGTGTGCGTATCTATATTCGAAAGCAAAAGTTAAGAAAGGCATTCAATTATGGGTGGGTGATTAATTGTCTGGTTCTACCGATTCCAGTGGTTGTGCGTGTTGAAAAATACAAGTGAATAGGGTGTGTGTGGGAACAAGCCCTTGGTTAGAGGCTGTAAAAGAGGAGATGTAATTGTGAAAGAACCTGTGAAAAGGTTAGAAGAATCTACTGGGAGAGAATAATGGGTAGCATGAGGGAATTTAGGAGTGTGGAGATATTCTGGGAGATATTCAGGGAAAAGAGAAGAGGTGGAGAGAATCAGGCAAAAGGTAGAGATATTCTGGGAGTGAATCATGGAGAAATCAATGGGATTTGATGCTTGATGTAAACTCTATAAATTGAGGCATAGCCCTAATGAGAATTTGCTGGTTTTTGAGTATCCATGCCTACATTAATCTATCTGCTAATTATTCACTAATTACGTGTTAATCATTTGCTAATCACTTTCTTAATCATGTTGATTCTAGTGTTTGATCCACCATAGCTCATCATTTTGCTCAAATTTCAACATGGTATCAGAGCCATGCCTAGAATCAACCAGATTTATGAGCCCATTAGTGAATTAATTAGGATTAGTAAAAAAATTAGCAAAAAATCAAATTTTTAGTGAGTTTTCACTTCTCCCCTTCACCCCCAGCCAGTGGAGGATCTCTAGCACCTTGCACATATAGAATTATGGCAAAAGCTTCTAACACAAGCTAGCTAACCCATAGGAGCTCCAGCCCATCGAATCAGAAGCGCAAACCGCCCACGGAAGCTCTCGATTTTCGCTGATTAAAAAGCTATGTTTTTTTGAGATGATTTGGTGATTTCTACTTACACAGATCAAAGGTCTCTAATTCCTCTTAGCCCAAGAGGTAATCAAGCATGCTCTACAAGCTGGTTAAGACAGAAATCAATTTCATCAAGTCTACAGAGAGATCCAAGCTCTTCATCAAATCTGCAGGTGACTGTGGTAAAACAGAGATTAAGCTTTCATTATTTGGTCAAATCTTGTGTTTCTTGGCTTAATCCTCTACTAGACTCATTACTATTGATGCCTTTGAAAGCATTTGAGCTCATTTGAAGTGGAAGGCACCAGATCTGGGCTCCCCGCATACTCTGTTTTCTGCACACAAAATAGAGCATTAATTTGCTAATCAGTGATTATTCAGTGCTAATCACTGTACTTTGGTGTAATTGAGGGTTCAAATTAACCATTAGGTATCTGATACAGATCCCTATAACTTCAGATTTCAAATCGGAGTTGGTTTGATACTCCAACCATCCCGTACAAATTGGTTACCCTTGATTTAATGTAATTTCTGGTAAAATTGTGCTGATAAAATTGTGAAAATTATCATTTTGCATTTAACCCTTGGTTAATGCCTGTAAATCTCACTCAAAATCAAGATTATTCACAGCCAGAGTTGCATTTGGAATGTGCATGAGAATGGATGCTATACGCATTATGTATTGGGCACATTGCATCAATGTAAAAATGGGAACAGACATTTCCCTTGTCCAGATTAAGGCAAGAGGTAAGACCTCCCACATAAATTTGGGTTTGCATTGCATAATGATACAAGATAAACATAAAAATCCCAAAGGAACTGTCAGCAAAACATTGAAACATGTTGCTCACATGGAGCAAAATGACCTGACGGACGAGCTCATGGCCCCAGCCATGAAAGAAGAAGAATATCTCTTCCCAAGAAGAGGATCCACACCGAGAAGAAGATCTGAAGGAAGACATGGACACGAGAAGAGAAGCTACCACAAGAAGAGAAGCTGCCCCAAGAAGACTGAAAGAAGAGACGGACGCGTGGAGAGAAGCTGCCACGACAAGAAGACTGAAGACAAGAGAAGATGTGAGGCTCCAAAGAGTGAGGAGCCATGTGAAAATCTCTGAGAGAGAGAGAGAGAGAGGCCCACAACCCAATGTAGCCTGCCCCAATAAAGTAAAACCACCTCTGAGCCACCGATGATGTAGGCCACGTGGTAGATGTATGTGTGAGCACTTTAGTCAAGGTCGCGGGCACTTATAGTAGCCTTGGACACATAGAGAGAGAGTGTGTCAAGGACTATGGAGTTTAGGGACTTGAGGCACTGGTCGCAGACTGTCAAGTAATAAAGAAAGTTGATACAAGGTCCAGGTGTGCTGAGATAACTTGAGGGGAGGAGTAGACACTGGTCGCGGACTACCAAGTAAGGGGAGGCAAACTTGGTATAGGGTCTAGGTGTACTAGGATTATTCACTTGAGGGGAGGTGTTGAAAAATACAAGTGAATAGGGTGTGTGTGGGAACAAGCCCTTGGTTAGAGGCTATAAAAGAGGAGATGTAATTGTGAAAGAACCTGTGAAAAGGTTAGAAGAATCTACTGGGAGAGAATAATGGGTAGCATGAGGGAATTTAGGAGTGTGGAGATATTCTGGGAGATATTCAGGGAAAAGAGAAGAGGTGGAGAGAATCAGGCAAAAGGTGGAGATATTCTGGGAGTGAATCATGGAGAAATCAATGGGATTTGATGCTTGATGTAAACTCTATAAATTGAGGCATAGCCCTAATGAGAATTTGCTAGTTTTTGAGTATCCATGCCTACATTAATCTATCTGCTAATTATTCACTAATTACGTGTTAATCATTTGTTAATCACTTTCTTAATCATGTTGATTCTAGTGTTTGATCCACCATAGCTCATCATTTTGCTCAAATTTCAACAGTGCGGTGGCTAACCCATGGGTCGGCTGGAATCAATAGAGTTTTAATAATGAAATTGAATAATAGGAATATGCTTAGAGCTCAAATAGTTAAATAATAACCTGAAGACTTCTCAAATGAAAAGATCAACGGCTATGCCTGATTCAGTTAGGAAAAAAGTATTGATTTCTTCAAATTAAGTCTATAATAGTTTTCTTTCTATCTAGTTTAATTAGGTGAAGGTTAGCTTAGTCTCTTGACCGCGTTAGAAAATTCATTAAGGAAGTCAAAAAGGTGGAATCGTCCCTGTTTTCTCAGTTTCAGTTTCGGAATGACCACCAAATTAGTCTCGTGTCTAGACATTGAAGGGCGAGGCCCCGAGTGGGAAACCCTACCCCACCCGCACATGAAGAAGATACTTCTACTGCTAGCAATCGGGAATCTGGTGTGCGGAGGGGACAGTGGGATCTCACAACCACGGCAAATCAAGTCAAACAAATTGCTGAGGAAGCGGTACCTCAAAAACCAAAATCTACACCCACCGTGTTCAAATTGTTTACACAAAGCCCAACATACAAGAGTACATACAAATGGGTACCCAAGATTCACCCAAAAGGTCAACCTGAGAAGAAGGAACCAATGAATAATGAACATTTTCATAAGAGAACCCGGTTCAGAAGTCAACCACCATCGACACCACCTACAAAGTGGCAGAAGGTCAAGAACTTGCAGAAGCTTCATGACTGCTGTCAATAGTGGATCTGAAAGAACCTACTCTGCGAACAGAAGGCTACTATCAAGGCAATACAACAATATGGTTACCTAAAAGAAAATCGATGACAGATGCCACAACAGGTTGGGATCAATATACAAAAGAAGGTAAGAGCTTTCAGCATCAACTCCCCAAAAGGACAAAACCCCCACCTGCACTTGTGTGGAGAAGAAAGCAAATTCAACAACCTTAGTTGAGAATGACTCAAGAAACAACAATACCCATAGTAAATAAAGAATGGAACGATATGTGTGAAGAAAAAAACAAGTGTGTCCCCAGTATAAGCAATACACAACCAGACACCGCAACAAAAATATTTAATTGGGTGGAAGGAACACTAAAAATCTCCTAATTAGAATTAGAAAAATTTCATCAAACAAGAAAACCTTTGGTTTCCATGGTAAAAATCAATGTATCATCATGTGCATGAGGGTGTGTTTGAGTACAAAAATTTGATTTTATAAACTTCACATGAAACAGGAGAAAAATGTTTCACGACGTGAAGTATCCAAAATGTTTCACGACGTGAAGTATCCAGAATGTTTCACGACGTGAAGTACCCAGAATGTTTCACGACGTGAACTATTTTTTATGTTTCACGTGGTGAAGAACCCCAAACTGTTTCACGACGTGAACCATTTTAGTGTTTCACGTCGTGAAAAAGTACAAGAAGTTCACATCGTGAAACGGTAGAAATGCGGAGCCAATCACAAACTGACACGTGGATTGATCATTTAACATAGCCACCCTGTCTGAGGGCTATGCTATAAAAGCGATTGTTCTCTTAATTTCATCATTTTCACTTGTGATTACATGCTCTCTTTCATTGATTCCTTGCGCGCTTTTGACTCTCAACATTGCCTTCACACCTTCTCAAGGTGGGAGCTATACCCTCCTTTTCATTCCTTTTTTTAATCCTTTGTTTTTGTTGTTTCTTTTGAATGAATAAAGTTTTGGGGCGAGTGTTTAAAGTATATCTCTTTTGATTGCCGATTCATGGACTGACAAATAATTGAAAACAAAGAATGCAAATCCGCCTTCTAAAAAATAACTGCATGAAAACATAAAGTATAGAAAACAAATAAAAACAAGATGCATTGTCACACAAAAATGTAAAAATATGTAACTTCACGGGGGGAACTTCACGTCCCCAAGTCTGCAACTTCACATGGAGACCTTCACGGGAGAAGTTCCCAAGGGAACTTCACGAGAGAACTTCACGAGGGAACTTCACGAAAGAACTTCACGGGAGACCTTCACGGGAGAACTTCACGAGAGAACTTCACGGGGAAACTTCACGAGAGACCTTCACGGGAGAACTTCACGAGAGAAATTCACGAGGGAACTTCATGGGGGAACTTCATGGGAGAACTTCACGAGAGAACTTCATGGGGGGACATCATGGGAGACCTTCATGGGAGAACTTCACAGGAGAATTTCACGAAAGAACTTCACGAGAGAACTTCATGGGGGAACTTCATGGGAGACCTTCACGGGGCACCTTCACGAGGGAACTTCAAGGGAGACCTTCACAGGAGACCTTCATAGGAGAATTTCACAAGAGAACCTCACAGGAGAACTTCACAGGGGAACTTCACAGGAGAATTTCACGGGGGAACTTCACGGGAGAACTTTATGGGAGACATTCATGGGGGAACTACACGTCCCCAAGTCTGCAACTTCATGAGGGAACTTCACGGGAGAACTTCATGAGAGGAAACTTCATGGGAGACCTTCACGGGAGAACTTCACGGGACACTTTCACACGAGAGAACTTCACGTCAGTGAGTCTGCAGCTTCATGGAAACTTTTCACATTTTACTATATGGGAAGGCCATCACGAATCTTTCACTAACATACTAACACGGGGGGGCTTCCACCAGTCATTCGACTAACAATATATGCTTGTACAGATGTCTATGTCAGAATCTAAGTCACAGGAGCAACCACCTCCAACACAAGCCAGCAGTGCCACAGAGTCCCAGAGTGCCAGCAAGCTGAGGAGCAACTTCTTGGACCCTTATGCCCAGTCCTTCCAGGGAAAACTCATCAGAAGATAGGTCATTACACCACATGGGAAAATCACTCTACAGTGCCATAGTAAAGAATGCCTCCATCTATTGGAAGATGCAAAAGTAAAAGATAAGTTGGAAAAATTTGGCCTTGGTAGAATGGCTACAGTGTTACCCAGAGGGGTCAACACAGATCTCTTTGCAAAATATCTCTGTACATATAATAAGTAGACCAAGCGAGAGAAAGTTACAAAGGCAGATGGTACCACAGAAGAACTACTCATAACAGAAGACCTTATCAGAGAAGCCTTATAGCTCCGCATGGCAGTGAGGGCCCACAGACACACAATAGATACAATGCCCATCAAGAAGATGCTCAAGAGAGATTCTTATAACTCCAATGGGACAGAGTAAGAGAACATCAAGGATGAAGCCATGGAGAAAGCTTGCAAGGCAATGTCTTTGATGATGCAAATCAAACCAATTGACATATATAACAGGGTCAGCATTAACAAAATTGCCAAAACACATGAAGAAAAGGAGGACAATTGGGCCTTTTTTATGCACAAAGAAATGGAAGATTATCTCAAGGCACATCAATCCAAAGTCAGCAACCCATACCTGATAACACAAATACTTAACCATGTGGCACAATGGCCTATAAAAGATGAACTAGAGGAAAACCTGTCATTAGCCCTAATCTCCCCAGTCAACCCACCAAAGCTACTGGAAGGACGGATGAAGGACAAGCACTGTTAATGGACAGAGAACAGCTCATAAAGTCAATCAAGAAAGATTGAAAGAAGAAGACTGACAGAAGAATGAGAGGACTACTAGTGGATGTCACCACCACAGAATCTCAACAATTGGTAGCCGTTGTGGCATCAGAGATCAAGACATACCAAGAGGCTCTCCAAGAAAAACTACAAAGCCCTACTATGCAAGAACAACACCAGTAGCTCTCTCCTCCACAACGAGCCCTACGCAGCAAATATTCAAAGACCTCTCCCTGCTAAAGGATTCACAACTAGCGGGAGATGCACACAGAGGAAGCTGGAGAACAAACATTGAAAGATCATACTTTGGAAAGACCAGTACACAAGGAGGCATCAGTTGCACAGCAAAATTTAGTAATGCCAGCAGAATCTAGTAAGATGCCACACTCCCCAGAAATGTCCATGCCAAGCAAACAAAGAAGATTGGATGAAGACCAGCCACTGACGCATCTTGGTTCACTCAAGGAGATGGATACTCAACAATTCCTCCAAGATACCTTGGAAGGTCTCAACACACTCCTCAATGATCCCTATACAAAAATAAGTGAGGCCACTAGTACCAACTGGGAACAGGAACAGAAGGTATGGCGTTACCATTTGTTGACAATACACATGTTGCACGACAGGAATGCCAGCCTATGGAATCAGCTACTACAAGAGGCCAATGCCCAAACACAAAGTGTGAAAGATACCTTGGTGGCAACAGAAGAAACTCATAAAGAAGTAATCATAAGGAGTACACAAGCTGCAGAATAACAAGAAACAAGATACAGTGCATTAGAGAGCAACAACTTGGTTTTGAGTCAAACCGTTGTACAAAAAATAAATGAGAACACTGACTTAAATGCAAGGCTGGAGCAAGCAAAGGAGCAAATACAAAGGAAGGTAGCTCACACAAAAGGCCTAACAACTGCATATGCCAAGGAAATGGGGGAGTACTAGGAGAGCGCAAAGCATATTACGGATATGCTTCGACAACAAATAGAGCTCCTCACAACCAGCCTCAAAGAAGAACAAGGAAAACTACAAGGTCTGCAACAGGAACGAGAGCAGGTTAACAAAACACATGCAGAAAAACTAAAGGCTCTCAATGAAATAATCATCACGAAAACAGTGGACGAAAGAATCCAAGAAACAATATCACAACTAGAAAACCAATTACAAGATGCACAAAAAATAGCAACACAACAGGTAGTACAAATAACTGATGCCAATCAAAGAGAAGCTACACCCAGAAGAGCACAAGAAGTGGCAACAAGAAGATTCGAAGCGTTGGATGCTGAACGGATGATCAGAGAAACAGTCATTTCTACAGAGCTCAGCAACGCTGATATCCGCATGCAAGAACTGCCCACCAACTAGCCACACAGGAAAGGAGTCAAAGACCGGAGCCCTCAGATGACTTACGTACCCTCCTTGAGCGCGCCTCGAAATTGGGACAATTTCCAGTAACTCCTCAGGCTCCTTCTCAAACTCTTACCTTGTTTTTGTCTACACTAACACTCTCATTACTTCAATACGACATTAACTTAGCTGAAGATATAGGTTTAGGAGAATTAACCCTTATTAAACAAAATACCAAGTGCGATGCTGACCCAACCATCATTATGGACATTTTAAGGGGGGATCTGATATTAACTAACCCACATGATATTTTCTTTTATCCTTTGCATATCCAATAGTCCTCAACCTCGGTAGCTGGTGTCGTGTCTTGCAAAATTCAAAAATTCTGGACAACAGGGTCGACAAACTCGACCTGTTTGTTCCAAATGACATATCAGCAACACTAGCTAACTAAGAGGTTGTGGCTAATACTTATCAATGGGTAATTAGTCACGGGTGGTTAGAAGTATATAATACCCACCAGCATTTAAATCTTTGTGGGTCTACCTTATATCACCCAATGGGCATCCTTAAGTTATATACTAATATCCATAAGCATTTAGAAGCTATGCTTACCCCACTATAAGCAATCATTTTGATGTAACTCACATAAATTACCTAGATGTGGATAACGAAGAAATCCCTAAAGTTCAAACCTTTTTTCAAGCTCACAAACCTAGCCACCTACCCCCTAGTTCGGGTCATGGTGAGGATGAGGATCCATCTTCTTTTTTCAAAAGCACCTACCCAATGTATACTAATATCGGCAGTAGGCTTCTTAATCCCTATCCAAGCATGCCTCCTACTACTTTTTCACAAGCTAGATGCATCTACTCTTCCTTCTTCCCACCAAAATTAGAATTTCCCACTAACACTCTCTGAAAGATCTCTGCCCCCTCTGCGCAACGAATTCGGGGGTGCTAGCAGCGGAAGTAGCACTTCTAGTGCGGGATAGAGCTTCTCACTCAAGGGCTCACCCACGGATATCCGTGATTCCGGACAAGAGACTAATCCCTTAGTTCTTCCAAAACTGAACCTGAAAAAACTTCCCTCGCCTAGAAAGAACAGGCGATTCCTCCAAGATATTTTTATTCTAATGTAGTCAAGGTCATCACTAACCAAACTGATCCGACCAAACCCGTTAGTCACATGGTCAGATCAAGGAAAAGAATTGTGCTTGGATCATAGAGACCAATGCTTTTTTCCTCATCGAGAGGCACAGCCATTGATTCTTTTCCATAGAATAAGGACTGTCCGGGATTTACTTCATCTATCGTACCATAACAGAATTGAGTCTCATTTTAGGGATCCATCAGTCCAGCCTAGCCCCATCGAGTCCCATGGGTTAGCCAACCGCCCAACCAATGTAGTGATAGGATCCAGTTAGGAATTTGTTATGTTTTGTCCTGGGTACTAGGGGAAAGAGTTCCCAGGCCCCCTAGCTGGCGCTTCATGCAAACTTCAAGATAGTCACACCACTTACACACCCAATATGAAATTGCCTTTTTCACAGATTCAGTTGTCTTTAAAACAATCTTTTAATGAAACCATAGTATCACTGATCATAATCCTCCAAAATATCCGGTTCAATTCTAATTTCCAATCATTTCTTCATCGGTGTACCTATGGCATCATTGGCAACCAGAACGCTCACCACCTGTCCACTCAAGGGCCTTTTCAATAGTTCCTAGCTCATAGTACCCGGAAATATATTCACTTATAAAAATCCAGATGGACTCTCCGTTGAAGATCAGCAAGATCGACCAACATATCCATATAAAAGAGCCATGGACTCATCCGTTGAGGACCAGCAAGGTCAATCAACCAGATCCATGCCCGAATTTAGAAAACAACTCTTACTCCTTGTTCCAATATCTTCCTCGACGCACGCGTGGGTATCTTCGACGACCCACAGCCTGAGCACCGTATGGTCAGCACCCTCTAGGATCCTTCGCACGTCACCTAGCGCGTCACTCAGAGGCTGCTTCCTTGGTCCCTCGTCCACTATATCAAAACCTCACCATTTAAATAGAACCAAGGTTGGTCAAGACCTCGGCCACCACGCTACGCGAGACGTCCTCCGTTGACTATCCGTTAGCTGTTACAACTTTATCACTTAGGTCTCCACGACCTCATTCACAAGATGGTCAAAATGCTTCCCTAGCATTCTTGACATAAAACAGTCATTTAGAAATAGGTCATAAATACAGTTTCTATAACGAACTCTCGTCTTTCCACATTGTTCCACATCAATCCACATTACTTAATCTAAGTCCAATCATATGTATTCCCATCGTCCTTTATCAAATCACATCATTTTCCATCTCATCATATCTTTCCACATTTATACTCATCACATCTCATCCACTCGCATCTACCCATATCCAAATCTTATCACATCACATTCATTCACATCTCATCCATCCATATCTACCTCGATCCACATCACATCACATCACATCCATTTCACCTCACATCTCATTCATTCACATCTATCCTGATTCACATCACATCTCATTCATTCACATCTATCCCGATTCACATCACATCCATTCACATCGCATATCATCCATTCACATCTATCCCAATTTATATCATATCACATCACATCCATTTCACATCACATCTCATTCATTCACATCTATCCCGATTCACATCACATCACATCCATTCACATCTATCTCGGGTGCGTCAATAAAGCGAGCCCAGGGCAGCGAGCTGAGAGCAAAAAAATCACACAGAATACAAAAATAAGAGCAAAAATCACACAGAATACAAAAATAGATTATCCCCTTCAAGCGAGCAGATTTGTGCTTGTGCTGCTCTCTAAAACATTGACATAACACTGAACTTAATTATTAAATGACTGAAAACATTGACATAACACTGAACTTAATTATTAAATGACTGAAAACATTGACATAACACTGAACTTAATTAAATCAATCAATATAAGTGTGTTATTTATATAGCGCACAGAGTACAAAAAGTTTAATTGATATTCTCAAAATATTCTCAAAACATTATAAGTATATCCTATAATTGTTGTGGGTGGCTCCTCTGAGATCTTGTGAGCATCTCTTTCAAAATCTAATTAGGAATCTTTGGCTGATGGATATGCATATTATTGTTCACATCCTGTCCAAGAATCATCAGGAAAACAAAGTAGATATGTTTACAGGCAAGATATGGTTTTCTTTTGACTAACCTATCATTGAATTCTGCACACGAACATATTGGGTGGTTCTGAATGGTTACTTCAATGGGTAGGGCTTCTTTGTTCTGGATTTCCCTCACTTTAAATATTTCCTTCTGCCCTTCCATTTGAACATGTCCTCCCATAATTTCTACATTCATATCTAACGCAGCACTGATCTGTGCATATGCAGCTTTAGATATACCTTTTCGATAGGGGTATTTTTGCTTATCTTCCTCAAGAATTTTTTGCTTGTTTTGTTCACTCTCTTGAAGCAAACTATTTGGAATCTGTACACCAATCTCAAATCCAGCTTTTACTAAATCATGAGCTTCCCTGACTTTCAAGTGTGTACCTGTTGCTATTGGCCAAACATTAGGAACACTTGCAGGTGGATGTAAGATTGTCTTTGTAGGCTTCCAAGTGTGTCGAACATCATTATTACAGAAATAGCAGTACTTTTCTTTCCTCCAAGAAGATAATTGACAATCACTCCAAAAGCATGGTGCCACTTCTCCGCCTCGTAGCTTTCTGCTACATTTTTTTCCTCCTACCCATTGGTTACATTCTACTCTATTGAAGATCGGAATCCTGCGCAATGCCCACTTTGTCTGATGAATATCTTGCTCTAATGATTGAAGTGCTACGTCACCTTCTTCTGGATTTATTGATGCTTGCCCTTTTTCATGCTTATCCACTGTCACATAAACAAACTCTGGTCGGTGGCTAGAGCTCCCTACATTCCCCTCATGGACCTCATGAAGTGGACGTTTAGCTCGAATAGTCTTTTTTTCACCCTTGAAATTTATCCTGTTTGTAAACATTGGAGTGCCCATCACTGCATCATCAATTGCCCTTGAAGTAGCAGCTGGAGAAGGGCTTGAAGTTTGTCTGGAAAGAGCTCTCTCAATTAATATCTCTAGGTCAGGCCCTCCACCTATATATTTTCCTTCCATAAAAGCCATTTGACGAGCACACTGGAAGTAAGCATTGATGAGATCTGAAACACATGCATCGTACAAACTAATTTTATGTTTGTATCCTTCTCCTGCTAGCCAACTAGCATGCTTGGCTTCAGAGAGGTTTGTCCGTGGTACCAGAGCATTTACAATAGGCTCACCATCCTGTTCATTGAAAACCCATTGCACAAAGATAAACCCAAACCAGTAGGTTTTTTAATTACTGCTATTGAATTAAGTTCATAGAAAAAAAAAACATACATAACATACCTTAATAATAAAATGACCCCAACGACTTGCTCTATAGTGCCACCAACTAAGCCAACTATCTAGCTTGGAAATGTTTCTGTCTGCTGCCTTTCCTGTTGCCCACCATGCACGTATCTTACGGAATAGCACTAAAGCATCCTCTTTGGTTGGTGCAGTCCTCCACCTCTCACACATTTCATTGTGTTTTTCCATATGTTGAGCATATATATACTTTTGTGTATGCACTCGAAGATTGTCCTTCCAATGAAAAAGGCAAGATCTCTCCTTTCCTACCATCTCATCTCCATTGTTATATACTGACCTAATAGCATTCCAATTTGCACCTGCTTCGTCGGCCATGAAGCCAAAAAAGTTTGCTGATTTCCCAGTATGGTCGATCATAACTGCATTCAAATTTTCCCAAAACATTATCTGTGCTGTCTCATCCTCCTCTCTAAACTCACAAGTTGCAATTGTGAGTAGCTCTCCAATCCTGCAAGAAGAGTATTTGGAAGATTATTGTATTGTAACAACTCAGTCGAACAGTCATTTCATTTTGAAAAGAGAATAAAAATTAAAACATACGTGTGATCATACACATGTGCACCCATTGTGTGCCAATCATTCTCCACTCGGTGTACATGATCAAAACAAACCCATGAATGTCGAAGGTCTCGATCCCCCGCAGCATCCATTCTATTGACAATATCAACGCCAGAGCCAGGGCCAGTTGTGGACATCTTGAAAAGATAGCACCTCTCATCACTTTTGGTTGCTTGCAAGGGAAACCTTGATCCGTGGAAGAACTGAAAGTGGCATTTTCTTTTTAACTCTAGGATAGCCTCAAATCCATCACCTAGTGCTCGACTTGTCTTTCGACTTTGCATTACCATCTGCTTCACCCTACATTTACCAAGTTGGTTAAGAAATTACATATATATATATATATATATATATTCAATAGAGAAGAACTTACTTTTTGAGATTTATTAAAGATATTAGCTCTTGAGACATCTCCTGGAGTTCCCTCTCTGACATAAACTCTCCAATCACTTTATCATCGTCAGTGAAAGCCTTCAAAACGAACTCCCTGGCAACAATCATTTGCACCTTTCGTGGACCCGCATTATGGTCCATCTGAACAACACGAGCTACTAAGGCTTTAATGTTTCGCATAGATGCTCGACACATGCCTCTAGCAATTGTGTGTGTATGTTTCCCATAGTGAAGGAACAATCTACTATGGGAGTGATCTTTAGGCATAAAATAGTAGGCAGACACTGAACATGTTTTTATGCACATTGGAACATGCTTACAAAAGAAACACTCTAAGTTTCCATAACTTCCCAAAGCCAAACATCCTTCATTTGGGGATTTCAATAATTGGCCATTCCAATGGAGCCTATTCGGTGATTTGTTTCGAAATCGATAAGTGCATCTTTCATTCATACACTGGAAGGTACCCCCACAAAAACTCTTTCTCAAAATAAAAGATTTATTAGTTCTTGTTTGTGTCTGGGGTTTTGTCCATGCATTTCCTTCATATTTGTGCTCCATACCCTCCATGCCCTTCCCATCTAAAAGCTCATAAATGCAATTTTCTTCATACTTCTTAGGGAGCTCCTTGACTTTTCCTTTGAATGTGCATTCATTTATAATATTATGGAATATGTCATTGGGCGGCAAAGTACGAACAATTTGGAAGGCAGATACTGCAATGTCAAATGCAGGATCACCCTCCTCAATGTCAATTAAATTATCTGCATGCACCACCTTTTCCATGTCCTCTTCATCCAAGTCACTAGGAAAAAAATCAACAATCCAAAGTCAACAATTGAAACAAGAAAGATAACCTCACTATATTTTACCATGTTTCAAAAGTTGAAATCACTCACATAGGTGAGGTCTTGCTGCCAGATCCAGAAGGAATATCCCCAGGGGTAGGGAGTGGTGTTGATGTAATGGCTACTTTTGCAACATAAAATGATGACAGGGTATTATCTAAGATATAATACCCATGTTCACCAATCCCATGGTACAAGGGAATTGTCCCTATGCTCTCAAAACCATCATCAGTTTGCAATAGACCTTCAATAAAAATTTCATGTTCTGCACCTAGTTTTTCTTTCATTAATTCGGCTGATAATAAACATTTCCCATGTGAAAATGACAGTCTAAAAAGAGGGCCTCCAACTTTGTGTAGAAAAATCTGAACATCTGACTCAGAATCCCTACATTTCAGGAATACATTCCAAAAGAAAGTATAATGTGAGCACACATATCCAAAACAAAGTAATACTATATACATTACACATGAGAAAAAGAAAGTATAATATTCAAAACAAAGTAATACTATATACATTACACGTGAGAAAAAGGCATAGGCTTCCTTTGGAATGAAAGTCTAATGAAAGGACAAGCTCGAAAAGCTATTTTTTAGTATATTTTTCTAGATGTTGCAATCAATCAACTCGTGGTAAAACTCCTTCTCTTTATATGTTATTTCTCATGCACTGTTTTGCCATTGCTTCTTATTAGGTTGCCATTGCTTCTTATTAGTTCACCCTCAAGCTTCTTAAGATACAATGGAGCTGCTCTGTCTTTCCATTTATATATTACTATCTCTAGTTTTCTCAACATTTTCAGAGGGTGATACCTCTGAAGAAGAAAATAGTGACATTAGTGAAAACAGTGAAATGGCTCCAGAGGAGCCAGATACCCCACCCGCTGAATGGTATGAGAGCTGCCATGATGGAATCGCAGATAGCGATTCCACCACAGAATATTCTCGGGTGGACTGGTACAATTTTCCTTTCGAGGAAGAAGAAGAGGAAGAGGAAATACAAGAGGAGGAAGAGGAGGAATATGAAGAAATGCCTGAAGAAATGCCCGAGCAGGAAGAGGAAGCAGAACATAAAGAAATGCCCATTGAAATGCCCGAGGCAGACACAGGCACAGGCTATGATGCAGATGCAGAGAACATCCCCGACTCCCACGGTGAGAAAGATGACAATAAGGAAGATAGGGATGACAGTGAAGAAGATGACAGTGAGGAAGATGGGGATGCATAAATTTCCCCACAATTTTGTCCTGCAATTTTTCTAGTAGGATTTTGTCGATTTTGCCCTGTAATTTTCCCCAGTAGGACTCCAACTAAATTTGCCCAGTACGATAGTGTTTTGTAATTTTCCCAGGTAGGATTCTGTTTTTGTAATTTTGTACTGCAATTTTCCCAGAAGGATTTTGTTTTGTAATTCTCCCAGTACGATTTTGAAGTATAATTTGCACATTTTTCCTTGTACTACAGTGGTTTAATTTTTAGTGGTTTAATGTTCAAGTAAGCACAATAATATATATTCACACGAATATTTACACGACTTTTAGAAGAAGTCCTTTTTAGAAATATTTACACGACCTACTGTAATCTATTGGAAGACCACGATTGGAATATATCTGCACAGTAACGTTGTGAAGTACAACAACGTTGAAGATGAAGATGTCTGCTGCGCTCATGTTGCAACTCTCACCCTCACGACAAAGGCAATCACCTCCCCGAGCATCACCTGCCCGAAAGAGAGTATGTTCTTTTACGTTTTTTAAATGTGCGTTTTTTCCTTGCGTTTGTATCTTGTGTGTGGGGCACAAGATGGTCATTGTAGAGCTTTAAGGATCAAGTGCGCTGAGCGCACTTGATCTAGGAGGCCCTACACAGGCATCACAGGCATGTCTTGTCTATATCCATGGAGGCATCCACATTTTGTCTAGCAAAAGATGTCTATGTTTTTGATGGGCATGTTGAGCTCACCCTTGGCCACTGTTTAGCTAAACATTGGCTTATGCTTTATCTGCAGAGCTAAAATGGTTATTGTAGAGCTTCCTGGATCAAGTGCGCTCAGCGCACTTGATCCTGGAGGCCCTACACAGGCATGTCTTGTCTATCCATGGAGGCATCCACATTAGCAAAAGATGTCTATGTTTTTATTAAAAATAAGTGCTCAACATGCCCATCAAAAAATTTAGACTTCAACATGGCCACTGTAGAGCTAAACATTGGCTTATGCTTTATCTGCAGAGCTAACAAGGCTATTGTAGAGCTTCCTGGATCAAGTGCGCTCAGCGCACTTGATCCTGGAGGCCCTACATAGACATGTCTTGATCCCCTACATAGACATGTCTTGATCCAGTAAAAAATTCACCTTACATAGACATGGCTACTTACTGTAGAGCTAAACATGGCCACTGCAAAGCTATCTGGAGGCTTCATCTGCAGAGCCATTGTAGAGCTTCAAGGATCAAGTGCGCTCAGTGCACTTGATCCTAGAGGCCTTACATAGACAGACCTACATAAACATGGACCTACATAAACATGTCAACAAGGACCTACATAAACATGTCTTGATCCAGCAGAAAATTTACACCTCAATATGGCCACTGTAGAGCTAAACATGGCCACTGCAAAGCTATCTCGAGACTTGCATGTGCAGACCCATGACTGCATCATAGTCATTGTAGAGCTTCCAGGATAAAGTGCGCTCAGCGCACTTGATCCTGGAGGCCCTACATAGACATGTTTTGATCCTCAATATGGCCACTGTAGAGCTATCTCGAGACTTCATCTGCAGAGCCATGACTATGCCATCATAGTCATTGAAGAGAATGAGTTTTTACATTGGCCATTAAAATCCAGATTGTAATCAATAGCAGTACATTATTACAAGCAGAGAGCTAAACATAGCCACTGCAAAGCTATCTCGAGACTTGCATGTGCAGAGCCATCCTTGTCATTGTAGAGCTTCCTGGATCAAGTGCGCTCAGCGCAGTTGATCCTGGAGGCCCTACATAGACATGTTTTGATCCTCAATATGGCCACTGTAGAGCTAAACATGGCCACTACAGAGCTATCTCGAGACTTCATCTGCAGAGCCATGACTATGCCATCATAGTCATTGTAGAGAAGGAGTTTTTACATTGGCCAGATTGTAATCAATAGCAGTACATTATTGCAAGCACAGAGAGATAGAGAGAGGGGGACTTACATGCTTGCAAACACGCAGAGGATATTTGCAGGTGATAATTGTAGAAGAGGATAGTTGTAGACGACAGCTGCAGAGAATAGAGTAGAAGATAGTTGTAGAAGACGATAGCTGCAGAGGATAGTCGTAGAAAATGGTCGTAGAAAATGCACCAGTGTACCTTTCCTTCCAGCCGTTGCAGAGGAATGAAATCCTTTTTGGGAAAAGGATTTTTCGAGCACTTTGTTATTAATGATTAGGAATTTACAGCCTTAAATAATCCGTATACTTTGTGCCAACCCGAGATTATTTTCAACCTTGAATAATCCGTATATTTTGCGCCAACCCTGCCAACCCATGATTAAATAATCCGTATACTTTGTGCCAACCCATGCCAACCCATGCCAACCCATGATTATACTACCTAGAATAATTCGTGTAGTTTACTTTACTTCTTGTGAGAAGAGTTATATCTTTGAAAATGGACACCAACTCCCAACGTTATGTGACTAGATCTTCTTGTTCTCAAAAAGATTGTTGTTTTGCTGGTATGGATTCCTTACTACCTCCTACTAAACGCTCCAAAAAATTACAGGCAAGAACAACCGACAGGGTGTCTCGAGGATTGTTTGATGAGGAAGTTCAGAGTCAAGGCCAAGTGTTGATGGAGAATGAGAGAGACAGGGATGACAGACAAGAAGAGGATGAGAGATAGAATGATAGAGAGGATGAGAGACAAGAGGATGAGAGAGAGGATGATGATAGAGAGGAAGATAGACAGGAGGATGAGAGAGAGGATGATGACAGAGAAGATGATAGAGAGGATGATAGAGAGGAGGATGAGAGAGAGCATGATGATAGAGAGAGACAGGAGGATGATAGACAGGAGGATGAGAGAGAGGGTGATGATAGACAAGAAGATGGGAATGATAGAGAGGATGATAATGAAGAAGAAGAAGGTGAGGGTACATTGACAACTGAGACAAGAAAAACAGAGAGCATCAAAGCAGAAATTTTCGGAAAGATCCTTAAAACCTCTACTCCAACTGCATTCATCGATCGAATTAGAGTTAGATTCAGCACCCCCCCCCAAGATCCCCTTGTGTAGGCTTCTTCCAACAGAGGCCATAAGGAGACTATGCCCCAGTACTGATAAGAACCTTGGTCGAGCATTCAAGAACCTTGGTGGGTATCTTGAAAGCAAGGGGGCGTTCACGGTGTCCATGTTTGATTTGGATGGAGAGGAGACTCCTCTGACTGAAGAAACAACATTGTCATGGAGTTCAACATGGAGGGATGTGAATGGAACTTTTGAAGAGTCTCTCAGAAATATGCCAGAATGGGGACCGTTCATCCAGGGTAAAATGATACATGTACTGGATGGAAACAACCGCTATAAATCTTGGATGGATTTGATTGCTCAAGGTGAGGGTGATTTGAAATGTTTTTATCTATTTATACAATTTTATGTATGCATCTAATATAATTTTATCATCTTCTTTCCTTTTACTCAGAATTTCCAAATGACATCTCTAAGCATTGTCTGGTGGCCTGTGACTTTCTACAATTCGAGAAGGCTGACGTTGGAGAGCTGATGTTTTCTCTTTCCAGATTGAATAAGTATATGTTTTATTATTTTTCTCTTTTTTGCTCTTGGCATTGATTGCATGATGTTGCTTCAACTCTCTGCATTGGTTGTACTGGGATGCATGACTATGCCTTTGTACCAACAACTTTTGGGGATAGGCTCTTCCAAATAAGGAGAATTGGTGAGTCCGATAAGACTACCCTCCTTGCAGAGCTCAATGATGAGGACAAGGCTTGGATGGAGAATGAAATGAAAAAGTGCCCCACTCGTGGCAAAAAAAGTTGGTTTTCTGTTCCAATAAATATATTGGCATGGCTTGTGTTTAAGGTATGCAAGATATTAAAGGTATGCAAGATCTACTTAATTATGAGAAATATGTTTAATGTATGCAAGAGTAATTTTGTAATTAAATGGACTCTGTAGGACGATATGGAGATGAAAATCGAGGTCAAGGCTAAGGGCATGGATGTAGATGGAAGGGCTAAGGTGATAAGAGAGGTAGAAATTCTGTATAAGAATAGGGTGGGAAAGTTTGCCCGCATAGCAGACCCTGCCAATGGAGAATACTTTTGGCGTGCTGTTTTGTCACTTCCTTGGCATGCAGCAGGGACCCATATTGCGACAGAAGAGAAACTGAACATGATTGGGGCTGCACAAGTTAGGGATGAAGATAAGGCATTCTTAGTTCGAATGTTGGATAATTCACAAGCTAGCATTCGAGAGATAGAGTACTTGCCTAAAGACAAAGCAAAAGCTAGAGAGTGGCTACATTCATTTGTGTTCTGGCTACAAATAAGTTCTTATGGCTCCAAGCTTCTGGAGGAGATTGAAAATTGTGATAGAATCTCCTTACCTTCCATTAATTCCTTTATAAACTATGTCGTCTTTCATCGACGAAAGTATTTCAAAAAAGCTTTCAGAGTTCATCAGGGGGATATAAAATTTAACAATGATATTGACACACAAAAAGGGCTACGCTCTGCAACACATCGAGTTGTTTATAGGTTAAAAAAAAAACTTGGTCAATTTTATTTCTTCTCCTTATGCTTCTTATATAGCCTATTGACTTTAGTTTTCCTTTCCATTTGGAATTTAGATGGCTGCTGAAAGAGGTGGATAGTGGTGTAGTACAGGCCATACCACCTCTTGTGTTGTTATGGATTTGCGAGGATACTCCACGATATATATATGCGGATCTGCACCTTGGGAGAGTAAGTGTTTTCTGTAATCATGGTCATGATGATAAAATGTATGTATGATGATAAAACGTTTCTATTTTTGAAATGCATGGTTAGCCTCTATCAAGTGTTGAAAAGACAAGATGCCCCTGGTGGCTAGACATGGAGAGGTTTGTTGTGCCAGATGAAGAAATTCAATTACATGATCAACACTTAGCTATATTGGCTAAGATGACCATAGTGGAGGGTTCTGATGAGGTAACCATAAGTTGTCTCTAATTTTTGCACGATGATAAAGTTTTTTGATGAGGTAATTTATAACCATAAGTTGTCTTTGTGCAGAGTATACCATTGACTGCAGTACGTGGCTGCTCTACGAGCTCTCATGCCACATCTATAGCCTCTACATCTAGAATGCACCCTCTACCAGTTAACCTAGGGAGGGATATAGTGAGTCAAGCATTGGATGCAAATAGGAGACAAAGAGAAGTACATCAAACAACAAGTACTTCGGGCAATGTACATGTAGCCTCGTCTATGATCCAACCAGCACCTTTGAAAGGTGAGATATCATGCCGTTAACAGTAGTGTATGTTTATTGGGGTGATAAATATTTTTCTCTTACCAATCAATCTTCTTCTGTGTTTCTTCTTGCATTGTGGGAATTCGCAGGCATGGTATATGCATTCAATACCTCCATCGAGGACCTTGCAAGGGACTGTAAGAACATAGAAGGGCCATCCCCTCTATTCAAACATGTTTTGGAAGCCATGAATGTGCTTTGTAATAAAGGAAAGGTCCATGGGAAAAGGACTGACTATTGTGTGGAGATGGTGTTTGTAGACTTCCCCTCAAACCTCGTTGTTGAGGGTTGTTTGGGACACAGAGTGCCACCTTGGAATGTGGTTAGCAAAAGTCTATATGAGGCAACTTTTCAATTTGTAGACTTTTGTCTTAATGATCATGGCTTCATAACATGCCTTTATACAATGGAAGAAGGAGTGAAGATAGAGCATGAGGCAACATCTAGAGGATTTGTGGTCTTTCATCGACAAGTGGTCAAATGCACTCCACCAGTGGGAAAGAAGATGGGACAACTTGTAACAAAGGTAGCTGCACACTTCTCTTCTACAAAAATTCTTATGTCTATGTCTATTTCAACTTATAGCCTAAGGAATTCACTACTATTTGAATGGATTTCATTACAGGTTGCATGTCTTATTCTATCTGTTTTTGTACGCTCAAGTACACCAAGGCAGTATTTACGGATGTATGGAGATAAGGTGGAAGAGCAAAATCTTGGGAGTGAATTAGATCTGGAACAAGACCTCATTCAAGATATGTAAGGGATCGACTCTGGATCTGTGATTAAAAACAATGTCTATGTATTTAGGGTTTAGGTTTTTGGGTCTCTCATCTCTGTGTTTATGTAGTGTTCCTGAAGAGGATATGGTAAAACGAAAGGGAAAGCCTTGGAGAGGTGGTTGCCAAAGAGGGCAGAGGCTATGCAAGTACATAGTATCTCTCTTTTCAAAGACAGGGGATACTATTGTTGACTTGTTTGCTGGGACTGGAACTCTTGGCCTTATTGCAGCGGTCATGGAACGTAATGTTATTATCTTTGAAAAGGACCATCGCATATATAATAAGCTATTGGAGCCATATTCTACAAAGGTAATTCCCAAATTAATAAGACAAGGCACTGTTAATACCCCATAATCCTCTATAAATGCAATGTTCATTAATTTCTTACTTTTTTGCAGTTTGAAGAAGACTAAAGACATTTTGGATCTTAGCATTTTTTGTGAAGACAGAAGACATTTTGGATATTAGCATTTTTGGTGGATGTAGCGTGATATTTGAACTTTTTTTTAAAGACATTTAAAGACAGTTTATATATTAGCATTTTTGGTGGATGTAGCGTGATATTTGAACTTTTATTTAAAGACAGTTTGGATGTAGCATTTTTGGTGGATGTAGTAAGCCTGCTTTTATTTTGTGTCTTGAATACATTGTCTTGAAGGTGGTATGTCTTGAAGGTGGTATGGCATGTCATGTAGTAAGCCTGCTTTTTTTTTGGTATGTCATGTGTCATTCTTGCTCACTTTCAATGGATACATGACAAGAAACTGCTCGCATCTCGTATTGATTTGAGAATAATTTGCAAATTGGCTCGCTGCAATGGGCTCTCTCCGTGGCCACCCTCGGAATCTCAATTTACATCATATCACATCACATCCATTTCACATCACATCTCATTCATTCACATCTATCGCGATTCACATCCCATTACATCCACTCACATCTATCCCAATTTACATCATATTACATCACATCCATTTCACATCACATCTCACCCATTCACAGTTATCCCGACTCACATCACATCACATTCATTCACATTCATCACATTCATTGTATCCCCATTCCATCACATACATTCTATCCACATTACATCACGTCCACATCTATCCACATCATCTCATTAATTCATAGCTTTTGAGGTGTAAAGGAGTAAGAACCTCCCCTTTTGTTCTTGAAATTATTCCCCTCTCTGGAATAAAAGAAAGATCTTGTTTTACCCTCTTTTGGCCTGGAGAGAGATAATCCAAAATTGAGATATTTTTTTATATAAAAATCCTCCTAGTGTCTAAAATGATTTCCCTTGAAATAGAAATTCAAAAAGAGCTTTCCAATATGCATTTGGAATTGATTGAAAATATGTATAAAGGGCCTTAGCCTAAGGGTCAAATTTTTTTAAAATTTTTTGGATTATGGTCCTATTAAGGTTCCTATGGGACCAATAAGATTAATACAAGTGTGGGGAGGAGATAAATCCAATGAATAAAAGAAAATACCTAAAAATGAGTAAATGCCCACATAAGATGAGAGTGGAGCCTCTCTCTCTCTCTTCAACCATCATTGGAGCTTTCCTTTCAACACACTAACCAATTGATTGGTTGGGGGCTTCTTCTAAGATAGAGAAGCAAGCAAAAACAAGAGGTAAAGTGTAATTTTATGGTTTTTCTCTACTATTCTCAATGTTTTCACTTCTCAACCCCTCTCAAGCTTGAGAAGTTTCTAAATTAAGTGTTTATAATGTAGATCAAGCTTTTCTTAAGAGTTGTAATGAATAATTAAGAAAAGTTTACATTTATGCTTTTTATGTTTATCTCTCTCTCCCCCAAAGAATGGTCATTCTTATGACCAATTCTCTATTCAATTGATGCTTCTCATGGAGAAATTCTCAATTCACAAATCAAACTCTAGGCTTGTGAAGCTAGAGGTTAAGAAAATGGTTTTTTATGCTTATATGCTAGTAAATTATGGTAATCTTATGAGTTAAATCCATAAATTGGATTTAAGATTAAACAAGTTATACTATCATAATTACATTACTAAGTCTTATTCTTTTCAAAAATATTAAAAATTGTCAGTAATAGCAGACAACAGAGCTATGGCAAATTTCTAAAGAAATTGATACATAATTCATTCTTATGCATAACGTGAAAAGAGGACTTCCTACAATATTGTAGGATTGAATATCCTAGGCTAAAAGAATGATTTTCATCACATTCAATGGAAAACTAATTTTTAAGGTTTATGTATAATTAAATAATTAAGAAAAGAGAAAATTATGATAATTTTATTTAAATGATAAAAGAGGAATTCCCACGACATTTGGAATTCAATAATTTAAATAGGAAAAGTGAAATTCTTAGCATATTAGAAGTAATGGATATTTTATTCAAATTTAAAGAGAAATTTTAGATAAATTTATTTTATGCATGAGAAATATTTAAATGATAAAAGAGGAATTCCCATGACATTTGGAATTCAATCATTTAAAAAGTAAAAGTGAAATTCTTAGCATATTGAAATTAATGGATATTTTATTTAAATTCAAAGAGGAATGTTAGATAAATTTATTTTATGCATGAGAAATATTTAAATGATAAAAGAGGAATTCCCATGACATTTGGAAATCAATCATTTAAATAGTAAAAGTGAGATTCTTAGCATATTGGAACTAATGGATATTTTATTTTAGATAAATTTATTTTATGAGAAATATTTTAATGATAAAAGAGAAATTCCCATGACATTTGAAATTCAATCATTTAAATAATAAAAGTGAAATTATTAGCATATTGAAGTAATGGATATTTTTATTAAACAAAAGAGAAATTTTAGATAATTTTTTTTAATGATAAAAGAGGAATTCCCATGACATTTAGAATTCAAGCAATTAAATGTAAAAAGAGGAATTCCCATGATAATTGAGATCCAAGAAATTAAATGGAAAAAAGAGAAATTTTTAGTATAATTCAATTTATAAATATTTATCAAAAGTGAAAATATGGGTAGAATTGATTTTTGTAAATCCCATGAATTCTTTTATTCAAAAGAGGAATATTGGATATAATTCAATTGAGAAATTGAGAAAGAATATGGAAATAGTTGTTGAGAAAAAGAACCTTTATCTAAGCCAAACAATTGGCAAAAATTTTAAACAGTCCCATTATTGGTATCGAAGTAGGAAAAGCTACTAAATGGGAATAAGATGTGAATGGGATGTGATAGGATGTGAATAGATGTGATAAGATGTAAATGGGATGCCATAGGATGTAAATGGATGCAATAAGATGTGAATGGGATGTGGATAGATGTGATAAGATGTAAATGGGATGCGATAGGATGTGATAAGATGTGAATGGGATGTGATAGGATGTGAATAGATGTGATAAGATGGAATGCGATAGGATGTGAATGGATGTGATAAGATGTAAAAAGGATGCGATAGGATGTGAATGGATGTGATAAGATGTAAAAAGGATGTGATAGGATGTGATAAGATGTGAATGGGATGTGATAGGATGTGGTGTAATGAAAATGAACGTGGATGAGATGTGAAGTAAATGGATGTGGATGTGAATGATGAGATGAGAATGAGATGAGAGGATATGTAAAAGGGTGAGATGGGAAGTAAATAAATGTGGATGTGTAGAATGTGATGCAAATGGATGTGGATGTGTATGTGTATGTGAAAGAATGTGATGTAAATGGATGTGGATAGGGAGGGATCTTAGACTCTCGCCCCCGAGGAGATATTGGCATATGTTCCATCTCTAATAAGGCAACCTCAAGAGGTATGTGATCTGCTTCCAGTTGATAATATTACACCTTACAATAACAAAAATGTTTTGGATTCCATGACAGGTGTAGAATATGAAGAATTCATACAACAAGGCAATCCACTGTTAAAGCCAGAGCTTATGTTCAATGCCCTAATGCAGATTAACTCGTTCGATCCTACAAGCCAGATTCTCCCAGAGGCATATTCGGCGGTCACCCCCACTCGGCAACATTATGTGCCGTACCCTCTCTGAGCCACTCGTCCAGAATTACAGGAATTACTGCCATTGGCTGGAGAAGGAACATTATGGTCCAATGTGGCAAAACACATGAAGCTGGCAAACCCCCATCTATCAGACTTGTTGGAAACTCGCCTAGTCACTTTTATGGTCACTTATTCTTACAGAAGATGGAGGAGGAAACATCCTAGAGGTGGATACACTACCATACACCCAAATGAAGAGGCACCACAATTGTAGGATTTTGGAGTGCAACCTTCATGGAGAAAGGAATTTCTAACAGTCACTGAATACATTAGCATTTACATGAGTGCGCCACCAACATTACGAGTGGATCCACTCTAGATGCCTATCAAGAGAAGATGGACACCGCTAGAGTTTCAAGCAGCAAAAGAGAGGGATTCTCATGTTTGCTACAATTTTCCAATATTTAACCCAGCCACATTTGCCAGTATTCAAGCACAAAGACAACAACTACTCAATTGGATCAGAACTTGGCGAAATATACCAGATCTTGCAATTGTAGCAAGTGTCAGGTTCATGAAGTTATGAGTGGTTCTGATAGACCAACCAAGAGTTCCATATGATGGCTACTACGAGGCTGAGCATCTACAGGCCAACAGACAGAGGTATAATGATATATTACCATTGTCTAAGATGTCTTCCAGGTCACAAGCACATAACATTTGAAGACATGATTGACACAGGGTTTTGGAAGGTCCATTCGTGGCATTCCACGCACACTCAAGAAACTGTGAAAAACGGAGGTCTGGACACACCCAAAATGCATTTTTGGCCTGGAAAATTAATGTCCAATAAGATAATATAGTTGCCTTGTAGCTTTCCTCTCATGAAGAAAGCTCCTCAATTGGAGTTCGTTTACCGGTGCCTCGTGAAGAACTCCCGACAAGGGTATAGTAGCCAACACAAAGAGAGAAGAGTAGATGAAGCTCTTACCCTCGTATCGCTTCCTATGCTTCTCTTACTTACTGCTCAGCCCTTAGCATGAACCAGGCTCTGATACCATCAAAAGATGCAGGGGAGAAGAGAGATTGAGCTCTTGTAAGCACATACACACTTACACAAACCCCAGAAAAGAGCACACAAGGTGAGAGGCTGAAAATTATTCTTCTTCTTCACACAATGAAAGAGGTCTACAAAGAAGATAAAGTGACTGACACACATAATAAAGTATATAAAAGCGGTCCATAATGTGAACATGCTAAGAGGAGTGGGTAGATGTGGACTAGTCAGTGTAGTTCAGCTGCTGTAGAATCTCTGGCGAAGATATGTTGGTGCCAACTACCAAACCAACCAGTGATATAAATGTCAAACAGTCATGCACGTGCCTCGTGAGTGTTAACTCATGTTGAGCTTGACATCTCAACAGGATGTCAACGAGGGGAAGAATTGTATCGTGTGGTAATGACTTGCACTATACAAGGTCTAAATTGCACTAATATGTAACAAACAGTCCTCTAAAGCTCACAATACTCAATTTTTCATTGTATTATACAATGATCATATGGTTTCATGTTACAAAAGTATACAACGTAGTCGATCGAGCATAGGCTTCCATATTTGTAGGCTATAATCAGAGTGCCGATCAGACATAGGCTATAATCAGAGTGTATATTGCAACAAACGCGATATAGGATGGATGTTGGCAAGTGAAGTCTTTTATCACGTTGTAATGAATTATAATATACTAGGTGTATATTGCGCAAATATGTAGAAAACACTAAAATGTGACTTTTAAAAATGAGAGTATGGACCGAAGATTTCCCATAGGGTTCCAAATTTGCGACGTACTTTCACCTTGTATTACTCAAGTCAATACAATGCGGTTTAGGGTGGACGTTCTCGAGTAAAGCCCTACATCGCGTTGTAATGCAACTCAAAATCATTTCTACTAAAAACGATAGTATGGGTTGGAGATCGCCCATAGGGTTTCAAATTCATGCTATATTGACCTTGTATAATGCAAGTCAATAAGTAAAACATGATTTAAGGTGGACGTTCTCACGTGAAGCCCCACATTACATTGTACTGAAGCTGAAAATTATTTATCAATTATACATGATTTGCATAGGAAAATAAGGAATGACGCTCATAATCATATGAAAACGAACATTTTTAAGACCATAGGACTTGAGAACTCAACTCTCCTTAAAATTATCTTAGGGTTGAAGACTGTCACACGAATGAGTGCTAGGAAGATCAAAAGAATTGCTAACACCGGTCGCACCGTCAAAGAGGAGAAAGCAAGAGCAATAAAATCTAGTTGCACAGAAAAAAAGCCAAGAGTGTTTAAAACTTACTCTATAAATAATGCATGTTGGAGTGCGTGTGTTATCCCACCACGGTCTTTACATGTGGCATGATTTCATTGGTGGTCGCCAATGTTCACGAGTTCACACGAGTGATAGACACATGTA